>NC_046301.1:5731463-6042713 GCF_004115265.2 Rhinolophus ferrumequinum | reverse complement strand
CAATACGTGCCATTTGTATTACTTTTGTCCGTCTCATTTTATCTGTATTTTGTCCGCACTGAATGGTAATTTTCTGTCTATATTCTGGTCCTCTAGACCTTGATGGTCCCCACCAATCACTAAGTCCAGGGGAAAAACAACTCTTCTAAACTTTCCAGATTCCCACTGGGGAGACTTCATTTCCCTAAGCAAGACCCATTGGTCTTCAAAATAGTAACATAGTCTTTATTCCTGGACCCAAATTTCTGATTCCTGATTCTAATTCTTAAGCAGTGTTCTTAAAATTTTGGGGATGGTGGGGGAGAGTTAAAAACAACTTGAAGAAACTGATAAAAGCATTAGATTCCTTTCCCAGGGGGGCAAAATATAAACAGTAAAAAAAGAACACCAAATGTTTACATAAAATTGTAGGGTGTCCTGGGTCTTGTGAAGGACATCTGTGAGTCTATGAGTGCACACTTCTTAACCCCAAGGGTGGAGATTTCAGAGATGAAATAAGAAGAAGATAAGGCCACCGCAAATACACTGGGGAAGTTCCTTTGAAAATGAAGGATTTAGAGTCTTGTGTTCTTCAAACAACTCCCTCCAGATAAAGCCCAGGCAGCTGCTAATCAGCCAGCCAGCCACCAGCTAATGAAGCTTCCTCTTTCTTTTTCCTTTGCTGCCCTGAAATGATCTGAGAAACTGAGGAAGCTTGAGAAGATTCTTAAAGATCATGAAAGAGTAATTACAATCATCTCTGTTTTACCAAGAGTCTAATTAAAAACAGTTAGAGTGAAAACATGTGTTTCTTATTCTTCAGTTGTTTTGTAATCAGCAACAAAAATGAGAAAGTAGCTACTCAGAAAATTAAGGAAGCAGGAACATTTTTAAAGAAAGTGATCTGAGGTGCAAAGTAAAACCTTTGGTGCAGAATCTGGAACACGAAAGCAAAAATGATAAAAATGAAGATTATTAACATTTTTAGGGACTTACTTTTTTAATGGTCTGTGATTATTTTGTTGACAATATACTCAATTCATTGCTCATTTCAATGATCTGATTTTGACTGCAATGATGGTATTTGTTTGAGCTTTTTATAAATCAAGGAAATTAGACTGTTTTTTTCCTGCCATATGCATTTCAATTTTTTCCCCCAAAAAATGTCAGTTGTGTTTTCTTTGTTGACAATTCTTTTCACCAGACAAGAGTTTATTTTGTTTAGATGAATGGTTTTCCTTGGATTCTCATGAACATTTTATGAACTCTGGGTTTAAGAACACTTAAGAAGTCCCTTCTTGTTCTAAACTAATAAAGTTATCTTTGTTTTCTTCTAGAATTTTTTTGTTTTTTTTTAAATGCTTAAATGTTTCATATAAGGAGTAAGATAAAGATCCAAGTTCACTTAATTTTTTTTCTAAATATTTAGTCAATTTGTTATAAATTGAATTCCATATGTGTTTGGGACTATTCCTGGATTGTGTTTTGCTACTACCTACTCATAAAGACTAAGACATTTTAACCGTTGTTGCTTTATTATATATATTTTAGAAAGAGTAAGTCTAGTTCCTTGTTATTAATTTTCTCTTTCAGAATTTTCCTGAATATTCTTGCATGTCAATTCCTCCAGATGAGTTTTACATAGATTATCAGTGAAAATATCATGTAAGCATTGTATTAACAATTAGGATCATATTGAATTTATAAATAAATTTGGGTATACTGATATCTTTACAAAAGTGATCCTTCCTACTCAAGAATATAGAGTATCTTTGTATCTATTTCAGTGATCTTTTATGTCTCAGAAAAGTGTTCATCTTTACTTCATCAAGGTATTACTCATCTCTTATTTGGCACATTTCTAGACATTTTATGTTTGGGGTTGGAATTGTAGAGGGAAAATTCTTTCAATTAAAATATTTGCTAGGCTATTTTTTGCACACAGAGTTACCCTTTTTCAATTTTTTAAACAATTTTGAAAATAGCTGTTACTCTGAATTTTCTTAGTGACTGATTATTTCACTGATTCTGTAAGATTTTCTTGGCTAACATCTAATTTTGTAATCTTTTAGTTTTATTCTTTCTAATCGTATTGCCTATTGATAAGCATCGTCATAGAAGTTAAAATAATGGTTCCTTTGAGTGAATGAGCATTAAATTTTAACTTTCCTTTTTAGGCAAAACTATTTTTTATGTTAAAATCATAAAAATCATCCATTTTAAGCATGCAGTGTTTTTTAAGAAATTTGCAGTTTTGTAAACATCAACACATTTCAGTTTTAGAACATTTCCATCCCCTCTAAAAGAGCTCTTGTGCCCATTTGCAATTAATGCCCATTTCCACCCCCACACCAGGCAACCATTGATCTATATTCCAACACTATATGTTTGCCTTTTCTGGATTTTTCATACAAGTGGAATTACACACTATGTAGTGTTTTGCATCTGGCTTCTTTCACTTAGCATAATGTTTCAGTGCATCATTCTTTATTATTGTCAGATAATAGTCTATGTATGGAGATACCATGTTTTGTTAATTCATTCAAAGGTACGTCTTAGTATTTGCCTAAATTTTAGTTAGCCTTTACAGATGTTTTGTTTTTATTATAATTCATTTATTAGTTACCAAACAATTATTTACAGAATTATTATATAAGACTAAAATAGAAGTTTACAGTGTTAGGTAGCTGCCAAGACTATTGAATTAATTGTGCTTTTGTTCCTTTTTATACTTGACAATTACTTTATTTGTTGTTATTTGTTTTTCCTACTATTTTTATTTTTCCTTTTTTTTTTGTCTTGGTTTGTCTTTGTTTTATTTTTCATTTCTTCGTATTTTTAAGCTGACATGATTATACACATGACGTTCAATTTTAAAAGCTGCCCATTATTATTTATTTCATTTTATGAAATTTACTAAAAGAAATTTTATTAAATAGAGGAGGGGATGTGAAAAAATGCTTCACTTCAGATGTCAAATACATTAGGTGTGCCAATGGAATTTAATAACTAACCCCTTAAATAATTATTTGATGATCAAAAGCTACTGTCCCAAGGCACATCTTCTACTCTGCACAGACATTGAGCACTGCCAGTTTCTTTTAACAAAAAGAAAGAGAAATGTTAGGAGTCATAGCAGATATTAGAGTGGGAAAAACAGCATATTGGAAAGTAGGGAAGGAAGATGGAGAGGGAAAAAAAAAAAAGGTGTGTGTGTGGGCAAATGCCAGCTTAAGACGATGAATTTGGTGGAAGTCACTTCCCAGACCCTGGGAGTGAGGTCAGAGAATAGCCAGCTGGTAGCTCCTGACTGGTCTTTTTCAGCTGAGACCTGCTTTAGTCACCATCACTCCCATTTGGGAGCAGCCACTGTGATAACTGAGTGAGGCAGAAATACAAAGCCTGATTTTCAGCCCAACAGAGGACAAAGACCCAGCCATCGTGGTCCCAAAAGGGGCACTGTCTGGATGGCAGTTCTTACCCTAGAGCACCCTGCCAGTTGCCTCACAGTTGTATTTCTCCCTCTGCCGATCCTATTTCCCCACCTTCCTCTCACAGATAGGAATCCAGAGACACCGGAAACTGAACTAAGTGGGATGTCAGCATGTGGGGAAGTGGGAGAGCATCACGGAAAAGTAGCAGGACATTACCTGAGGTAGAAGTCAGCAGAATATGAAAACATCTCGGTTAACCTCAAGGATGATGACGGTGAGAGGCCTAACGTACAGCTGACTGTATTAATGAGGGTAAGTGATCCACATTTGCTGCTCTAACCAGTAAACCTCTAGACCTCCATTAGTTTGATTTTTACAGCATGGGTAGTCACTTTGTTTGAGCGACTCACAGGTCACACAGCAAAGCCTAGAGATGAGATATAGGGAGTCCAGTCGTATCTCAAACGACATACAAGGGAATAGATGCAAGAAGGGTGGAGAATTGAGAACAATAACGTAATTTAAATCTCTTTCAACAAAATTCAAGTAACTAGCTCCAAAACAAAAGACAGAAGAAATAAAGAGATTGTCTTCTTTCTCTTTTCAGCAAGGTTTATATCCAGATGTTAGTGTCTTACTCTTTATATGTAACCTCTTTAAATCTTTGGGTAACTTCAAAAATTCTTTTCTACTAATGTTTCTTTCAGTATGTGGTATGTTCAATGAAATAAAGCAAAGAGCTGGCAGACAGGAGAAAATAAAAATGGACCAAACAAAAAAAAAAGGGAAAAAATGCTATAATTATAAATTTCATAAAACCTACTTAAAATCAATTATAAATTATAATAATACAAACAGAATTCATTAATACTCATTAATGTCGAAAATTAAGTTAGCTGTCTGGTGAGCCATTTTGAAGCTCTCTGCCAGACCGCACAGGGAAGAAAATGAACAGGAAACAACAGACAAGGTATTAAATTGGAGGACAACAGACTGTGATCCAAATCTGATAAATGGATCCAAGTCCTGAAAAAGAGAACCGAAAAAGTACTGAAAAGAGGATTTATAAAAAAATGAATTTAAAGATTTAAAGAGGTAACATCTGAGAGGTAAAAAAATATCAACCCCTGGACATACACTAGTGGAAATAGAAAGAAGACAAGCTGCTTAGAAGCCAGAAAAAAATGTAACCTCCAATGAAAAACAGATGAAAGGACACAAGGACCTCTTCCTTACCACACTTAAATCCAGAAGAAATGGGAACACATATCTATAAATGCTTTACGGGAGCAACCTTTAAGCTACATGTTCTGTATTCACCCGAGTTTTGCTTCATGTTTAAAAGTGACTGAAAGGATATCATCCATGTGTTTATTCTGGAAAAGAGCAACCAAAAAAACTACCATAGAAAGTCTTCTGCTAAGGTACATCTGTACACAAGAATGGGGAAATGATGGTGGAAGAACAGAAGTGAGTATCAGAAAACGTTAAAACATAGTATTAGGTGTAAACAATTCTTTAACAATATGTCAGAATGTACAGTTTAACAGTATTTGAAAGAAAAGTAATTGAGCCATTATATAGTATATGAAAACAATACTTTAAAATAAGAACCTGGGTACAAATCACAGATTATATTGTTAAAAAGGTGGTAGGAGAGAACAAATAAGCTTGACATGAAATTGTAACTCATAAACCTTCAAGCTGAATAATAAAATATAGAGTTATGTAAATCAAAAGCTAGTTTAGAAGGAAAAAATGGAAAACAACAGTAGCGGGATACTTCATCTTGTCTCATTCCTTGCTAAATCAAGAAAAAAAAAAGGAATAAAGATATGGGTAGAGAATCAGGATTCTTTAGCCAGTAACAGAAAGCAGAACTCAAATAATCAAGGAAAACAGTTCTTTTTTTTTCCCCCTTGTTCTTTAATAAGAGGAAGTTTGAAAGAAACATAGTGACTCTGTGATATCAGAAGAGACCGAGGTATCTTTAATCTTCTACCCTGAAATTTTCCCTGTGGCTAACTCCCCTCCTGGTTACAAGATTAAAATCACACTTCTCTTCCACACATGCAGACATGGCAGTGTCCTGGGGAAGGAACAGGATAATTAATTCCTTATTCATCTCTGCCTCTCGCTCGCTCCCTATTTTCTTCTTTTGACTGAAAATGTCTTTCATAATCAAAATCACTCCAGCAGATTGTACTCACCACTCCATTAGCAGAGACAATTTACTATCATATAATAAAAAGAAATTAAGAGACTAATTTGCTAGTGCAGCTCAAAAATAAAACAAAATAAACAAGAATAAAGAGGCTAAAAATTAATAAAAATTAAAGTAAACTTTTTTTTTAAATTGTAAATCAATAGAATTGATGCATAATTGCCTTAGATAATGTGCTAGAAATAAAACCAATACTAAATAAAACTATTGGTATAAGAAAAATGTATAAATTCACAAAATTAGAAATAAACACGGAGGGGATATAACCAGGGAATAGAGCATATTTTGAAAATATAAGATATACTTAGCAGAATACATATCGATGAACAAATGCAGAAAAAGAAAGTTTTCTATTTTATTAGTAACTGGTCTTATAAAAACACAAAAGGCAAAAGTTCCAGAGCAACAGAAAATCACACGTTGCAGTGAAGTGTGAAACATGGTCCAGGTTATGTGCTAAAGCTGCCATACACTTTCCCAGCAATTCCCCTCCGAAGTACATAGCTAACAGAATTCTATACATCAAGAGACAAAAGTATGTTTATAACAACATTGCAACAGCCCCAAACTGGAAACAACCCGGATGCCACCTGCTGTAGAATGGAAATCTGTGGTTTATGCATGAAATGGAATTCTGTACACCAATGAAAAGGAACAAACAGAAGCTCAACCCAACAACAAATCAGAAATATAATGTAGAGCAAAAGAAGCCAGACACGGAAGACTACGTGCTCTGTGATTCCAGCTACGTGACTTGGACCGCCAGGAATCTAGTTTATGGTGGTAAAAACGAGGCTGGTGCTTTTCCTAGAGCAGAATAACCCTTGAAGGGAGCCTGGGAGAGGCATCTGGGGAGCTAGTAATGTTCTCTGCCTTTATCTGGGTGGACATTACATGAGTATATTTATTATGTAGAAATTCATTCAGCTAGACGTTTATTATTTTGCACATTTCTCTACATGTATTATACATCAATAAAAAAATGTTTTACTTAAATCTCCAAATGGGTTGGTCTCAAAATCTTCCACCACTTACTAGATGTATTGTCCTGGGCAAGATATAAAATCTCATCAAGCCTCAGTTTCCCCCCGGGTATATCACCAATAATAATTGTTTCTTCTTCATATAGTTGCTATGAAGATTAGATAATATGCATGGAACACGCTCACCACAGTGTTTGACATCTAGTAAGCATTGAGTAATTGAGAGCATAAGTGAAAATTGTTAACAATTTACTTTCAGAGACTATAAGAAGGAAAAGATACCATTTTACTAAAGGGCTTAAATGACTAGAATATATTCAGAAATTAACTGTTTATAGATAATATGTGGATAGATTCTCTTTTGATGATATGTAATATGCCTTTAAATAGGCTGAGGAATAGATAGGAAGGCTTGCGATTTTGCAGGAAATCTTTAATAATATTTCCTCTGTTTAAATAACACATTCAATATAATTTTAGTAAAAATTCCAAACGGCCTTTTTTAAGAGACAAAATTATTCTCAAGTTCATTGACTTGAGAGGTGGAAATAATCACTTAATGGTGTGGAGTAACTGCGGTCTGCGACTAGAAATGTATTAGTAATTAGTTCCCTGGTTTGCAATGCCTCAGGTCCTCAATAAGTAATTGTCCAAGAAAGGAAGAAAAAAAGAACCTGAAGATATAGCTGTGACGTGTGAGATCACATGATCACTGCTCGTGCCCAAGTTCAGGCAAACCAGATGATGCTGAGATAAGCATTTGGAAATCTGGCCTCCCAAAAATAAAAACCAGAGTTTGACAAAATATAAAAGTGAAGGGGAACCTTTAGTATATCTCCAATATATATATCTACAAATTTTTATCAAGATTTTTAAAATAATCTGTTATGTGAGGGAAATTGGTTTCCAAATAAAATAATAATTTATAATGATGACGACTGAAAGGGAACCAAAATGATGAAATGCAGGGGGTTTACTTAAGTGAATTGTTGTTATCTTTATAATTTACTATCATTAAATATTAATTAAATCAAAGATCAGCATTATGTACAAAGCTTTAAGTATTTAATGACATGAAAACATTGCTGATATTACTAAACATTACTAAACATAAATAGCAAATCCTACGTACAAAATATATATTTTATAAATATAAGCAAAATAGAAAGATAGAGGCCAAGAAAAGATATAGTAAAATCCTTGAAAGTAGTTAATTGTGCATGGTGGGAATATGAGAACATTTTTGTGTTTCTGTGTTTTCTGAACTGAACATGTATCACTTTATTAATTAGAAAATAAGGAAAATGTTCTTTTCCTAAAGGGAAGAGCCGAAAGCCAGGAAAACTACAGAGCAAGACCAGGCGCTCGTCAGACTATGTCCGCTATGCAGTCTGGTTCTGTTCCTTTCCACGATGCTTAACCTGGTCAAGTTATTTAACTTCTCTGTTTTTATAAATGTAAAGTATCAGGTTTCTATCCAGTTGTTCTCGCAATATATGTTTCCAATGCTATCCTTTTTTTAAAAATTGAATTTCCCTGGTAACATTTTCCAAAAATCAATTGACCGTCTGGTCTCCACTCTGCTTCCTTGATCTATCCGTCTGTCCACACTCTATTGATTAATATAGGTATATAGTAGGTCTTAAAATCAAGTAGGGTAAGTACTCAACTTTTCATTTTCCTTTGTAAACCTGCTCCTACCACCGTAGATCGTGTCTGAGGAGCCACCTCTAGTTCCCTTCCCTGTGGCCCTCACCATAGGCAGTTCACCGCAGGGCTATGTCCTTCTCCAAGACCAGCAGGAGAAGCTGTCTCATGTGAGCAGGCAAGACAGAGTGACCTAACCAAGGGCAGGCCATCTCGTCACCTCTGCCATCTTGAGCCTGTCCCAGGTTCTGCTGACACTCAAGGGGAGGGGACTACACAAGGGCGTAGCACGCTGGGCTCAGCTTAGGTTTTGTTGGCCACAATTTCTTACGTTAGATTTATTCTTGAGTGTTGTTACAATTTCTGATGCTACAGAAAATGAGTTTTAAATTTTCATTTTCTATTTTTTGTTACGAATACACAAAAATACCATTGATTTTTTTATGTAGAGCATATATTCTGTGAACTTGCTGTCTTCACTGACTAGTTCTAGTACTTTTTTTGTACATTCCATAGGGGTTTTATATGTAAGCAATCATGTCATCTGCAAATAACAATAATTTTACTTCTTTTCCTATTGGTATGCCTTTTCTGTCTTTTTCTTACTCTACTGTACTTTCTGTGACATTTACTGCAGTGTTGAATGGGAGAGGTGAGAATGGACATCCTTGATTTCTTCTTGATCCTTGGGGAAAATGTTTTATTATTTCAACATTAAGCATGATGTTAGATGTATTTTTTTTCCCCCACAGATGTCCGTTTATAATGTTGGGGAAGCTCCTTTAGCTCCTTCCTTTGTTGGCTGAATGTTTTCAGTGTAAAATTGTTATTGAATTTTGTCCAAACTTTTTTCTGCTTATACCGCATGGAACAGTGACCCAAACCTGCTCAATTATGTATTCATGAAGCTACTAACTTGGGAGTGGTTGGTTATGCAGCAGTAGACAATTGGATGGTTTTGGTACCTGAATGTGGTGCTATCATAACAAAAACCTAAAATAGTGCGCCCTTGGCTTTGGAGCAACCTGTGTGAATATAGAAGCTTAATGTTTCAGGAGAAGCAGATTTTGTATATTCTGGCAACTGGATAAAGCCCAGGGTGGCCACAGCAGAGTGGATGAGAGGAATGAGGTTGGCAAGGGTGCTGAGGGGTAAGCAGAGGACAGATCATACCAGGTATTCGAGATAATGTGAAGAGTTTGAATTCTACTCTTCTCTCAATGAGAAGCCATCAGAAAGCTTTCCCATCAAACAGAGAACTGATGTGCTCTAACCGAACTTTTGAAAAAGACATGGTTAAAAAGCTGCCATATACATAATGAGTTATAAGAGCAGGCAAAGGGAGACAAATAAGAAAACAATTTTATGACATGATGGAGTATTGGACTGGAGTGTTGAAGGAGTAGGAGGTGGGAAATGGTAACTTTTTTAGGGGTGTCACTAAAGACATAATTTCGTGCATCCCCTGGTTACTCCTCTATTATTCAGTAGTCTCTTTAAGAATGTCCACACAAGTAATCTCTTTCAGACCTCAGTAACTGACATCATATTTCCACTTTATCTTTGCCTAAAAGAAAGATATAGCCACATTTTTGGTTCAATCTTAGGAGGTGATAGCATGTATAGCTGTACACTATTTTTTCCCATTTCTCTCATCCATTTCTTGTTTCTATCATTGCTTTCTCTGGGCTGATTTCTTATTTTACTTTAGATCACCCATATTTTTTAAGCAGCCTCAAATTCTGTCTAGGATCAGATGATATATATATATATATATATATATACACACACACACACATATGTGTGTGTGTGTGTGTGTGTGTGTGTGTGTGTGTGTGTATGAGTCTAGACACCAAGGTTATTTTAATCTTTAGTAAGAAAAGATGGGAGAGGGAGTGGACTGAGCTTGGCGTGGGCCAGTCTGGATCCAGCTGTTTGCTACCTGTTTGCCTGAAATGGTCCCAAGCATGAGAAGTGAACAGCCCCTCACAAGTTTAGTCGCAAGACATAGCCTGGGCCTGGGCAGCAGGTAGAAGTTTCTGTCTTGATGTACTTTCTTTCCTTAACCTTCCATTATTCCTTAACCTTCCATAAACCCTGTTAAAAATTAGATCTGGTCTCAATTTGTGGACAATTACAGAACAGGGGATTATTCCAGGGGATAACAGTGTTTCTCCAAGATTAAGGTGGAGAGCGCTCTGGTGGTTTAGGATGGAAGCTTTTCCAGTAAAATGCCAAACTCACAAGAGGAACTAGTTGGCTACCTAAAGGAATGGGAAGGCATGATGGCAGGAGCGCAGCAGGTTAGGAGTCAGTTTTGAGCACAGAGAAAACCACAGACTGAAGAATTCTCAGATTTACCTAGGGAACATTTTGTGGGGGTTAATCTCTGACCATAAAACTAGTAGACGTTCAGATAGTAGTGGCTTAGATTAGACACTAAGAAGAACCACAACAGGAAGAGGAGGACGAGGAGGGATACATAAATCTATCCATACCCACCTACTCTACCCCTCTGTGCAAGCACACCTCTCACTGATAAATGTTTCCCCACGGGTTATTTTTTTCCCCTATATTTTTTTCCCAATGAATGCCAGCCTAGATATTTCAGAATGAATTATGACGTTTTCTGCATGTAAGTCCACAACCCTGCCCTTTCGATTTATAAGTGAGAAACACAGACCTATTTAAAATGATATGACATGATTGCTCCACCCTAGCTAGAGTCATTGTTCTTTTTTGAAAAGGCAGCCTTTGGCATAAACAAATTTGTAAAGCAAAACACAGACACTTTCATCTGCCAGATCCAATGTGGTAATTTAATAGCCAAGAGATTACATAAATAAGTAAAGTTTGTAAAAATATCATTATAAAGCCATTAGTTTCTGCATTTCCTTAGAAAGTACCATTGACTCTGACAGAAACAGTGATCTGGGATTCGTTTGAAAATTATGTCTCATTCATAGGAAAAAGTTTTGCACAGTGCCTGCTATAAGCAAAGGAAAGGCAGTAAGAATCTATTTATTAGGTTGGTGCAAAAGTAATTGCGGTTTTTGCAATTATTTTTTTACCTTTTAAACTGCAATTACTTTTGCTCCAACCTAATAATATTACAAATATCCCACAAGTATATATGCCACACTTATTTCTGCATAAATATTTATGCCTATATTTTTCTTCCTTTAATAGACAGTCCCTTTTGTTTAAAGGAAAACTCACATTCCAAACTAAGATCTTTACGACTTTTCAACTCCAACTGAGCTTTTTTTTTTTTCCCTTTGGAACACCACACACTCCTCAGACTATGATAGAACATTTAATTGTATATTTTTTCATAGTGTATTTATTGTTCATATGAGTTTGTTATACATCCCCCCAATGTCATTAAAAGATATCTGACCGGTGATGGCCATGTCTTACCAGGTCTTACTGACCTATGTAGCATACAAGTCTGGATGCTATTATAAAAATTAAATACTGTTTTTTAAAGATTTGTTTTTAAAAGCCAGAATACCAGTGTATATATTTCATTGTTCAAAAAAAGAGAGAGAGAGCAGTCACAGGCACCACCATAATGAAAGCCACCTGACCAACCCTGCTCCCCAAAACAACAATGATAATAATGAAACTATTTGTTGAGCGCTGACTATGCCACACTACACGCACATTAGATTAGCTCATTCAGTGCTCACAAGTCAAGAGTTGGTTCCTACTATCATTTTTGCTATTAGGCACACCTACGTGGAAATTCATATCCTAATCAGGTAATTTTTACATTAATTTACAATGACAAGTAACTGCAACATGAACTGTGACGTCCTGATGTCACTATGGCACCCTCTTTCCCTAGGCAGACACAGGATAACCTAATTTTCCTAAACAGAAAGCCAAAAAAACGGTGAGGACATGAAATTTTAAAACAAAGACGGTTCTAAAACCCAACAGTCAGTGGCCACAGAAAAAGATGAACTGATACACCTAACTCCCAACAGAGGAAGTCTTACCAACGCAAATAGAATATTCAGAGTCCATTGCTCCTTCCTCCTGTTTATTTCCACAGTGGGGAAGGCATTGCCATTCAACACTTATTATCAGTCATTTATGGGAAGTGAGTCACTAACAAAATAAGGATGAAAGAATCTATTTAATATCTGAAACAAAAAATGAGAAAAAGTAATATTTTTAAAGAAATTGAAGTAGCATAATAGGAAAGAAACAGTATCAAGATACTGATGCTAAACAGAACATGTTCAGAAAAAAAAAAACAAGCAAGTACTATAAGCACTTCTCACTGGCAGATCGCAGAGAAAAGCAAACAAACAAAAGCACAGGTGTGCATTGCAGTTCACAGCACGCAGTCTAAAACCACACCACCCGGGTTTAAATGACAGCTCCAGCCCTGGCTGTCACCAGGACCTTGCACAAGTTACTTCATTTCTCTAGGCCTTCATTTCTTCATTTATAAAATCGGAATAATAATAATACCTACCTCTTAGGGTTTCTGTGAGAAGCAAATGTATAGAAGTTTCTAGGCCAGTACATGGGACAGTAAGCACTACATGAGTGTTACCTGCTATTTAACTATACCCCTCTCCAAAATAATTAATAAAATGAAATAATACAATAAAGCTGTTTCACTATTATTAAGATTCCCTGTAAACAAACGCTACCCTTTTCTAATGAATGGATTTTAAGAAGTGAACATACAGGTTTTAAGCAGGTTTGCTGATGAGCCGCCCACTTGGGCTAAGTGGGGAAACTGCCGGGAGGAAACAGCCTGAGGAAAGTCACTAACACTCCAGTTTTAGTTGGCGCAGGTGTTTGAAGATGCCCCTTTGCTTTCTTACGACCTTTTCTTGTGTGTTCATTGTAATGTTTTTGATTCCCAAATTTCAGACAGTTTAAGATTAACAAACATTCAAATGCTAGAAGAAGGAGCCAGATTTTAGCAGTCATTTTAGTCAGCTTGGTCCGCCACAACAAATCCCACAGACTGGGTGCCTTAAACAGCAGAACTTTGTTTTCTCACAGTTTAGGGGACTGGAAGTCACAGAGCAGGGTGTCGGCATGGTTTGGTTCTGGTGAGGGCTCTCTTCCTGGGTTGTGTGTGTCTTCACATGGGAGAGAGAGAGAGAGAGAGAGAGAGAGAGAGAGAGAGAGAGAGAGAGAGAGAAAGCACTGGCTCTCTGGTGTCTCTTCATATAAGGGCACTAATCCCATGACCGCAGTCCTACATGATACTGGCCTTAGGCTGGTAGACACAGCTTAGTCTTCTTTCTTCTCCATTCTGAGAAGACCAATTAGCTGATTCCATGTCGTAATATTTGATGGTAGAAGAAACAGAGAAATCCTACACTGAAATCTAGGAACAGGTCAGAAAAGTAAGATCATAGAAATGAACTAGGCTGTATCTATACAGAGAGCATTTTGGAAAACATTTATGTGTGTGATGATGTACATTTCTGTGTTTAATTTTAGAGTTTAAAAATAATCAAGCGTTGTGTACACAAGCCCTTTGAAAAATTATGAAGGAATTTAAGGAATTTACGAAATACTGTTATTCCAGGTTACTTGCAAATTCAAGTTAAATGAACTCAAGTGAAACTTTTTTAAAAGACGAAATATGTAAACATTTTAAAATATTAATATTTAAACTACCTTAAAAGGAGCATGCAAAATCATATTGATTGAATATTTAAATCACGTTGGAGTGATTTAAAATAAATGCATATTCACCTCCCATTCCGAAAAATCACAAAGATTCTAGGATCTTTTAGCATCATGTACATTAAGAGTTAGAGCCAATTTTCCACAGAAACACATTTCTCAATTTACAATAGAAATAAATGAGAGAATATAGTCCAATATAGGCAAAGCAATTCTACACAAAACATTTCCAATAAACCCCTCTCTTATAAAACACGGAATTAACCTGTAGCCAGAAACAATCAAGGCATTGTGGTGTCATACAGTGGTTCCCAAACGTTCAATCCTTAGGCCCATGCCAACCAAGAAAAGAGTTCTCAGCAGTGTGTATACAAATAAGAAATACGGACAATGTATTGAGTTATCATAAGGTTAAATATGTTCACTTATATAAATGTATGAATATAAATTAAAGGCTGGATTTACTCAGTTTAATTCTGAGGTTATAACTGGTGATATTTTAAAATATTCTGACCCAGGCCTATGAAGAATCTCCTTCAATTTGCTTTGAAATTTTTAAGACCTGTGAAATAAAAAATCATGGGAACCTTTGGTACAATAGAAAATACATGTGGTTTGGTTAACTATTTGGATGACTTTGGATTACTAACTTAACAGCTCTGATCCTTAATTTTATCACCCCAAAATGGGCTTGATAGTGACTACCTTAAGGGTTCTTGCAAGGCTTATGTGAAATTATATTTCAAACGCACTTAAAAAGTGCCAGCCCCAGTAACCAATTTATCAACCAGGAGTATTATTGTTAGAGCACTGGTGGGGTGGAAGTGATAGCAGCAAAGGTAATATTAACAGTCATGCCTTTTTTACTATTGTTGTGGAAAAAGGCGAAACTTTTGAGTTGCTAGTCACATGGAGAATTACAGGAACAAAAACTGCATATAACATTCTTTTTCCATAATGTACTTCTTTTTGTCCGTGAATGCTATGGCCAATCACTGGTGCACACATGAATGCATCGTGACTTCTGATTAACTCTTTTCAAATAAGTTCAACTCATATCAAGAGATTAAGCTAACTCATATGTGATTAAGCTAAAACATGTGCAACGTTGGTTTCTTCTCTCAGTGCAGTTTTAAACTGTTAAACCCACACCAGCTGCGTTCATAAACCAGCAATTCTAATCATCCAGTATCACTCCTCCAGGCATGTTAGATCAGAGAAGGAATGCGATAAACCAACACGAATTTTAGTGTTTCAGCAGATTTATTTCAATTTCTAATCAAACTCATTCCCAGCATTTTCCCTGACCACTGGGGCAAAGAGATTTAAAGTAAAGAAAATTGAATTCAGAGAATTTAACCGATGAAGATTTTGTGCAAACAATCCCAAGCCATCTCCTTTTGTTTCTAGTTATGTATGAAATTCTTCAAAATGATCGCCCCATCATCTTCATAATTTAAATAATTTTTAAAAACCACTTGCCCCTCAATTCAAAATGTAAACATGAAAAAAAGATCAAGGAAATACCTTAAGACTTGTAAATTCCTTGAGATTCCTTAGGAAGAAAAAAATATTCAATTCTGAAAAAGGGGACAATAATATATACTGTATTATGAGACTTCATCCAAAAATAATGAGATGACTTAGCTACTTAGTATATTATAAGTACTATTTCCCAAGAGCTGACATGTATTAACTCATTTAAAGCACACAGTAACTCGAAGAGACGGGTGATATCATGACACCCCATTTTTCAGATGAGAAAACTAAGGCATAATAAATTACCTGTCTTGAGACGGTAAGTGACAAAATCAAGATTCACATCCAACAGTTTGTCTCCTTGACTACTCACTCTTAAATGTTTATTTTATAATGGTTTTAAAGATAAAAATCAAGATAGTCAAGTGGTTATAAATCTCATTTTATTCTTTGTATATTGACAAGGTAACTAAAAACTCACAAGGTTATCATATCAGTCCCACCAACAGATGTTACAAACAAAGCCACTCCTTAGTAAGGAACTTGAGCCTATCTCGAAATTTCAATTTTTTTTTTTTTTTGGTTCATTCCTTTGCTTGTCCTCACCCTTTTCTTTCCTATCTTTTCAAAGGGGTCTTCAAGTGTCTATTTCACATTTCTTCTATGTTCCTACTCTTGTCTTTTTGGGTTTTCCAGTTCTCAATTGCTGTTGATGTATCTGTTATTTTCTTCAGGAAATTTTATTATTTGACTCCTCCTAGTTTATTTCTTAGTCAGTCTTTTCTACAGTTATTCCTATTATCTCCCTCTCAGTATATGTGTTTGTTCAGCTAGTTTAGATTTACTGGTGAATCTTAGAATGTCTAAATGAATAACCCAGGTGCTCATTCCAGAAAAAAGTATAAGGTATCAAAAGAAGAAAAGATCCTCTATTTGCCACTTTCCTTATTCACTGCACCCTTACCCCGATCCTAAAGCCAGGACTTAAGGTTTAGGGTCAGGGAGTATGCTGATGAGAGCCTCATCTATCTTTTAAAGCCCTATACAAGAAAGGAGAAATAATTGCTATATTTGCATTGCCATTTTAGCCCGGATAATCAAAGATATCTGGCTGTTACACGTGCTTGACTCAGGTTAAAAATACTCTGGTTAAATATATACCATATTCAAGGGAAAACTAATCAAGAGAAGGTTTGAATCCAAAAGAAGGGCCACATCTCTAATATGTAGATCACATGAGGATAGATATGCCCAAGTGAGAAAATGCCAAATGTTCCCTTATAATATAAAGTGACAGTGTGCAAAAGCATTTGCTGATTTTCATCTGTTAAATTCATTATCTTACATAATGATCTTTCCAGGTAAATCAGCAGAGGGACACAAATTGCATAAATTTGTTCACCAGGTTGTAAATGTGCCAGAGGAACTGTTTTTCAGGTATCTGAGTTGACTCAAAAGCTGAATGCTCACTTCTGTTAGTACGTAATAAAATACTCATGCCTGGACCTCACTCTGGTCAGATGCCAAACTAATTATCTATTACCTGATATTATCCAGGAGTTCTCTTCACGCACTGCTGATGCAAGCAGGTAAAATACTTAATCCTTCCTCCAAATACACTAATCCACAAGCAGCCTAGATAAAAATAAAACTGAATGATAACCTTAATTTTGAATCAAAACACCAAATAAGTTCACTGACGTTAAGTCCTGAGACATCGCTAATGACACAGTGGAACATAGATTCTGTCATTTCTTACACTTGGAAGCAATCTGCTGAAAGAGCGGAGGGACGAAACAGTAAGGTTCATGGATCTATCAACATGTTACGAATATAAGAAGAAAACGGGTTTTCTTATGTTGTGTTCTTTCTTTGTTATGGGGGGGAAAACAACAACAAAAAATGGTTCAAAATTACATTATTGGAGGTGAGAGAACCAGAAAGAGATTTGAATATGTGACTTCATTACATTGTTTTTCTCAACACTTAACTCCACTAAAGAGCTGTTTCTTTTTATGTTATACTGAGTACTGCTGTGTTTAAGCCATAATAAGATCACAAAGTTGAACTGTGCAAATGGCTATAACTAGAAATTGTGAGCTGGGTACCTTTTTATTACAAATATTACTTATAGAAAAGGAAGAAATTTTAAAGAGATTCGAATAATCCTATTATTCATTTGCTTACTTATTACTGAACAAACATGAACGCGATCTCTTTTTTTCTCTTAAGTTTAATGAATGTGGAGGAAAATTTGAGTCCTTGGAAGTGTGCTATCCTTAACACTTCCAACAGCAGACTTCAAGGCAGTACCTACGGCAGGCTTCATGGTGCTTAGATAGCCCTGAATAAACAACAATAGGGTCTTCCATGGATGTGTCCCTTAGTCCTAGTTTCTTGGGACCATATGAAGTGCTTGTAGCACCTGAATTTAAATCTCCCTGAATTAAAGAGCCAATTTTATTTTAAATACAAATTAGGTCCTGTTGTTACATTATACAAGTGCTACTTGATTTCTCATTCTTTATTTTTTAATCTCTTAAACATGTATTGATTTAATCCTAAACACCGAGTAATATCACACAATACTGCAAGTAATCCCTCTAATGATTCAGGTGAACTGGAGATTTAAATAATAAAAGCAGACTTAAAGGCATTAAGAGATTGATAGAATGATAACATAAACTCCTAAAAGGGCCCCAATTTAAGCAATGTATTTAGCTAGAGGATATCTAGGGATAGAAAATAATATTTAAGATTTATTTTATTTTCTGTTTGTGTCATTTTAATGCAGTTTTATCAATATATTTTTTTTTAGAATGGCAATAAGAAAGGAGTTCATATTATCCAAGTAAATCCTAGTTAATCACTTCTAAAATAAATTGACAATATGAGTCATATTTAAATTTAATAACTATTTATAGAGACACTGTTGAAGATTCATGCTGGGGAACTGATTGTAGGAGATAGCTTATTTAAAAAAGGAGTCATAATAATTCACTCTTAAAAACTAGAGAATCATGTACTTTTATGTTTCAGTGTCAGTGTATATTAATTCATTCATCCAGTGTTTATGGAATACCACCACTCTTTCAGACACCATGCTAGGCGTGGGGTTTACAACAGTGAATGGAACCCAGAATAGTTTACTACACAAGTAAATTTAGGTCTGTACTCAACAGAAAAATGACATAAGAAACATTTAGAAGCAAGTGTAAGAGAGTTGGAGTCAGGACAAAGGCGTCAGCTGCCAAATGGAAATATACTAACATGATCCACTTATTTTTGTCCATAAAACATTTGTAGCTTGATTTAGGTCATTTCTGTGCTCCTGTTCAATCCCATCAACTCCATCCATCAATTTGCATAGGGCCACTGCTCATACGGCCCTTACAGAACAAGAGCAAACCTGAACGTGAAGCCCCTCTTCCATTTGGTCAGGCCCCCTCCCCAGTGGCGGACTCTGTTCAGGACTGCTCCGACCTAACCTGATCAGGGCAGGGGGTCCCTCTCCCCTCCTTACTGGAACATTGCCTGAACGTGACCACTGTTTCCCATGTGCTTCTCTTCAGCCTTGGAGTCTGCCCCTTTGCCGAGTTTGATTATTTGACATATTGACCCATCCACCTATGAATATAAGAAAACCATTTTGTTCCTTTACTAGCAGATTTGCTCGCGGTCACCAGATCTGTCTCATTATCTGTGAATGAAAATGTTGCCTTCTGTCTGACAAACCACCCTTAATTTAGCCATGTAAGACAACAACCATTTTATTATGTTCATGGAATCTGTAGGTCAGGAACTTGGAAATGGGACAGCACTGAAGGTTTGACTCTGCTCCCTAATGTCTGGCGCTTCAGCTGGGAAGACCCAAAAGCTGAGGCTGCTTTGAGGAGTGAAGCTGGGATCATCTGAAGACTTCTTCATCCAAACAGCTGGTCCCTGGGCAGGAAGGATTGGAAAACCTAGACGGCCAACCAACAAACCTACACTTGACCTCTCCCTGGTTAGGCTTCTTACTAGCATGGCAGTTTCAGGGTACCTGCTGTCTCAGGACTCCAAGCGCATTTTTCCTCGGGTCTCACCTTCCAGGCTGCACAGGATTGTTCTGATATCACTGACAAGTGGAAAACTGCAGGGCCTCTGACAGAAGAAGAGAGCACCTGGTCCCCATCACACAGGAGACTTGTTCAATGGAGCAGAACAGCTTTCCAGGAAGACATGATAGATTTTATGATTTCTGAAAGAAGCTATTCTGAAAAAAGATAGTACTACCTAACGTTTACGTTCATCTGTTATTGCTGTACCTCGGACATTTAGTCATGGCTTTACTGAATTCTTTCAGGGCGCATAACTGTGCATTAGGCTTGGGACGCATCCTTGTCCTTCAGGAATACTATTTAGTAGATGAGAAAAACATCATGAACAGAAATATAAATATATAAAGATAAGAGCATGGAAGTCATTTTTCTAACAGCTGAAGAAAAGGGATGGCTAATATCCAAAAAAGCTTTAGTGGAGGAGGAGAATCATAAACGGAGGTTTAATGGAGGGATTGTGTGGCAGACTAAGCAGGAAGAAAACTGTGGCAAAAAAGACTGATTGTTCTGCAGGATTCAGTCTCTGGAATAAAGACTACGTTTCCCAGGATACATTGCAGCTACATGTGGGCTTGTAGCTACATTTCAGCTATTAGAATGTAAAGAAAAACACTATGTGCAATCTCCTGGAATTGTCCTTAGTGGGAGGGGGCCTGCCTTTCCTCAGCCTTTCTTACTTCTTTCTGGCTGGAATGCTGATAAGATGGTGGCAGCAAGACCATCCCTCTTGAAACATGAGGTAGAAACATGAGGGTGGTGGAAGAGTAACATTAGGTAGAAGTTAGAAAATGTAGGAGAAGGAGGAGAGGTGGGAGGGTTCCATAGTGCCTACAGAAAAAGCTCATAACAAGAGCTGGTCTGGAGCAAGACAAGGATCTGAGTCAACAGATCTTCCCCCATCTTAGGAGGCCACACCCCCCCATGGAGGAGCATGCACCACTTTTCCTGCCAAATCACTATGTAACTCCCTCACCCTACCAGCAAACTATAAGTCCTCCGGACAAGGGCGCGCGCTCTCTCTCTCTCTCTCTCTCTCTCTCTCTCTCTCTCTCTCTCTCTCTTTCTCTCCCTCTCTTCATCTCCCCCACCTCGGCTAGATCTGTTCTCTTCCCTGAGAACGTATCACTAACACTGGAGGCTTAGGCTTTTCTCTCTCCCACCTTGCTAGGCCCATACTTTTCCCTGAGAACATATCACTAACCACTAATAAACCCTGCTTGCTTATTGATCAGCTTGCTGACCTTTGATTCTTCACTGCATTGGCAAGAAGAACCAAGACTTCCATAACAGTAAGACCAGAGGGAGGCTTAGTTTCTGTGACCACGCAGTGTCATACTACTCACCTTAAGTGCTTACCCCAGATTTTATTTCCATAACTGAGAAATGAACATCTGTTCTGTGGGAGTCCCACTTTGGGGATTTTCTACAAAATAAAATAGTATCTACTCATCACAGATACATAACTTAATGGAAAAATTAACTGCTTAATAGGAAATCAAAATTATGGGTACCAGAATATATTTCCTGAAGCTCGTTATCCTCCAGAGCCATTCAGGTAGGTTCCCAACTAAAGACCAAGACAATGGGGAAAATATTGGAGATGAACTCTAAGTAAGCCTGTCATTGAAGAGATTTATTTTCCAGAAGAGATCATAGGGTCAAAAAAGAAAAATAACAGGAATAGCTCCAACCAATTCCTGCCAAATTGGACTGAAAATACATACAAGTGAAAGTTGCAGTGATATTAAACATAACTTCTAACCAATCTCTTCTAGCCCTTAAAGATGGCTGCAGTTGAGCTGTAGAATAGCCAGCAAGACATTTCACATGGCAGGCGCACCATTTTCTTAAATATCAGTCGGCACAACTAAAAAGTAATTAAATTACGGTACTTTTAACACAATCTAATTTTCTGGAAATTTAACCTGTTATTTTTTTTCCCAACTGACAAAGTGCAAAATTTGTAAAATTGAACATTACTTACAAATTTGAAAAAAAAGGTAGTATTTATTTCAAATACAATTTATTTGCAGATATTTCTATTACCACTATCAGTCCATTGACAGGATCCTCCCTTCAAATAATTCCTAAGTTAATCACTTTATTCTTTTTGATGCCTTGCTTTGAAAGCTGCATTAATTTACTAGACTGGTATTTTAAATTTCAATGGTATCATATTTGTTCTTTCATTTCTACCTGTATCTTTCCACAAAGAATTTTACTAGCAAATAACATACTTCGACTCTAATAACATACTTCATATCATGGTTTTCATATTCAGGAAAGGTAGACATTTCTGAGGCTCACATTCTGGAGACCCTTCTGGTGGGAGGCCAGTGATAGCTGTTCTAGCAAACCATAGGCCAGGGTAGCTCTGACAGTGGTCTTCACACTTCCTCTCGCGTGCAGGGAGCAAGGCGGGCCCCACTGACTCTGACATCCGGGACAATCGCAAATCTCACTTAGCTCCCCGGAGTCAATCCAAGGAGATGTGGGAAAACAGATCCACAAAGTAAACCCTGCTGTCGGTCTATGATCCAAATAGGCCCATCTTAATGTGAAGTCTCCCATTAAAACCTGTTCAGCTAACATTTTCTCAAAAGGTGATGGGGCAAAATAATGAACCAGACAAACAGAGAAGCTTAAGAAGCTGATATATTTGTATATTCTTTATATGTCCATTTACAGAACACCTAGCCAAGCCAATATCTGGAACATAGCATCTCTCCTTTTTCACCAACCATCTCAGTTTAATCAAATCGCTCTTGAGTCAGGGTCATCAATAATGGCTGAATCAAGAAATCCACCAGAAGTTTATCAGCCCGTGTTCAACATGACCTTTCTGTGGCCTCTGACAATGATAAACACATTCTATTTCCAGGGGGGGGGGGGGAAATCTCTTCTCTCTTGGCTTCTGTAGCACTATTTTATCTTCCTTTACCTCCTACCTCTCTGAGGAGTCCTTCTAAATCTGCTGTGCAGGAAGTTCCTGAAGTGTTAATGTTTCTGGTGTCTTGATTGGGGCATTTTCTTGCTCTGTACGTTCCTATGGTTCAACTACTATTCATCTGTTAAAGAAGCCTAATTCCATAATATTAGCAGTCTCAGAACTCTTCCAAGATTTATAATATAATATCTGTTGCATTCTGGATTTTTTTTTTACTTGAACCCTACAAAGGAAGCAAAACTGTTCAAAGCTAGACTTACCTTATTCCCTAAATCTCTTGCTTCCCTCACTCCATCTTCATAAAGCCATCAAATCCCATTTATTCTATAGGTTAAACATCCTTCATATCCATTGTTTTCTCTTAATCTCCGTTCCCACTGACTTATTCAGCAGTCAGCAGGACCATTGCAAAAATCAAAAGAGAAACACAGAAAAACCTTGTAAAAAGCTTTCCTGCTTTTAATTTCATCCCATTTCCATTACATAACAGTTTAATATGATTTTTCTAAAATATCTAATATAGCCACTTTCCTGTTCAAAATCTTACAAGGGCTTTCTTTCACCTATAGGTCAACATCCATATCCTTACAAGGGTGTAAGAAACCATTCATACTCTTCCAGAGAGCTAAGAGGACTTTTCCTCTCTCTATGAAGAGGAAATGAAAAATAGGGAAGAAGAGTCCTAATATACTTGTAAGAGCAACGTCCTGTTTCAGTGGCCTCTTAGTCTATGATTGGCTTTACATAACAGACGACACCGTCCTGCGTCTTTGGTATTTTGAAAGGATGAAAAGTTAGCAGCTTTACTGGACAATAGCTCTTTCTTTAGAATGACTTGTTTTGCTGTAGACTCATGCACCTATGCATTCAATAAACATTTAGAAATGCCTACCATGCATCCGTTTCTTTTGTGATAGTGATCAGAGACAAATAAGTCCTCATGTCCTTAAAGAGCTCTAGCTGGATAAATGGCCCATTAAATAATAATAATAATTAATAATAATAATAATAATAGTGTAATACATAAGATAATAGTGGCGGGAATATTAAACTATGAACCCAAAGGCGAAGAAGCAATTAATTACTAGAAGAGAGGAAAAGGAACATGGTACTGAAAATGTCAAAGCTGTAATGGAGTCCCCTTCGGGCTTTGAAAGGTGAATAGGATTCTAGGAGAAAGTGGGTGGGAACAAAGACATCCCTGGAAAAAGAATGTCCGTGGGAAAAAGACACAAACATCTTTTGAATACTTGGAGCTTCAGACAGCATTAAACTAAAAGGAAAGCATGGCAAACCATTTGATATATGTAATATATTTTCACACTTAACTTGAAGTTCTTTTTGTCACCTGACCTATAACATGAAGTCGTCTTCACCTACTTTACAGGAGGAATCCAAAAATTTTGGAGAAGAACCCAAAGTGCACACTGGATCTATGATTC
This sequence comes from Rhinolophus ferrumequinum, assembly GCF_004115265.2. Lineage (NCBI taxonomy): Eukaryota > Metazoa > Chordata > Mammalia > Chiroptera > Rhinolophidae > Rhinolophus > Rhinolophus ferrumequinum. Next base: position 6,018,811 of record NC_046301.1, on the reverse strand, counting down.
ATATAGAATCAGGTGGTGGGATGTTTTGGGGATCCCTTTTGAACGCCTCTGTGTGTAACTTGGTTATGTCATTGTACGTTTACTTATTAGCTGATTTTTGGAATTTCTGGTTCGGTAATGCATCTGATTCATTAAATAAATATTAAATCCTTGGAATTTTCCCTTGGTAGGAAAGAATTCAGTCTCTAGCTTACAACAGTAAGCTGAATTTTTCAGGGATTTACTATGCATGATTCATGAATTATTTCTTACAGTTCATCACAAGTTTGGTCACAAATGGGGTAGGTTCAGCATCCAGCTGTATGTTAGCCAGATACCCTCATGTACGCAGAAAAGAAGGCAGTAAGCTATAACTCTATCATTTAATAGCTGTGTGATTAGGTTGAAGTCAGTCACCCTCTCTGAGTCTTTTTTAAAAATCTCTCTTTTAGACACAGAATGTGTGATAGAAGTTTTCTTGCAATCTTTGTTTAAACCTGTTGAAAACAATTAATCTTTTAATTTATCAAAATTCCTTATCAAGTTTTGGTGCTTTTTTTAAGTATGCTTTTTGGTACCTTGTGATTTATGAGTAACTAAATTAATCTCAACGTTCTATAACTCATCCCTATAGCTTTTCTTTGAGTTTTAATGACATTCATTTATTTGTTTGTTTGTTTGTTTATCTATTTATTTTAATTTTTTGTATTCCTATACCCCTATTTTCTCCCCTTTGGCAACCACTGTTATCTACAGCTATGGCTCTGTTTCTGTTTTGTTTCTTCATTTATTATATTTTTTAAGATTCCACATATAAGTGAGATCATATAATATTTGTCTTTCTCTGTCTGACTTATTTCACTTAGCATAATACCCTCTGTATCCATGGTGTTGCAAATGGCAAGATTTAATTCTTTTTTATTGCTGAATAATATTCCATTGTATATTCCACACCTTCTGTATCCATTCATCTATTGATGGACCCCTAGGCTGCTTCCATCTGTCGGCTATTACTAGTAATGCTGCATTGAACATAGGGATCCATATATCTTTTTGAATTAGTGTTTTGGATTTCTTCAGATAAATACCCAAAAGTGGAATTGCTGGATCATATGGTAGTTCTATTTTTAATTTTTTTGAGAAACCTCCATACTGTTTTCCATAGTGGGTACACTAATTCAGAATCCTACCAACAATGTACGATGGTTCCCTTTAACCAACTTGAAGTTTATTAAAACAAGGAAACTTTTGTATAGTTTAATATAGTTACAAGGACCTAGAGGTGAGGCATTTTGAACTGACTAATAATAACCAATTAATTTAGGGGATTATTCATTAACCATTAATAAGTACCCCCTGGATCGTTCATCTTTGATTTCCAACAGTCATATCTCAAAGGTCTTGGCACTTGATATCTGAATTTAAGCATTTATCTCTACAATATAAGGACCCACAGTATTTTGCTTCTCTGTTATTAAAATCTTAAGAACACAAGCCCTTCCCTCTCAGCCTCTCCATTTGGTAGAATGTCATTCTGGAATGTGTTTCCTATCTGAATTTGTGGGAGAAATAAAGCGGTACTCTTTTTAAAGAAATCCATTTGCTCCAAAGGATAAACTATGACAAGGGCTGTTTTTCCAACTTAATGTAAATTTCATACCATCGGTGTGCCGTGCAAACTGCCAAATGGCAAGGCACTCACAGGCCCTAGCTACAGAAAATGTGGGCTCAGAAAGGACAGCGATTACTTCACCTTGGCCAGGCATGTCCTCCACACAGCTCCTAAAGAACCCCTCTGCCGAATCTACTCCTCTCTCTCGAAGTCTTATTAGATACCTTCTTTCAGGACAGCTAACACAATGACAGTTTTTTTGTTTTGTTTTGTTTTTCCCCTTTCCTGCCTCCTTCTCTTGACAGATGCAACACCGGCGATTGAAAAGCCTGACCTGCATATCCACAGCCCAACTTATCTAGGACAATCTCTGAGTACAAGGTCGACATTATCTCAGCCTGCATCCTGTGTAATTATTGTATTTGGCTGGCAATGCTGAACAGGGGCTGAAATCCATCAAGTTCTAGTTAATCTGCCTTGAGTAACCACAGCTGGTTGGCCGGAAGAAAATGATTATGAAATAAAGTTGTTGTGTCTTAGTAATAAAGATTACTGATACGTAGGGCAAGATAGAGCTAACGTTAACCTTTTCCTATATACGAAGGCTCCGTATGGTGTGAAGGAAAAGGAATTATTTCTGGAAAGTTTTCTTTATTTCATATTTTGTGTTGTCCTTTTTTCTCACCTTTACCTAATTTCCCATCAGTCCTGAATGTTTATTAGTCTTCATTCAGTAAAATGTATATTAACCCTTGGATGTTTTCCAAACAGACCAAACTAGAAATTTAATGGACATGAGATCAGCTTCCTCCTTTTGAATCAGTCTTCAAACTTAATCTCATCTTGTTTTATTCCGAATCAGTTTATCTTGCTAATGGTGAGGCTGTTCACACTACAGACAGGATGATGATGAATTTGCATGGTGGTATTAGATAGTATGTCTAATGATGTGTGGCATGGTGCAGGCTGTATATTCAACACATTAAACAGACTTACAGAGTTGGAGGAAACTCCCCATCACTAGCTGTACCACATGAACAAGGCAGCACACTTCCAATCCTATAATTTTGACTCCTCCCAACAATAAAAGATGATCACAGCGTGATTTATCTGGCAACTGAGGAAAGGCAGATATGGTGGTATGGTGGTTAAGGGCACAGATGCCAGAAGCATATCCAGCTCTGCCACTCACTAGCTGTGTGGCTTTGGGCAAATTACTTAACCTCTCTGTGCCTAGGTTTTCTCAAATTTAAAATGGAGATGATGATAATAATAGCTGCCTCATCTGGTTATCATGAGAATTAAATGAGTTAACATACATAAGGCACTTAGAACAGTGTCTGCCATTTAATAAGCATGGTAAGTGTTCACTGTTGATAATATTATAGCAGCTAAAAAACAGGACTGGCTGGATGGTGATCCTGTTGGATAGTCAGTAAGCACAGCTTGCAAGGTCTTTAGCTCTAAATTCTTGTGTTTGATACTTGACTTCAGGCTATTAACATTTAACCAGAGGCTCATAAATAAGACGGACTATGGTCAAACCCATCACACTAATGTGTCTTCTCATAAGAAAATAAGAATGCACATAAAAACGGTATGCCGTGGATTTTGTTTGGCAGGGTAGGATGAGAGCAATAGAGGACAAAGGAAAACAATTTGCTAGAGGCCAATGAGTCTGGACAGAGAGACTTCCAGGTTCTTACTTATTCCACTGCTGTCATTGCCCTTGGAACACGACTGGGATGAACGAGGAAGTTTCTCCTACAAAGAAACTCCCTTTAGTTTCTGGGTTTCCAAGTCCACTTCTGCATTTGTGTGTTGGCTGTTAAGCTGACTCCTCTTTCTTCATAATTACATCTCTAATGTAAATGCATCCAACAACACCCTTAATTATGTACCCACTGCAGATATGTGCCAACAACCCTTTGTCAATGTTTACGTCAATTGGTTGACACTATAAATAAAATAAATACATAGAGTAATAGAAAACTATCCAGTGGGGGCCTTTGGATCAAAAGAAATCCTGAGGAATATGTGTTTTTAATGTCCTCTTAATTTTTAGGGTGCTTTTAAATTGGGGGTATTGTTTTTTAGTCATGTTATAATACTTCTTTTTCATTTTTATGACTCTTAATCTGACTTTCTAAAAGGTGACAAAGGAAAAAGTTCCAGGGTAGATTCTAAATGTCCACTGTGTGTGTGCTTACAAAATTTCAACACATTGTACATACATCTGTGTATTTCGGTTGATCTTGCAATATCTTTATTTTAGCTGCATATAATATATAAAAGTCAAACATGTCCAAACACATAGATCCTCTTTAAATACAAAAAAGTTAACAATCCATTTGAGTCATTATAATGTATTTTATAACCTGAAATCAGTTTCTGCCTAAGTACCTATTTCTCACCATAGTAAATTAAACTTATTCAAGTGTCCTAATGGAAAGAGAATTTGAGAATATTTTTTGAAATGTATTTTGAAATGTATTTTTTTGAAATGTATTTTGAAATGTATTTTGAAAAGTAACAACCACTGTCAACTGAAAGAAAAGGGAAAAAAAAAAACTTTTGTTAAAGTTTGTTGGCCGGTGGTGTGGGGGCACGGGGAAGGGGATGCGTGCATTTTCAGTTGTGGAGAAGAGATGTTTTCCAACCATCGACTTTTTAGATGGAGTTTATAACGGGCAGATTTTAAAATCATCTTTTGCTCCCAAATTATTCTCTAGATGTAAGGAAGAGAATGTATGGAATTAAATCAATTTAGTAAAACATAAAAAGTCAAACTATTTTAAACATATCATTATGAAAATAGAACTTTCATTAAGACCCTCACTTGCTGGGTATTTTTTTTTTAAGCAGTGGTCGTTTTTTTCGTTAATAATATTCGGTGCTGCTTGTGTTCCCATTTCTATAGTGAGCTCCCTAACATCTGTTTTCCATTTTTCTTTAATTTCCACTCACGACCTTTGGCCTATTCTCTGTGTTTGGAAAAAAACAGGAATTAAAGTTGACATTATCTCTATGCCTTCTCCAAACTGCATAAGTTCATATTTTTAGCCTGCCTTATATCTAAGCACAGGCTTTCTGACCACAAAATCAATTTGTCTATTATTTAGTAGGAAGTTTCATAATGTTCAAAGTAGACATCTGTGACCCCAAAATATGGGTTTTTGGGTGTGGCCAGGGCTTCAGAGCACCTGAGTATTAGTTCTAGAACTGTGGCCACTGTGGAAAATTGCTCTGGTCTGGTCCAGTGTTCTAGAAAATCCTCAAAGCGTGACACAATGCTAAGTTCTTTTTATAATTATAGCATTTAGCCTCTCGCATGAGACTGAAGAATGTGATACTAATAGAGTAGGAGAATTCTAGTGTACATGTTTAAAGCAGCATTAGGAAAATTAGCAGGTACTTAATGATCACGCTTAAGAAGCTAAATCATTCACCAAAAGTAACCATGGAATAAACAAAGGGGAATTCAGTATTGTACTATTGCAGATGCCGCATTAGCACACGGAGGGGCTGGGCTGTACAGAACCCATAGGTAACAACATGTTCTGAACAAACGGGTGAATAGGTAAGGGATTACCCAGAGGCGTCCCACATTTTATAATGATGTTGAATGTAATCTAATACACACTTTTATACCACCTTCTGTTAATTGAGCCGTAATTTACATACAGAAAAGTGCGCAGATCTTCCTATACAATTTGGTGTATTTTCCAGCGGTATGTATCTGGGTTCCATATCTTCTTAAATTGAATATGCCTAGAACAGATCTATATAGTTTTCTTGCTATCCCTGGCTCAGAAACAGTTGTTTAAAATACAATACTGCCATTAAATTCCAATAACGTGACGAGACCTCTTGGCCCCTGCATGAAAAGATGGCTGTGCTTTATCTTACTTGGTTCTTTTTGTTTCCTGTGGATTTTCTGCCAACTTTTTTTGTTTGAACTTAGTTATCTTTACATGCCTGAGCCTAACCTAGGGTCAAGTAAGATGTTCAACAAATGTTTGTAGTAACGAATCAGATATTGAATGTTCAGGCTTGTGGACATTCCATGGAGAGTGCAAGTGAATAATACTGAGTATTTGTGTCCTAAAGAAATAAATATTAGTAGTGTTAATGAGTTTTTAAAGATTTCAAAGTATCTTGCTTATCCAAATGGGGGGAGGCTTGCTACATTAATATTTTGGAAGTTCTACTGGCATCGAACTGTTTGTACCACCAACTGAGACTCGAGGTACACACAACCCTGCCTAGAAGGGCTTTCCAAACTTAACAGAAGTCATTCCACCCTTAATAGAGACAATCAGAAGATTGGCTGAGAATGGCGCAAGTCAGGTTATAGAATGAGACAAGTCCTGGGAAAGCCTACTCATCAACAGCCTGCTTCAACAGTGTAGACGTTACTTGTAGACGTTATGTGTTTGAAAGCACAGAGACATTTAGTTGGCAAAGATTATGCAGCACGATCTTGGAGCGTTCCTTGGATTTTTACAACAAATGTGCTCAACTGGGATGGGCTGAAATCAACACACCAGTCTGAAGGCAGGTTTGTCAGGTAAAGCATGCCGTTGCAACACTATGCTGCCATCCCAAGGGGCCCGTGTCTCTCTCCCTTCCTCCCAGTGTGAGTTGCTCATGTGACTGTTAAGCAGGCAGAAAAGTAAAGAACCCCTGACCTTCCGTTTCCAATCTGGGAAAGGTAATCCTACAGAGGATTTATACAAAGTCCAAAAACACCAGAATTCCCTGAGAGGCTGAAAGCACAGATAATTAGATCAATAATTATTACCCCAAACTCACTACGGAGAGAGAACTATGCTATTACCCAAGACAGATGACTTCAGGCTGCCGCACAGACCCACGCCCAGCCGAGCCTGCCTCAACCTGCTGGGCCCCTTCCCTCGAAGCAGAACTCACAGAAATCACAGCTTTTCTACTCCTTTTGGCATCAGCAACTAGTTTGAGAAGTTTTCTTCAAAGAGTGAATTGCTTCCTATTTATCCATACAAAATGCTTTTCACATAGATTTTGCTACGTATTTCAACATCAAACAAAACATTACCCTTAAAAAGGCACTTTGTTGGAGAAAAGAATGCAAACTATTCTGGGGAGACAAAGGTGAGCCTAAAACAAAAAAGATGGACCTTAATAATTTCTCTTATGTTTATAATTTAGGATCATTTTTATTAATTATGTACTTGTAACATTGCCTGGGTCTCTGGATCTTTTTCTTCAAATGCCTTCATATACAGTGCTTTGAAGTTATTTAAAAAAAAATTATATATATATATATATATGTGTGTATATATATATATATATGTACACATATATATATGTAAATGCTTTTCTATCCTTAAAGGACAATAAGAAAGTAATCAAAATGTTTTCTATGATATAGTGAAGTATATGAATAAATCAGAAACCTTAACAAAGGCTAGCTATTTCTTTTCCCTATCATGCTTGAAAATTAGAAATTTATTTTTGGTTGACTTTGTATTTTCCTCTCGTGTGTCATAAGAGTGACTGTCAAAGTAACAAAGATGATCTTTACTTGACACCAGAGCTATGAAATATGAGACGCAACTTATTTTATCTGGCTAACCATTTGTACAAATCTTTATTTAAACATGATTAAATCCATTTTAGTATTCTGTACCTCTGACCTTCCACTCTTCCTTTCCAAGTTTCTTAATTTCTTTTTGAATATGTCTTATACTCTACTACAAAGTTAGTGCATGCGGTGTTTATTCCCCTTTTCTTTAAAAAAAAAAATTCATCTTGGCATAGCGCAAGCATATTTTCATTGTTCGTTTCCTCCTCTTTCTTAAAATAAAGGTTTGAAAACAATTCTGAAAGAGCCAGTGATCGCTGAATTCTCTGAACAGCTCAGGCACTTTTTACAATGATTGTCCAACAGTAAGTACTGTTCATACTGGACCATTCCCTCCATGCCTCTGCCACTTGCCCAGCTCCCCTACAGTTGAAAGCCTGGACACCTCAACCAGCATCACCTCATGTCCCAGCAGCGTGGTCTCCTGTCACCAGGACAGTTGGGGAAAGCCACCTGCAACATCTAAGTCCTGTCCAGTGGGCTCATGAAAACGCCACTGGTCGGGAACTGCATGGCGGAGCAGAATAGAACCAGGAAGCGCAAGGCATTCAAAAGAGTAAGAAGAGGGACAGAGAGGGCAAAGAAGAGGACCTGGCAAATAAATTCTCTCATCTCTACCTTCCCTGGCAACTATTTCAGTACACAGTGCCCCACGCTGCTTCTGCGGAGGCTGCTGTTTGTGCAGTCTTTCCTTGTTAAGCGCTGGCCCACAGCTTCTTATAACATTTGTATTTACTCTCCCTCCTTCTCTGACTCACATTCCTGTTTCCCTCCTCCTCACTTCCCTTGGGATTATATTCCTCCAAGAAAACATCGGCACATAATCTCCACAGGCTCTGTCTTCTGGGGGAAATGGGGCTTAGATGCCATTTTTACTATGTTTGTTATGGTTTAAATGTCTCTGTATCCTTCCCAGCACCTGGTATTGTACAAAATACCTAGTAGGTGCTAAATAAATACTTACATTTCTGCTGGAAGATCACCTAGTTTAGAAAAAAATAAAAAGTCATATGTGTTTACACACCTCATGGACACCTCAAATTACAGGCTGTATAAAAATCATTTCTCTTTATAAAAAGAATAAGTATTTGCATTAAAGCATTATTTATCAGGCAGACGCCGAACTCCCACAACCCATCAGATAGATAACATTAAAAAGCTATCTTTGACCTATTTTCAGAATGAGAGAAGTGATATTTCTGGTCGAAAAGCAGAAATATCTGCTTTTATAACCTCCATTCTTAACGCTTGGTTGCTACTAAATTTTTCATGCCACTTTCCCCCAAATATGAAAATGTTGAACTGGAATTAAATGAGTATGAGGCCTTTATGACTCTAAATAAAGTATCTTTCTTAGAAAGCTTATTTTAGTAAGAGCTCCATTATCAACATCTGTCTTTCTATATGCCAAAATACAAATTCCTTCACCCCAGTTCTTCACGCTAGTTCTCAAAAAAAAAAAAAAAATTCAGTTGAGTATCCAAATATTTTTATTTAAATCTCTCTTTAATCCTGGCTTTTATTTTACTTTTTCAAAGATGGGAACTGAGATTCAGAGATTGCTCAAGGCCACAGTGCATAGAGTGGCAGTGTCAGACCGTAAGAAGTTTAAATTCTGAAAGTTTCTTTATATTAGATTGGTGCAAAAGTAACTGAGGTTTAAAATGTTAAAAATAATTGTGAAAACCGCAATTACTTTTGCACTAACCTAATATCAGGCCAGATAAGGTCCCATTTAGACTCTTGGTGGGTCTGCAGGAGTAGCTCTAGCCAACCATCTCTCCTCTGTAGACAACAGATTTAAGACACTCTCAGATCCTTAGATTTTAAAAACATCAAGGGATCATTCAATATACATGAAAGAAACAGGAGTCAAGAGGTACCTGCTCTGCAGTTACAGGTGTCCCGGGAACTATCCCATCATGCGAACAATGATGGTGGACAGTCAGAATAGACAGTCTGGCATTATACGTGTCATGCAAGCCCTCGCTGATAGATTGAGATTGTACATTATAAAATCAATGTTAATAGTATCATATATAAATCCCCTAAAACCTTGAATGGAAAGTCATTTTCATGTAACCGCACACTCATGTCACGTCAGTGGTAATTTCAATGTATTTGTGCTCGTTCAGGGTTTGTTTTTTTTTTTTACCAATTCACTCTCTTCCCATACCTAAAAGACTAGCGAGCATACTTTAGGGCATGCTGACTGGAAATTAGGGGGAAAATCTTATTACAGAGAGCCTTAAACGCCAGAAGTCAATTTAATTACTTAAATCAATTCAGTACATTGTAAAGAGTCACTGAAGATAATTTGGAACAGGAGAAAAATGATCTTGGACTTTCACTCAGGAAAGACTTTAGTGCTTTGCCTGTAATGAATAGGAGTGAGAAGATGATCTGAGATGCTACGGACTTGGTCCATAGAACTTGGACTAGAAGCATAGGACAGATGCAAGGGGTGGTAGAGTACAGAAGCTCCATGACTTGATTCCTCTCTCTTTCCATTCTCCAGCTCAGGCTTCCGAGCTCCCGTTGGCTCCCACCTCGCCCATCCTCCCAAACTAAGGGGAGAGGAGGAAGCCACGCGGACGCCTTGCAATGGTCCTCAGTATCCCCAAGGTAAGAGCCACACCCACAGCCCCTTATGCGGAGTTCTACTCAATCCAGTTTGAGCCACAGTGGCTCTAGGCAAGATTAAGCTTTCTGACTATTTTTTAAATGAAAGAACTAGCTATAAATTCTAGATTTTATAATTGCCAATCTAAGGCTTAATAGTAAGGCTCTCGTATGCCTAAAATCCTTTCGTCTATAACGTGATAGTGATGTAGAGATGTGTGCACTGTATCTGGTTATGGGTGTTGTTTATTTGGACGTGGGATGTCTGCACATACATGCTGACTCATTGATTTTACCCTGGTCCAAAACTCAATCTGTCCCTTCCTATTTCCTGCACCATCTCTTGATAAAAAGTGCTTCAACGACATTTAAATATAATTTTCAGATATTATGTTATTATGGTAATAACATAATGAAATACGTTATAATAAAATATGAAATAACATATAAAATAAGCTTCTTATGATATTTTGTCATCTTTTGTAATTCTCGGTAGCTATAACTAAATCTCCAATGCAATGATCTTTTCTTTGTTGCTGCCGAACCCTTGATTTACTTAATAGATGCTGGCAACATTGAAATGTAACTAACGGGCCATAAGACAATTTTAACACCTTCATGGACTAAATAGTAAAATGGCTTCTATTTAATTCTCCAAGGACTGATCTCCAAGGAAGTTACAGCCTTGGAGACATGAAATCATTATTAAGCCCTCATTGTAACAGACCAGCAAATAGTGGCCACTTGGCTGATCCTAGTAAATCTGAGTCAAATTAATACTTTTCCAGTTCAATTATTACAACATTTGCCTAAATGCTGCTTTCTTCCTATGAAATTTAATAGTTTAACTGAATTTTCCCAGCCCAAAGAAAATAATTTTATTATATTGGCCACTGATCAATTCTTTAAGAAAACTACTCAGTGGAGACTGAAAAACTTGGCTTATTTAATAGTTCTCATATAACTGAAGAGAGCCTAATATACCGTTCTGTATTAGCATATGAAACCTTGTTAAGATAACTAAATCTTAATAATGCCTTCTCATTCTTCAGCTACAAATAGAGAAGAAAAAGAACTTCTAAATTAAAATATGGACTCAATGAACTATATTTAGCTAACACAAAGTGACTCTTACCATTCAGAAACAAGAAACCTGTATTACCACAGGTATTTTTATTCAAGAAAATATTAACTGATTTTCCATATCAGGAAAAAGATCATTTTCCCAACCATCTTCAACCGCCGTAAACAACTTTGAAATGAGGAAAAATGAAGACAAACCTTATCACTTAGCAGTATTTCCAAAACACTAGTCAAAATAGCTTGGTCTCTGATTTGAGTTCAAGTTTTACCAAAAACCACATTTCTCTAAATTAGTTAAATAGACAATAGCTTCCTTGATCTGCTATTACTTTAAAAACATAATGATCTATTGTTTATTTTTTAATATCTAGAACTTGAAACAAAAGCCAAATATAGTTTTTAAACTGCTTCTCCTTCTCTTACAGTTTTTATACTATGTGATCCCTCAAGTGTGCAAATTAATTTCTCCCCTCTGTGCGGTTATATGCATAACAAATGTTTACAGAGTTTGTCCTTGCCCTCGAAGCCCTCGCCAACGTATTGGCATAACTAAGTAGCCTGCTTCACTTTTAGACTGCAAACATAAGATTGGCAGATTTGCAATTGGAAAAGCCTCCACATCTATTTCAAGTCTGACTAGCCTAACGTGCTGGGAAATTCTCAAGACATCCTTCTCAGGTCCCATGGGGGTGTGAGGCAGAAGGTGGGGCTCTCCACGGTACCAAGTCATCTTTGAACACAGGCAACAGTAGGGACACCACTGAACACTTGACATCTTCACACCTGGGGAGGATCGTCTTTTGAACCATTCTTCACCTATGTTTGCTGCGCGATTTGGGAATAGTATTCAATTCTGCTGTGGAAGTCAGAAAAAAATGGAATGGGTAAAACTCATAAGAAATGTTAGCAAGTAACGTGTATTAAAGATGTATTAAATAAGTGGATATATGGTGTTTCATATAGATTAAAAAAAAACAATGAAACACATGTGAGTTGATTTTTTAGAAAGGAACAGAAAGGCCAAGCAAACATGAAATATTCAAAAGGTACAGCTCACGCAACAGCACATTGACAGCTATGATATTAGGGGGTGCAGCCACCAATTCGTCCCCCAGATGTGCTCTGCTTGCAGAATGCACACAAAAGCTACAGCTGTGCCATGAGCTACGGTGGTAGCCCGATGTCGGCCAGCACTCTTTCTCTTGCATCTCTGATAGAAATTGCATGTTGCCTTAAGGCACCTTTCACCTGCCGGCTCCCTTGCTTCACCTCTTACAGTTGCCATAACAAGTTGCCACTGACTTGGTGGCTTAAAACAACACAAATTGATTATCTTACAGTATCGTGGGGAAGAATTCTGACATGAGTTTTTCTGGACAAATATCAAGGTGTCAGCCGGACCGTGTCCCTTTCTGAAGCTCCAGAGGAGAAGCTATTTCCTTGTCTTGTCGAGCCTCTAGAGGCAACTTGCATCACCCAGCGAGTGGTCTCTTTCTCCATCTTCAAAGTCAGCAACAAACGTCACTTCTTTCGGACGGACCCTACATCCATCCTCACATCTATCTCTGACTGCAGTCAGGAAATGTTCACCAGTGTCTAAGTATTAGGTTGGTACAAAAGTAATTGCGGTTTTTGAAGTTATTTTTAATCTTTTAAACCGCAATTACTTTTGTACCAACCTAATACAGTGTTTCCCCGAAAATAAGACCTAGCCGGACAATCAGCTCTCATGCATCTTTTGGAGCAATAATTAATATAAGACCTGGTCTTATTTTACTCTAACATGAGACCAGGTCTTATAATATCATATAATATAGTATAATACAATATAATAATATAATACCAGGTCTTATATTAATTTTTGATCCAAAAGACGCATGAGAGATGATTGTCTGACTAGGCCTTATTTTTGGGGACACACGGTACATATGTGATTAGCTGAGGTTCATCTAGATAACCCAGAACAAAGTCCCCTCCTCACCGTCCTTAATCACACCTGCAAAATCCCGTTTGCCACATAAGACAACATAGTGACAGGTTCTGGGGATCAAAGCATGGACATTTTTGGGGTCTATCTGGCCAGCACACCTGGGGAGGCCAGATCACGTGACCATGCATCACCTAGGACTTGGGCGGTGAGACTTTCCATGCGCCTGCTTCCTGTTCCAATTGCATCGATCTACTCAGTCCCCGGTCCCTTGTTGTCCCTGTATATTTGCAGTTTAATGAACTTTGCAAGCCAAGCATCTTCCTTTGGTCTGTCTTTCTGTTTCATGAACTCTGGAATGATCTGCCTGGGAGTGGTACCTGGAGGCTACCACTACATCCACGGATTTCCGCACACGACAGGATTTTACTCTTCGCTGGGCTCCAGATGGAGGCTCCCAAACTCACCGCCTCGTGTGTGCAAACTATGATTCACTGCAACTGAGAAAATAAATAATTGGTCATTTATAAAGCCAGTTTATTCGTGAAAGAATAAAAGATCAAAAAGGAACTTAGAAAGCTGAGTAGGAAGACGTAGATATGGAAAGAGAAGCAGTTTTAATTCAGTAGAAACGAAAAACCAGAAGTGTATCCTGCTTGGATTGCCAGGAACGATCGCTTTCATCTAAGCCTGGAGTAGAAACTGAAGGTCAAAGAGGGAAATAATTTGTGGTAGACGAGAAAGGCCAGCCTCAAAGCAGGAAGAGTTTAGAACTAGAAAAATCATTCTGACTTTTCAGTAGGGCAGGCCAAAAAAACACAAAAACTGATTTAGGCATATTCTGGGCCTGAATGATGATGAGATAATGTTCTTTGTGTCCCATGTTTTTCTGTCTTATTTTTAAAGCTAGTTGCTGCATCCATTTTAGGCACCATTATTTGCCCATCTACAATAATTCAACAAACGTTTACTAGGCACCTGTTATATGGAAAGCGTTTGCTAGGTAGTTTAAGCCTGGCTTTTGGAACACAAAAATCAAAACTAATGACTGTAGCATATAGTCTTCCAGGTTCTGGCTCCTGCCAAGCCATCCAGCTTCTCACATCAGCCTTCCTCTGACAGCTACAACGTCTCCAGTCTGCGGCTCACACACCCCACGTTCTTTCTAATGTCCAGGTCTTTGCTATCGCTTCCTCTAGAAAGCTCTTTTAAGATTCTTCTCCAGTTTGGCCGTGCCATGCTTGGTATGTGTTTAGATATCATCTCAGAGAAGTCTTCTCCGGTCACCCCATCTAAAGTACCATCCCCCACACCCACCCCAGCAATGTTCTGTGACATCATTTCTTCCATTGCACCTACCACGATTTGCAATTTTCTTGTTTACTTAGAGTTCTTCAATCTGTTTCTTTGTTTCTGTTTAGTAGAATACAAACTCCATGAGACAAGGATTTTTATTTGTATTCACCACTGTATCCCTAGCATCCAGTACTCAGTGCTTTGCACATTTTAGATAAAATCTGAATGACTAAATTAATGACTAAGTGAATGGATACATGAAGGAGCATAAACGTGAATTAGATGATGTATTTGATAACTGTGTAGGATTTATAATTCTATCGACATATGAGATATGTGCAAACTAAAAATTATCAAGTTTGTAACAGTATGTATTTGTGGTCCCCAAACTGTGTGCCAAAACACACCAGGGAACCTCAATTGACACATACAGATGCCACAATGTATTCTAAATATTTGAGGAAATCACAGCCATACTTGACATGTACTAGACACCATGAGAACTGCTAGATCAAAATAATTCAGTTTCAATGTTAGATCACACTACATCTTTTGATGATGTCACATCTTTTTGAAGTTGGATTTTCTATATTTGCTGTAATAAAAATCAAGTACCATGCAAAAAATCAGTGTGGAGTAAGAAATGAAGTTGGCAGAATTTAATCTGATTCCAAGATTTGAGAAACTGTACAGTACGCAACAGGTAAACAATTCCAGTCATTGTTTACCTAAACTCTCTAGTAGCCATATTTTAAAAAGTAAGAAGAAGCAAGTGAAATTAACGATGCATCTGAAATATTACCTTTTCACTTGTAACAATATAAAAATATTAAAGTAATATTTTTAATTCTTGTCTGTATCCTAAGTCTTCAGTTCAGACCAACCACACATTAGGTGCCCACATGCCCACACACATAGCCATAAAATACTCAAGCAGGAGGCCTGTTGTACCACAAAATTCTTAACTGCTGTTTTTTTTTTTTTATTTAAAGAAGAAAAATTTAGCCAGATCTTAATGGCAATTAACCAATAATTGAACATGACCTAAAACAGAAGCTAGAAAGAAGATAAAATATTGTTTGCATTTATTACAAAATAAGTCGGTCAATTTTATATTTACTTATCTGATATAATGGCATTCTTCTAATGAGGTACTTTGTTTAAAGTGTCTCCACAGTACCTGGCATGAATTCTGGCTAAGTAATGTCATGATTAAGGCCAGTGAGAATCTAGTCTATCACTATCCACAACTGTGACTAAGAAGGAAAAGCACAAGAGTACAAAATCCCCATTAGTTACTTTTTAGACTCCTGGTAAATACTGGCCAAATAATTACATCAGACTATGTTTGTAAATTCAATAGAGAAGGTGAGCGGTACATCACACATTTCTTAAACATTTAAAAATCTTTCAGGTTTCTGAGCCTCATTACATTATTCCATTCTGAGTGTCTCCAAATACATTTCTAAAATATACCTTCACTGTTTTGAACAAGATTAATCAGTGTTCCAACCAGGAATTTTTAGGAGTTTGCTATTATTCACACCTCCCTCGTTTTGTTCAGCTTGGGGGGAATGTACCTGTGCTGATGTTTTATTTCCGCTCTTTCCATTAGGAAACCCCTTTCATTAGCCCGTCCATGGGCCTCCCCACTTCCGCAGGAACGTGGCAGACGTGACCACCCTTACTCCTGGTGAAAGCTGAGCAAGCGTCCCCTTCAAGCATGAGTTAATGCTAACCTTTGTAAGGATGTATTTAACCTCTTAAAAATCCAGCTCGTTTATGAAATATTCATTGTACTGAAATCAATAAATCACTGAAATCCCCACTGGGAGGGAAACTTCCTGAGGTCTCCGAGGCCAAGCCGGAGTGGAACTAGTAAACATGGGTTTCTCACAGACATGCAATTAGAACATCTGTTTGTGTCTTCTCTGCCTATTAAGATGTTTACTCTGTTAATTGTAGGCATAACATGGGTATCCATCAGTGTTTTTGTTTTTACTCCCACCATAGGAATTCAATAACAGACTTTTCTAACCCCAGCCAGCTACCTCCCCAGTCAATTAGCAACTTGTCTTCTTAAAGAGAATATAAGAAATGCACTTTGTCAAAAGCAAATGAGGAGTGGTGAAAGACAACCGTGAGAAAAAAAATGTGAAAGTTGCACGTACGGACAACCGTATTTCACCACTATGTACATAGCATTTAAATTGTTCTGCAGTTTCCTGATTGTATTGATTATCTCAAAAAGAGCCACCTCTGGGATCCAGAGATAGATTTTGAGTCTCTGCATGCATTTTTAAATGCTAAGGTCATTAGCCTTTCCAGCTGTGCTGTTAATTTTCCAGCTTGGGTTTTTCTGCATGAATGGATAGTGATTGTCTGTATTTTCTTCAAGAGTATTGGGAGAAATAGAGAAAATATATACCAAAATGCCTGAATGAGAGGTTACTAAAAATTAGTAATTACATTTTAGTAAATTATCTACATTTTAAAGTTACACTAAATATATAACAATCACAAATTCATAAAATTAAACCATCATGAAAATGTTGACAGATTGGTGAAATTTCATTATAGATGTCGTAGATTAGGTTCTAATAGTATCATAACCCTTAAAGTATATTTAGCACAGCAAAAGCTGGGTTTCAGCTATCTGTCTATAATACTGCTAAGTGCATAAACTACTTCATCAGCATTTAATACAATCTTCACTTGGTATTTACCCAGTAACCTTAACTTGCGCTCGTTCACAAAATTGATTGTAGAATAGAGAGTATCTACTTAAAATCTTGAAACCATTTTTGACATTGAACTTACACAAATTTCTCTCTGTCAATCACTCTAATATGCTAATAAGGAATAAAAATAGAGTATCAATTCCATCTTCATCTCCATTCATTATTTCTGACAACTATGAATAATGACATTGGCCATGAATAATGACAACCAAGTAGAAGTATAATGTTGGGACCGTGTACAACTGGACTGCTCGCTATGTGCAGCACTGTCTCTGAAATGTAACAGCTGGGGAAGGAGTGGATTTCTGTAGCACCAGTCCTTTAAAAGAGGAAATGAAAAAGAACATAATACTCACCTGAAATGAAATTTCAAGACCGACTTCACATCACTATTTAAGTTACAATTTCTGAACTTCCTCAAAGGTAAGCACAATCTAAGTAAAAAATCATTTGTTAAACATTCTGCCTAAAACGATATTTTTCAAACATCTGGAAACATTCCTTTGCCTCCCTGCTAAAATCTTAAGATCTACTCATTGCTGACGCTTGATGAAGAAATTTTATTTCAGTGGCTGTGGAACAGATATTCTCCACATTGGAACTGCATTGCTGAAGAAAGGACTTTTCCAGTTCATAGAATGCCCTGGGCTGTTCATGGCTAAGGGGTGTATTTTAAAAAAGATCATGGAACCCTCCTCCCACTTAGCTCTCAGGACCAATTCTGTCATCAAACTCCTTCCATACAGCTTAATAGTCACTGTTTCTGTTGCCACCAAACTCAGGTGGCTTCAGCGCCTTCAGAAAGATTCCCATGAACCCTTTGTCCTTGTAATATTACAAATTCTGTTTCTACATTAAACCAGGATGGTAACTTCTTCAGGGACTGATCCACACTCCAGTGATTTCTACATTTCCCTGTTGTCCTTTTCTGAATCACCAATGGGGATAAAGAAAACACGCATTTATGTAATCTTAGTTTTGTTCATGTTATAACGTTCAGCAGTGATGAAAAGAGAAAAGGAATGCTTGCAGCCTACAACTTCACTACTCATATATACTCTTAACCACGGAGCCATCCAGCCTCTTCATAATAGAAAATGCAACACCTACTTTAAATCCCCACTAAAGAACATTTTTCTGGGACTCTGACCAGAAAAAGAGGGGAGTTTTTTTCTAAATAAAGGATCCATGACAAGAATGATGTGAAAAAAACTTCCACAAAAGTTTCGTGCTGTTCTTCAAAATCTGGCATGTGAATTTTAGGGAAAAAAAAATATATATGATGTTTATAATAAAGTAAATAATTTGGTTTTATGCTTAAAATTAGTATGCACATGTTTATATGTTTCTGAGATATAAATAAACTTAAGTAGTGTGGACTTTCTTTACATAAACCTGCAAGTAAAGCCCCGTCTCTCCGAGAATCCAGCAGACGCTACAGCTGTGCAACTGATTAGGCATGATATGGCCCAAGTCAACTTATCATGAAAATTGACCAGACTTCCTGCAGGCTAAGCCAGTATGGTTTTGATAACTAAAATATATGATAAAGCATGCCATAATTCACATTGTTAAAATCTAGACTTAACCAAACACAGCAGTTTGGAAAGCATTAATTCATATAATGATCAATACATCAAAGTTGTGTACCGAGATAATTTATTATACAATTCACAAAATTGTTGACACTGTGCCTGACATACAAGGCTAAGTTCTATAAAATGCACCAAAGTCAGCAAACAAATAAATAGGGGTGGGAATAAGGGGAGTGTTGTTTATTCTTTAAACCTTGTGCTCCTTACAAAACAAGCAGCTAGACCTAATTTCTTAGTCACAGAAGAGGAGAATGTCAGCATTGGAAAGGAAAAAATATTACATCTAGTCAGGAACATAATTAATGTAGGGTGTTAAGGTTATTGCATAAATTTGATGATCATCCCTAAGGAGAAGCTCAAATCAAAATGCAAATTTTCTCTTAACAATTCACGGAACATTTTTAAACCCTCTGTACAATTTCAAACAGTTTGTACACCTGTAGTGCAGAGGCAACCATAGTGACGCTCTGTGTATCTTCTTACATAAAAAATGTTTTTGTTTACTTTCCAGGCTCCTAAATTATAGCGTAAGTCCCTGAAGGACCAAAACAATATATCTTATTTTCTCTCTGTTCCTAGCCTCTAGTATATAGTTGTTCTACAAATATTGTGAAATTATACTAAATCCAGCATGGTAATTTTTAAGCACAAGGAAAATCTATTTCATTTTGTTTCTTGTATCACACAGTTACACACCAAGGGAAAGCGTGTGTATGTGTGTGTATAAATTAAACATATACATTTATATATGCTTTATATATACATTTATATATAATGATATCTAACAGCATATATAATTACATATAAATTATAAATGTATAGATTAAACTGCTGTTATTAAACTCTCATTTTTATTTTTGAACACTATGGTTTAGAGTGGAGAAATTATTTCAAATTATTGATCAATATTATGGTATATATATAGTCAGACATAAAACTTCCGGATTTAAGTCTCAGACCCCAAATGCAAACATATTTCAGAGGACACCTTCCTGATTGCTCAGCCCTACAAGGTGGGGGCCTCCAAGGCGTTCAAACACCGCGTGGGAAGGAGCTACACATTACTTACTGTAATGATTAGGAAAAAAAGAGAAGACAATGGAAATAAATAAACAGAACAGAAGGGCAAGCAGGTAGTCTCTCACGAAAAATAAAACCTGAGGTAGAGTCAAATGAACCACAGTTCGAATAAAATGAGATGCAATCATGATGCCCAGCCTGCCCTCAGTTTCGCAGTACGTAGATGGAATAGTGTGATTTAAAATGACAAAATAGCTCAACGAAATCATTGCCTATTTATCCTGACTGGCATGTATTTTCTAGAATTATGGAGACTAATCTGTATTGGTACAGTATGGTGACGTGTGATGTCAGACATTGACACAACTGATAACGGGCGCCCACGGAAAGCCTTCCAAAATCACTTCCCTCCTCTTGTAGCCTAAACATGACTCGGTCACGAGTATTTAACTAAAAAGAAAGAATTACCCAGGTGAGGTGAGTTTTTTCTCAGTAGCTTTTGTATCTTGATCATCTTTCTTGTGTTCATACACTGTACCACCATGTAAGCAAGACGAAGCTTCCTGCTCTTTGACAAAAAGACCGTCCCTTTTAGAGCCTCAAAGGAGGGACGGTGGTCTTAACAATTAGTTATCGGAATTCATTGAACCTAAAGGAAGGTCAGAGCCATTTTCCTTTGGTCAAAAGTAGCAGTTGCCCTTCTGTAGGAAATAGTATCCTGCAGGAAAATGGAAAACAAGAAAAGGGAAAAGACTGACCCTTTCAATAAATATTTAGGTTAGCAAGAAGATAAGAGTAAGCATTTTGTGCTATGGTAATTTATACTTGGGAATAGAATTTAATTTGTTTTTTCAATTAATCTCCGTCTGCTACTGTGAAACACAACTTTTCTTTAGTAGCATATAGACACTACCATCCCACAAACATTTTTAATGGATTCAAATCTCCTGACAGAATATAACAAGGCCACACACCAAAAAACTATGATTTAATGTTTACAAAAACTTGTGTTTTTTAAACACTCAATTTTATTCAAATAAAAATAGCCATTGAGATCTGTTATTTACAGCTGAACAGGTGTGTTTAGTTAAAAGATAAAGTCAATTTAAAAAGCTTCTAAGTCTTTAATTACAGGTTTTTCATAAACTGCTGATGGTTCTCAAGCTCAGATTCTGTGCCAGGAGGCCATATTGGATTGCTAATTTTCTGGCAGGATGAAGAAAGTGGCAAATTAAGAGGACCAGTTTTCTCATGAGTTCTTAATCTAGATTGTTCTCTGACGCCTGAGAAAGATCCTTGGATGATTCAAGTACAAGTGTTTTTCACTGATTCATTTTTATTTTACTTTGTTATAGAGAAAAGATTTACATAGATAAAACATGACTAAAGGCAACCAAAATATTAATTATTTCAGCTAGTACTGTGGCAATCACTTGTTCCAATCTTCTAGAACATTCTTGATTTTAAACAGTTGGTTCTGTGGGTCCCATAATGATAGTTTCACAAAACTATCACAATTTTGGATTCTGAACAAAAACAGTCATACAATCTTCCACTTCCCAGTCATGTTAAAAGCTTCCACTTCACATTTCCAAAACAACAAAGGTAACTTTTGCAGTCACTAAGTAATCTGTGTACATATGTTCTCATGCCCTAGAAAAAGAGATTCTACATAATTTTTAAAGTTCTCATCAGGGAGAAAGATTCCCTACAGCAGTTTTGTGACCTATCAGATCTTCACACTGAGAAGGTTTGTGTTAGCAAGGGGTATATGCATGGCATCTCATCAAAGAAAATTCAGTTGTCGCAAAAGCAGTATGGGTAACTCACTGGCTGCCCTGGACCACACCACGCAGTGCTAAGTCAATGCTCTAAGCACCAAACCCACAACCAGCATTGAGCAGAGGGCTGAAGAAAAGCCAGTGGATGTCAGGAAGGCTTCCTCAGTCATTTCGCAGTCATCACGGGGAGACGGAATGTCTGGCTAAGTAACGACAGGCTTCCTTTCCCCCAGGGCATATAGGTGCCCTGCTTCAGAGGTGACCTCTGATTAGGACGAGTCAGCCATGCAAACCCTGAGAGCTGCAGGGAAAACAAGGAATTATCATCAAAATGCTCAGGATGTAAGGATTACCACAAACGCATCACAACACCCACTGGAGGAATCTATGACCTCCAGCACCCAGAGGACCCACCTGGAAAGTCACCAGGTGACTAAAACCCTGATCCTTAACTTTAATCTACCATGTTTCCCCGAAAATAAGACCTAGCTGGACCATCAGTTCTAATGCGTCTTTTGGAGCAAAATTAACATAAAGCCTGGTATTATATTATATCATATTTTATTATATTGTATTATATTATATTATATTATACCCAGTCTTATATTATAGTAAAATAAGTGGGTTTTATATTAATTTTTGCTCCAAAAGCTGCATTAGAGCTGATGGTCTGACTAGGTCTTATTTTCGGAGAAACACGGTATGCTTTTTCTTTTAAAAGTGTGTGTGTGTGTGTGTGTGTGTGTGTGTGTGTGTGTGTGTGTGTGTTTGAGCATATGTCTATCTCATCGTAAAATAACAAATTCCTTTTAAGGCTACTATTTCCAAAGCTTTTTCTATCACTTCGTAATAATTATTACTATTCAACAGAATCAGATACTATATATGTAACTAAATAGTGATGCATAGAAAACACTGACAAAACACTGACCTGGTTACACACTTCCAGCTGGCTTACTTAATTCTATCTTGCTTATTTTATTTAGATTTGTCTACATAAATCAACGGGATTGTCATCTTCTACCCTTCAACACAAAAGCAGGAAGAGTAAAAAGAGTGTCTCTGTTTGCCATCGCATGGATTAGCACATGAAACCGGGTAGAAGAAAACGAGGGTGTGGTGGAGTCAGCTCTGAGAGGTTCCTATCTGATCAAACCTTTAACCTCACTGTTTCCTTTCCTTCTCTGAGTATTTATTTTAACTCTGAATTTTAGTCTTTGGCCTTCAGTGCCAGAAATATTCTTACATGTTCAGATAAGGCCCTTTCATCCAGTTCCAAAAATGTTGAGGGTGAGGGTCAAACCTGAATTCCTGCTTATCCTGAGGCAAACATCTCCCACTGGACAAGCACTTGGAATGTCCCTAGAAGGGACATCCCTGCAACTGATGGGAGGATGTTTTGCTGTTGTGGGTTTTTTTGTTTGTTTGTGTTTTGTTTTATCTCCACCATCCTCCTTTTCTGAATTTACATAGCAACAGAGACAATAAATTGTTTCTAGGTGCCTTCCCATTCCCTCCAAAGTTAAGGCTAGGACAGAAGGCGCGTCAGTGTTTTCCTCTTGACCCTACCTGTGTTTGCCTTTGGCCACTCAACCGTGTCAGCATTCCACGACCATGAGAGCATGCCATGTTTGCAACCCAACAGGAAGAGGAGTAAGCCAGGCGTTGACATCACCTGACAGATGTGATCCTCAAGTGGGAAATTCTATTCAAGGCTTTTTCATGGAAATCACTGACACAGAAGAGGAATAAAGAAAAGAGAGGAAGAGAGAAAGTGGGTGCCATGATGGGCCTGTTTTGCACCCCATAAAAAAATGACGCGACCTCACCTCCCTCTCTCTCTACCCTCCTCCTCCTTCATCCTTTATGTCTGCAAGTAAATGTTTCTGAAATGCTATAGCTACCGGCGGAGCAGCAACACATAATAACATGGTAGCAACACATAAAACTGTCAGTCTTCAGGGAAAATAGATGGTTAGGCGGAGAGGGTGAATGGACTAAATCAATTTGAACACGCATGTTAAAGGCTGTGAAAGGGCAGACTTTAGTGCTGCTAGGCTGGAAGACATTTGTCTCTGTCTTCTTATATTTCCACAGCACTGGGCAGAATCCACCCACAGGCTTCTCATTTGGCTCCAGTCTGACTCTGTGGCTGATGAATGGCAGCTGGAGGTGTCTGGTAATTTCCTCACCTAATAGTAAACTACAGCCCAACATGGAGGCTCCTCTCAGGCCCACAGTCAACACACCTATCCTTACAACCAGAAGGCAGCCAGTTCTCCTGCCTCTGTGCCCACTACTCAGGAAACACAGGCTCAAGCAAGGCTGCAGCCATTTTGTCTAGCAGGGACCTAATTTCTGCCTGTCCCAGACAGACTGGGCTCATGACACCGTGCACACATAGTAAGTTCATTCAGAGGCAAAAAAAGGAGAAAAAAAAATGCTTAGAAAAACTGTCTGGCATTTCCACAACATACATTTCAATGTAATTTATTACTTTCCCAAAAATGTGGGAGAAAAAAAAATGTCAGGAGGCGTGGTCTTAAGCCTTTTGGGAACTTAGACTGTAAATTGCCATTTCTAAAATGCCAGGTTGTAATGGCAGAGGCGGCAGCCTGAGCAGTCTAATTCTGTGCTTTCTGAGGCAACCAAGGAAGCTGGTTGTATTTGGGCAGCCTTCTTCTCAGATTCATTTAGCAATGAGAATTGGTTGACACCACTTACTCTAAGGTGATTACGTGGACTAACTGCGATATTATTAGTAAGTGGTCAGCCTCAACATTTGTATTTATAGTAATTAATAGTAACTAACACAATTAATTTAAAACATATTACATATCAAGGTGAAAATATAGAAGTGTGTCTGTGTGCGCGTGTGAGCACAAATACGGTAGCTCCACGTGGGTAGCAGAAGTGTGAGGTGGTGAAGAGGTTACGTGCACCTGGATTCAGATTTCATTTCTGCTGCTTAGCTGCATAACCTCGTAATATTATTTTGACTCCTATGAACTTCTGTTTCCTCACTTGTAAAATGAGAATATTAATATTTATCAGAAATAATGTCTGTCAAGTACCTGGTTGAACATCTGGCACATACTTGGCAACCTGTAGTTAGGTTCCCATATTAAAGGTGAACTCTAAAATTTTTTAATAGCAGCAAAATACACATAAGATTGACCGTTTTCGCCATTTTCAAGTGTACAGTTAGGTGGCCTTCACGTATTCACATTCTTGTGCTGCCATTACCACCATCCATCACGAACCCTTCATCTGCATAACTAAAACTATAGCCATTAAACAATAACTCTGTATTCCCTACTCCCTACAGCTCCTGGCAACCACCATTCTACTTTCTATAGCTATGAATTTGACCATTCTAGGTAACTCTTATAAATAGACTCGTACAGTATTTCTCGTTTTGTTACTTAGTATAACAGCCTCAAGGATCATCCTTGTTTTAGCGTGGGTCAGAATTCCTTACTTTTTCAAGGCTGAACAATACTCCATTGAAGACCATGTTTTGTTTATCCATTCCTCTGTCCATGGACGCTTGGGATGCTTCCAATATTTGACTATTGTGAATAAGGCTGCTGTGAACAGGGGTGTCCAAATAGTCCTTTGAACTCCTGCTTTCAATTCTTTTAGGTATATACCCAGAAGTAGAATTACTGGATCATATTAAATTACTTTGTATGGTTACGTAACTTCATATTATAATGAATAAAGTAATTTTCCCATTCCTTTGCTTAGGACCAAAGAGAAAAGGAATCTGTAGTAAAGATGACTAAAGATCTATTTTGCTCCTTTATTGCCTAAAACAGAGAAAATTGGTTTTTCTCAATTTCAGAGAGCATCAGAATAACCCAGTGGAGACTACATAGCAAAAGGGAGAGACAGAACCATCAGGCAAGAGCATGACAGAGACAACCAGAACCCGTGATGATAAAATCTCTACTTAACTCATCTTTCTTCTATATTTTCAAAAAAAATGTATAAGGATTGTAGCCTGATACATCTCCTGTCCCTATTCAACAGCCAGGCTCCCACACAGAAGGGATGTATTATTATTCCCATATGGAAAAGCCTAGATTCTGGTGGTCTTTAGGCAGAGGAAACATCTCTATGATAAACTGCTCTACTCCCCAGCAAGATGATGAAGAGATATCCTGGAGGACAGACCTACTTGTGTAAAAAATATAAGCACAGTGTCATAAGTCTTTAAAGAAAAACATGTAAATATCATTGAATTGCTATATTATTTAATGTTATAATGAAACACATTATCCAGGGAGCACCATCACATTCTGGCTGTGAATGACCAGGAAACTGACCACAAAGTTGAGGATATTATAAATAGGAGATGAGGAGACTCGCACAGTACCTCTAAGAAGGATGGTAGGAGAAAGGAAAAAAAAAAATAAAGGAATTGTGAAAAGATAAGACCAGCAGGAATAGTAGCAGAATGAATCCAAATTATCACATCAAAAATTAAAAGTTTTGGAATGAGGATGTTAGACCTCTGACAGGAGATCCTAAACGAGGCATACCCAGGTAAAGGGAGGACAGATAAGGGACACTGCCTTGTTGGTGACAGAATGGGTCATGGCATCACATAGTGGTGGTGTTCTGGTTCAAATTTAGAACACACAGGAATTTACTTTGATTAAATGACGGCATGGGAGAGCAAACTCTAGCTAATCTTACTATTCTATGTTACTAAACGCACGTCATCACCTACAGTGGCAGGGGGACGATTGTTTCTAAACTACACTCAGCTAACTAGGCATAATTTTTTGCAGATACCTTGGAATGAAAGAAGGTGTGTGTGTGTCATCTTTAATAGGAAAATGTTAAGTCTTAACCAGTCCTGAGCTCCCAAAAGAGCAGAGACCTTTAGATAATTGAAGAGCTTACCGGACTCTGGGCCATGCGTTGGGGATGACATGGGGGAATTCCTGACCAAATAGAGGAACTGGGTTGGGAGATTTAAATATGTGTATTGCGATTCAGTGCATTCTGATCCAGTTGCCCAGCTTTGCAAAGAGGCCCTAGCGTTCCTTGTCTCTCCCACTGGGGTATTTCCCTGGTTATTTAGCCTCCCTGGAGGTCCCCACTCATAGTCAGGGGTCTCTACCCACATGGATACTCATGTCTCCTGCATCATCTCAGATCGAATCTTTGCATCTAATCTGAGTCTACTGTAGGCAGACTACTGCCCCTTTTCATATTCCCATCCCCCTTCTCCCTTTGTATCATCATAAACCAACATGTTATTTTCCAAGGTGTCAGGCCACACATACATATGCACACCTATCTTTATCAGAAACCCTGGAAGAAGTTTTTGGGTATTTGTCTTTGTTTCTAAGTAGGAATCTTATATTCGTGTATCCAAAACTTCCTAAATCTAAGGGGGAAAAGAAAAGAGTAGACATTGTGTATTGTAGCCATTCTGAAAAGGAGAGAGAGAGAGAGATGGCAAAGATAGATCATTACTTCTATGGAACTTAACAAACAAAACTTTTTAAAAGTATAGTCTAACTATGGGAGTAATTATTTAAATAAATAATTACATGCCGTATTGTAAAGCAAATAAACTTCCAAAATGAAAATAACCACCCCTAATCTATCACTTCAGTATATTTAATATGAATCCAAATGACACATACAGTATGCTTTTTAAAAATACAAGCACACCAGGTAGAATGTCAACAGGCTTGCTAACTACCAGGAAATGTGGTGTAATCAGGGCCACTGATACAGTCACAAAGGCTCCTCACGAAAAAGAGCACCAATCAAGACAGAGCTGGGAGGTGAGATTCAAGCCAGGCTTTGCTCACCAAGCCATTTTCCCTGGCACAAGGCGATGTTTCCTCAGAGGAATGATCACCAATGTACCATTTAGCCCTAGATGACCTTTTACAGGGGTAATCATCAAAATACTGGGTCTCCTTCATAATTCTGGGTGCAGTGCTCGTGACAGTGTCAAAGGTTGTCTGAACTACAGACTAAATCCTCAGGCTAATACAATTCACAAGAGACTATATATAATCTACACTCCCTACAGTATTAACATACAGTAAAACACAAAACTGCTGAAAAGACGAGATTCTCAGGTCTTCTGCAGCTTTTCTTTTCTAATTAGCAAGTGGGTACAAGTCGAATTGTAACCTGAAGAAGATCATAGGACCAGATGAAAGAGTTAATTATATGATTTTTGTATTAGAGGCAACAAGCATCTCTTTCTGTAAGCGTGATATTCTCCTGGTTCCATAAAGTAGCCACCTTCAGGATCCCTTTGTGTCTTTTTCTGCAGTTTTACTCCCTTAACAGAACCTGTTTTAGGACATGGAGCTGCTGTGATGACGATAATTAACATCTTTCTCTTTCTTCCTGAGAAAGATATTACATAAGATATCACAAATGCCTGATAGTCTACATAAGAGGTCTCTTTGGAATAATTTTTCTTCATAGATGAGCCATTACAAAAAGTCATAAGCTATTCCATTAAATAAAAATTATATACATGACATTTACTGACCTCTAAGATAAGCAATACATGTATTTTTTACCTTTGTAGGAAATATTACATAGTAACTACACTATAACAAATGTGAGCTGATAGTCTAGTGTAGTTAGATCGGATTATTCCGTGAAAGTCAAGGCAAATACGTTAAATATACGCTGAGCATTCTTTTAATACTTAAGCTCTTTCCCCGCTTTCCTTCAAGAGCACAGGCAGGTCTCAAACTCTCCGTTTTTTTAATTTGATCCGGGCTTGGGGTGAATGAACGGGGGATGCCGATGGCAGGTGCCCCACCTGTCCTGGTCCTGGGGTTACAGCAGCTACCTCACAGCCTATTGTCTCATTCATGGATGAACTGACACGACACTCACTCTTGAGTTCTGTGGATGGAGTACAAAAACATCTAAGAAGTATTAAGGCTAAAGGCTTTTTCATTGCCCCTCCCATTTTTTACTTGTCTTACAAAACTATCCTGACAATTATGAGATAAAAGCCCTTTGATGAATTCAAAATGTCACCATCTCTCATGCTTACACAACCAACACAGAGCCCACAACTTCACATTCCAGCAAAGGAGAGCAAGAGAAAGAATAAAGTAAAACTGGAGGATAAAAAAGGAAAAAGGAGGAGAGGTGGACGGAATACTGAGAACTACATTGGCAAAATCATTGTCCCCTTTGCTTAATCACATAGTGCTCAAGCCCGCCCTTCCCCACCCCCGCCTGCTTTTCTTTCTGCTTCCTTCTTATTGAGTTTGACTCCTTTGACCAACAAAATTGCCATGTGGTGGCCTCCTCTGGTACATATCAAATACTCGATTCAGTGCTATTACGCTCGTCCCAAAAAGCTCAAGGCAGGTTCAGATTTACATAAAAGCTATTTGCTAGACATGTCGATGAAAAACATATTCGAGCAACACAGGTAGTTTTTTATTAAAAGTGTCCCTTAGTGCTCATTTTTAATAATTTTCATTACAGGAGCCATAAAACTAGCAAATTTAGAACAATCCCACTCAATAAAAGAGAGTTGAATTTAGTCCTTAATGTTATTGCCTGAACAATAACAATTTGAAAATAAATAAATTCCCAAACCATGTGTGATTGGATGCTCTGACTTATTACAAGAGATCCAATTAACCTCCTGAGGCTTAGGGGCCAAATGACTGTACCAGGATATGTCGTAAAAGGGTATTGCAAACATCTCACTGATTCTTCCCACAGTCCTTTAAAACTTAGTAGAACTTGATTCTCCAGACATTAGTGCAAATGAATATTCCATCATTTCAGTGAAATCTTGATCTTTTTTCCTGGTATGCAGAACTCCATTACATGTTTAGACAGAGATATGACATGTCTATCTTAGGAAACCGCAGAGTGACAAGGGGCACAGAGATCAAAGTACTCAAAATAGTGGCAATCACAACCCCAAGCTAAAACAACCTCTGAGTGGGACTTTTGAGAAGGAGACTTTTCAGAGAAGATCATCTCCATTCTAATAACGATATGGATGGAACTTTTGTTATATGCAAAACTGTTTGCAGCGTAGTACTTGGTCTGATTATACCACAGAACTGTCACATTTGGTGATATTGACACACGAGCACAAGAACAACATAACATTTCCTGCTTTATTTTTAAAGTTAGGCAAATAGGAACTTTTAAAAATAGGATTTAATACAGTAAAACCAGCAGCACATGTCATTACACTATGGTTAAAGAAAAAATAGAATATAACTGAATGTACACTGCACACATGGTATTCCATGATCTGTCCCCTGAAACGCTCTGTAGACTCTACCCCACGACCACTGTTGGGCCAGCCCACCCGAACCCCACTGTCCATCACACACTGTTCCAACCCAGAATAACAGCGTCACTTGCAGCCTCAGAAACACTCCAAAATCTCTTTTATCCTGAAATTCCTATAAACTGATTGCTCTGCTTTAAATCTCACCCTCCACCCCCTACTCTCCAAATTTATTCCCACAATTCTTCCTTGACTAATTCCTCTTTGTCCCTGCAAAATATACACAGGCTCCAAACCCGCCCAGAATGGATGTGGCATTGAAACAAACATCTTCTGAGCCTCTTTGATGGCACCCTCATATCCTGCTTTACATTACAGGATTTGGCTTTGCTCAGAAAGTCATCTGGGTAAATTAACAAATAAATGGTCCTGCATGCTAGCAGAGAAATTCATTAAACTCCCCAGACCCTTTCCAGTACATTTCATTTCATACTAAATATTCCACACTGAGTATCATATTGACATTCTAACATTCAAAGTTATTGTATTTTTACCATCTAGATTATGTTACATTTCCAAAGAAGTCTCTAATTTCATGGCTTATGGCACATTTGATTTGTTGCTTCAGCAAACAATAATGAAAGACACCATCTCCCTATATCATAAAACGAATAAAGTTACATTAATTGACATTCTTAGAGAAACTAAACAAAAAGCCACGTATACTAAATGCTCACGCTTTTGTTTTTAGTAAGTAGATAAACTTAAGAAAGTACTGATAAATGATAATAGAAAAAGTAAAAATATGAGTCATTTTTATTCTGGCTGTATCCTTGTAATGATCATTACCGAATTGCAATTTCAATTGTGTTACTGCTCTTTTATGTTAGATTAGCTAACAGCAATCATCATTGTACTTTTTTCCTACTAAGAAGATATTCCCTTAGTTTAAAAGCTATTCTTGGAAGCAGAAGCTAGAAAACCATGCAACGAAAGATGTGTCTTAAATGTAAGAGAAGCAAGTGTTATGCCAAGGTATAACAATATACCTTGTTATACAGCTTGCGTTATTCCCAAAGAAAATAACGTACTCATTTCTCTTAACACTTTAACCTATTGAAATGGTGAACCTGGTTTCACGTCATTGAACCCTTCAATAAACTTTCTTCACCTTTCTTAAACCTCTAAACGTGCTCTAACTCCTCAACACTATTCCTCTATGCTGGGATGCTGCGTTCCCTCCCCAAATAAAAAACAAGAGCACAAAGTTGAAAAATAAAACGGAAAGGGCCTTTCCCCACTGTCAGAACCCAGGCTTATCTCAGCAGCCCCCTATTTTTAACCAGATTGCAACTGGTATCCGTGATCAAAGGCGGGAGCCCTGAAGGAACTTGGGCAAACAGCACGGCAGCACAAGGCTTCCTGAAGATCTGGAAGCAGGAAAGGACTTTTGACAAGAAAGACAGCTTCAACAGCACAAGAATAGCAAAAAACCAGCTGTAAAGTGCTTAACGTTGCCCTTGAACGAATGCAAATTGTTCCAAATAATTTTTCCTTTTTTCGCAGCCTCTGGGTGCCCCGCTGGGCATTTAAACAGCCACATGCTCAGTGTACAAAAGCTTCTCTAAGTGGAAAATACAGGGTACTAATGTGTTCAGAATAAGGGAAGGAACACATCCACCGTGCAGGTTTGAGGCCTCCTTTTCCTTTTGTTGGAGCATGAATTCATTAATGGCAGGCTCCTTTAGGATGCTAAGAGCCAAGGCAGTAATGTTGAAGGGTAATTTATTGGCTTAGAAATACTCAATTAACCACTGAAGTGATTGTTAATTTAAAAGGTAAACGGGTTGCTGAGCCTTTACTTAGGACTATTCCTGTAACGGGAATGCGTATTTACCTCAACATTAAGAAGTACAGTGCTCACTTTTATGATTTTCTGAGATAAACATGTACTATAGAAATGCTGTGAATACTATAGTGTTTATATATATTTTCTACAGTAAGTCATGAGAATAATATTATGTAGTATTTCATATTTACATAGTTACAAGACACTTTCATATATATGGTTTCACTAAATTCACAAAATAGCTTTCAAGTATATGAATGTTCTCCTACATAATCGCTTTGAATCAATACATAAAATAAAACATTCTCTCTCAATAATGATACCTGTTCTCATCAATTATGTTAATTCTGTATTTAAACAAAAAGTTACAGATTAAAAATAAATCTCTTAATACTTCATAATTGTTAAAATCATGTTAGCAAATGCATTGAGTAGGTTAGAAAACAATATACTTACAACTAAAAATATGTTTTATTCCACAAGAGAAAAAATGCCTTCAAATAATGTAGCAATTCACTAATAAAAGTTAGATAGAAAGATTTATTTAAAAATCAAACAATCAAAACCCTTTAAATTTACTTATGTAGATATATACATACTTGACAGAGAAGATGAGTTTCTTTAATATTAAACTTAAATCAAATAGTTATGAATCAAAACATATAAATTACATTTAGAGACTGTGATAAACTCTTCTGCAAAGACTATTTTCCTATAATAAATTATTAACTTAACATTCTTTATTAAGTCTATATTTTTACATTTGTCTAAAAATAATAAAATTATTTGAGACAATTACTTCGTGGTCTCAATTAGAATAAAAATCCCCACAAAACCATGGGTATACAGTATTATGTAACCAGGGAGGCAAGATATCTCTCTGCCTAAATATCAAAAAACACCTTAAAAATTAACGTTTAATGCAAACAAACATGGAAAAGAGAATTTTTGGTAGTAATACCCAGCTTAAAACAATTTATATTTAGAAGCATCCCATTGGAGACTTCTGATGGGACCAATTATTATATATTAAATTTCTAAGTGCTTTTCTGTGAACGCGGTCATCAAACTAATTCCTTTTCCAGTGACAGAAAAGAGGTATTTTTAAAAATCAGTACTGATTTATGCAATGTCGTGCAAATCTGTAACATTTATTAGTAGAACTATAGTACATATTAAAATCTAATCCCTATTGCCCCAGAGATTTACTTCATATTATACTTTGTTTTTACTTTCACGATAATAAATACGGACACAATGAGTGCACAAAGCCTTACTGTGCTTCGTCGGGGAACCAGCTGGGCAACTAACACAATTGCTCTGATTTTAAACCATGTTTTACTTGAGACTAATTTTTCATCAGTGTTAGAGGTTAATAACACTGTTATTTCCTCTATTACCTGGATTTAATAAAAGCAGTGGGGCATAACATTCTGTAAAGCCAGGCAACAAGAGGAAATAACACAAATGTTAACCTCTAACATAACTGTAATGGTAATTACTCAGTCTAGTTTTAAAATGAATACCTTTGGTAGTCTCCCAAGTGGCCCCCCAAAAAGCTGTCTCTTCGGTGTTCTAGCAACTACCGAGATCCAAGGTCATGGGCAAATTATGCCATCAGTTTATATGCTTAACAGCATTTATGCACCATATCACCCTTTAATATAGAAGCACATTATGTTAGGAATAAAACTGCAATAAAGTAATAAAACTGTAATTACAAATGAGCTAAACTGAAAGTACATGTGGAAAATGTTAACAAGAAAATGTTGTAATACTGAAAAGTCGATCCACCTCCTTATATGTCAAATATAAAATCAAGTTACACACTAAGGTAGATAAATCCCCAAATTAAATACTTAAGAAAGAGAAGCAGGCAAAATACTTTCATCTGTATCTAACCAGTACTTTTAAAGGGACACTTGGGAAATTTCCATTGATTAGTTTGCTTCCATTCTTTGTAAAATTCCATTGTAGATATTTCCATATACATACTTTAGCAATTATTTCTACTTGACAAGCAGACTTTTGTAATGTTTTGGCAGGTAGAATTAACGTCGGTTTTATTACCTGTCAAGTTTGCCTTTTCTAGCACCAAGTCATGTCAGCAGCCTCTTTGGAAACTGTTGTCAGCAAGTTGAAGATTAATTTCTATTAATTATCTCAGATTCTCAAGCTCTGCAATGTGTGCACTGAGAACCCAATTTCGAATTTGTTTTTTTGCAGTTTTGCTGGGCCCTTCAGCATTTTGTAGGTCCACCAAAGTAAGAAGGTCCAAGCTTTCATCTTTCAAACACCACCATCCTTATCACAAATTTCAACCATCTTTGATTTCCTGTCATATTCAGTTTACAAAAGCAAAAATGTGCCTCCAAACTGTTAACTCAGGGTTTGTTAGGGCCCTTTCTAAATAATAAATTCTTTGTGTACGTGGAGCTTGTCACTCATTTCCTGCATTCTTCAAAGCATGGGTACTTGTAGGGTGCCCCCAAATATTTACTGATTGATGTTCGTGCAATAGTGGAACCAGGAATGAAAGATCTTGGTTCAGTCTAACTTACCCAGCTACACCACATAGCTTTCATCTAATATCAGCAATCTACTTCCTGGTCAGCCTCTCGTCACATAGATTAAGACTGTCCAAGCCTAAGCATGGAATTTATCTTTTCCTCCGACAACTGGCCAGTAGGGTAGGTGCTGCAGTGGTCACTAACTCTTTTTAAAAAAAAATTCTAATTAGCACGACAAATATAATTATGATGGCAATGTCACCTAAAAAGTACGCATCAGCTTTGTCTTTAAAGAATTTAAAATCTTTATCATGCTATAAAACAAGGGGAGGAAAACACTTCAAACAGGTCTACAGGAAGTTTCAGAAAGGGATATTTACTATTTGACGGATGAGAAGGATCACCAGTGGCCCGGAGCCACGAACAAGGTCACTTGAATAGACAGAAAGCCCTCCTCAGGTGTGGTCCTTTTGTTGTGTATTTACACTGGCTCCTGTGTTGAGAGCAAGCCTCCACGGTCCTGAAAACTGCCAAAAACTCCTGGCTGAGTGAAGCAATAAACACGGTCTGTGATGATAACCTCTGGTGCACCCCATGTGTACCTAGCTCTCCTAAGACCTTCACTCCACTCTGCGACAAGGTGGAATAACATTTGAGGTCAATAGATAGGGGGGGTGGCAGGGCGGGGTACGGGCAGCGATGAGAGAAGCACAAATGGATAGTGGCCAAGGGAAGCAAAGCCACACAGCTCATTGTTTAAAAAGACTGGCAGGGTTGACCTCCAGCTGAACCACTTACCAGCGATATTACCAGCTAATTATTTCATCTCTCGAAGATTCCTCACCCATAAAATTAGGATTCAAACTGTATCCACCTCACAAAATCAATAAACTATCCTATGCAAAGCAGTGATTGATACCCAATAATTACTCTCATGCATGAAATGCTCACTCAAAACCACCAAGGAAATCAAGACAGCAATATCAAATGCAAATGCAGATTTGCACATTAATGTGTTTTTATCCCAACCAAAACTTCAAGAATAAGTTCCTTGATTTAGAAAGATCCAGAAGAGCATGGACTTACATTATAAAATATCAATACTAAAGAGATTCTTAAAAGACAAAAGCCATGCCTGCCCCCACTAAGAAAATGCTACCTTACCTAGCAAACTGTCAATAACAACATATTTGAAGAAGAAATAAAAAGTTAGTTTCCTTTTATAAATTTTTCCTAGATGGAAATAAGTCAAACTTTTTTATTCATTACAAATATCCAACTCTGTATTATTTGACAATATAATAAAACCTGTCAAAATAAAACAAAGACACATACTACAAGACGGCTATGCCTGAAGAGTGCAGAGTCTAATGCAAGAAAAAGCCCATGCATACATAATTGTACTACTAACTGATGAATGCTATAAAAAAGGTGCCTCAAAGCTTCTGGAGTAGAGCCCAAGGGATAAGAAGGAATTCACCGTAAAAATCAGGTATCCCCAGACCTAAAAGACTGGCGTGGGCTAGAAGAAAAATATATTTTGTCATTCCCTGAAGTGACAACATTTGCATGCAGACTCTTAGGAATATAATCAAATATATAGCTGGCTGCCCCCCAACAAGAATTATCCAAATGGTAGGGGAAAACTTGCCCCATGCATTCCATTGCCATGACTATTTGGGTATGGAGAAGAAATTTCCGAGGAAAATATGGATGCCTTGCTACCTCCCCACAGTTCAAAACCTATTATATTTAGACCCCCGTTTCTTATTCAGCTTTGTATTCTTTAGCATGTATAACAAAAATTGATGTAGACCCTTAAAAGAGCCAGTCTCTTGGTCAGAATTCCCTTAGCTGGCAGCATGTTCTCTGAGTACAGAAGTTGACCCTCACCCATCAGAACTACCTCTTGCCTTTGGGGGACCAACCTTTGTTTTAGGAAGACTGCTCCCCTGGGATCAAGGTATCCCACCAACAAACTAGTAGGTTTTTGTGAAGAAAATAGTCCTCTCCTTTGCTGGTCCTTCATTTCTATAAAATGAAACTCAGGACTTCTCCCAAAACTAACATCCATTTTCTTAAGGATCTAAGCGGATAAGGTGATAGTTGACACCATTGTACAGGTATTCCCTGTTTTTCAAAAGTGTGCCTTACACCGTTTCCTTTTTATGAAAGGCCTGTTTTTGCTCACTGAATGAAAGGCAAAAACAGCATTCAGCGCTTGTTTTGCAGCAGCTTTTACAGAGGCAGCTCTTACCCTGAGCAGCGAGAGTGGCCCCAACCCAGCTCCTTCCCCAGGAACCACGCACACTCAGCATGGCAGCCTCAAGCCGCCATAGCTGTGAACTGTCTGTGAGCATCTGTGCTTTATCTCGATTTATTTTGTGCATCTCTTAGCAAGATGTGTCCTAGGGTATCAGAAAAGCCCAAAAGAGCTCATAAGGATGTTACGCTTAGCGTAAAACTGGATGTAATTAATCCGAAAAGTATCTAACAGAACAAAGACATTGTATGTGAGTTGAATTTGGTGTCTGGGAACACTCACATTTTTTCATATAAATTAATGGTAACAGCTTTTTTACGTAATCCCATTTTGGCTTACAAAAGATTTTGTAGGAACACGTTACATTTGGATAGTAGGTGAAACCTGTATTATTTAAATTCAGTTAAGGGCTGAATCCAATGTTACATAAACATATCAATTTTTACTACTCAAGCTACAGAAATCAAGAGGCATTGATATATTTCAAGATCTTATTAAGAAGAAAATGGGCAAAAGACAATCGCAACTGAGATGCCCTGCAATGATGTAATTGACTCTGGAAAGCTGTCTAACTAAAAACAATAC
Organism: Rhinolophus ferrumequinum; assembly: GCF_004115265.2. NCBI lineage: Eukaryota > Metazoa > Chordata > Mammalia > Chiroptera > Rhinolophidae > Rhinolophus > Rhinolophus ferrumequinum. The sequence goes on along the minus strand of NC_046301.1, from coordinate 5,982,053 downwards.
AGGACATAATCTTAGAAAAATTAAGCATCAATGGACTTTGTGCTACGTATTTCGGCATATGAGCTTGTCTAATCCTGGGAAACTTCCAGTTTGGGAAGACTAAAGCCATTCCAGGACTCCCTCACTGTTTTCAGCATTTGGCTGTAGTCCTAAAAATCTGCTCTAGTACCTCCATCCTAGAGCAGCTCATACATGTAAGAGGGGTGAGCAGAAGCCTGGGGCAGCCTGCAGAGGCCAGTCTTTCTGACCCTCCATCTCCCAGGCTGCTTGGCAATCAACTAGGACCCAAAGGAAACAGACTAAAGGCATTTAAAATTCCCTAATTAAAGCTTTTAATAATAAAATTTTTTTATATGCATAGCTTAAAAAGAAGAAGGGGCAATTAGAGTCTGTTTAAAGATAAATAAACTAGGAGTTTCGATTAAGAGTCAGCAATAACCAAAAGTTGTATTAACTCTAGACAGAAGCTTTGGAAAATACTAATATTCTGAGGTTTTAAAAAAAAAATTACAGGAGGAGGGATGGTAGAAGAGGGTAAAGGGAGTCAAATATATGGTGATGGAAGGAGAACTGACTCTGGGTGGTGAGCACACGATGTGACATAGAGATGATGTATTATAGAACACTTGAAACATGTAATTTTACCAGCCATTGTCACCCCAATAAATTTAATTTAAAACAATTACTACATGAGTCTAAGATCATCACTCTTCCTGAAAAACATGAAAATTTTAGCTATGTATAAATATTATTGACAAGCAACATTTGCAAGTCAATAATTTACTAGGAAGAAATAGGTTTCATGACCCATAGGCTTAGAATTTAACATTAAAAACAAAATGGAACTTTTAAAAATCCAGAGACTGAACTATCTATATTCATCATGGGTAGGGAATAGAGATTATATTAATATTTTCACTTCCCACTTTTGATTCAGTTGAAAAGCTAACCCCTCAGCATCAGTGCAAGTGCCATTAAAAATCCATCCATCAAATAAAACCATAGAAAGTCACTGCCACTACTGATACAGGATCTTTCAAAATGGAATTTAATTTAAAAAAATATAAAATTAATTATGACAAATATTGATAATAGAACAATAGTAGCTCCTCCTAACCTGGGATTTCTTCCTCTTGCCAACGCAGGTAAGTGACCCCAGAGCGGGAATCAAGGTGAGACAATTCTGGGAATGGAAGAACTCACAGTTACAAACTATCAGTGTGAGACCTTACATTTGTATGATTCTTTTAACTTCACAAAACAAAAATAAATACAATGGCCATATTCTAAAGTTCATGAGCAACTGAATTGCTTTGCCTTCTCCTTGCAGATGGTCCATAGAATTCCACCATTATTTAAAACAAACGTATTATAACCTTGGTTAAAGGAAAATAAAGGAAACCTGGAAGTTCCTCTGTATCTGTTTTTGTTACACATGGTCACCGAGGAGATGGAACACCCACAGGTCCAGCTTCTGCTACCAGTAGTTGAGTATTGGTATTTTATGTCCTTGATGGCCATATTTGATTTTTTTAAGAGACAGAAAATAAACAAAAACTCTATGTGCTGTTTCCTCTGTTTGCAAGAACTGTGACCTTTGCCTCTTATAAATCTATTCAAAGCTGAAGCCTGGAGATTGGGTGTTTCAGGGATGTTCAAATATAGCTTGAGATTTATAGAGCTGCAAACTTTTCTTGGCTTTTCTTGGTCCACTTTATTTGATAAAACTTAACTGGTAAACAAAGCGGCTGCATGTCCTCTACAAAACATCCATTAGGTTATCTTGCTTTATACCAAACCAGAGTTTGTTTGCACAAAGAATTAATGAGAGGGGTTACTGAAGGACTTCAGTCTCTTCTTTCCTTCCACTCGGACAAATTGTTTGCAATACTAGCACTAATGAATGCAAATAAAAGTAATTGACATTCTAATGTAGAACTGGCTTTCAGGGAAATCTACCTCCACTGTTAAAATAGAAAAAGATGTTTCTTTTTTAAAAGTCCTTTGAGGGGCCTCTTTATGGCAGTTGAAATTTCTATTAGTGTATATATGTGGCTGTACTGCCCCAACTCGCACTGAGCCGGAGCGCAGAAACTTGAATTAGGCAATGTCCTTAAATAGTGTTTTAGACTTGCTGTTGAAAATGTGGCCTTGTAATTCTGTATCTTTGATAATGGAGATATTATCGGTATTTACATTAGTTGGAATTAATATAATACATTTCTATGTCTAGGAATATTTCAAGTTCAAGAAAAGCCTCAAAGGCTAACCTTTCAAAATGTATTTTAAGAATTTATTGTTCTTAAAGTAATGTTGCCTACCAACCACCTGGTATAGTTAATGGCAGTGCTGACCTTTCTGGGTGAAACGGTCATTTCTCAACATAGAAACAGAAGACCTAACTCCCCATCTTTCGGGAGTCCTAAAACCTCACTTGACGGTCAGCCACTGTGGGCCATAACCAAGGTGGAAAGACTTCTGACTGCTCTAATTCATCAGAGCCGCAGTTTCTAAGTGGAGTGCCGGCCTTACGGAGGCTACGCAAGATGAACCTCTTGTATTAATCTTTAACTTAAAAAATAAGAAAGTGGGAGCCGGTCTGGTGGCTCAGGTGGTTGGAGCTCCGTGCTCCTAACTCCAAAGGCTGCCGGTTCGATTCCCACATGGGCCAGTGGGCTCTCAACCACAAGGTTGCCAGTTCGATTCCTCGACTCCCATAAGGGATGGTGGGCAGCACCCGCTGCAATTAAGATTGAACACGGCACCTTGAGCTGAGGTGCCGCTGAGCTCCTGGATGGCTCAGTTGGTTGGAGCGCGTCCTCTCAACCACAAGGCTGCCGGTTCGACTCCCGCAAGGGATGGTGGGCTGTGGCCCCTGCAACTAGCAACGGCAACTGGACCTGGAGCTGAGCTGTGCCCTCCACAACTAAGACTGAAAGGACAACAACTTGACTTGGAAAAAAAAAGTGCTGAAAGTATACACTGTTCCCCAATAAAGTCCTATTTCCCTTCCCCAATAAAATCTTTAAAAAATAAAATAAAATAAGAAAGCAACTATGTTTACTAATATTTAATATGCAAATTGAAACTGGTTCCATCATTAAGTTTAAGGGCAAACAGATTAGGCATTATATGACAGTAAATTTCAGGATTACATTACATTGACTAGAAAAGTATTTACAATAATTTGTACTGAAATGAGGAGTTGACATGAGGATCCTAAGTACCATCAAGAAAGAGACTCATTGTCTCAGAATAAAGTCCGAAAAAATGTTGGAGAATTTGAAGATGAGTTATATGTTTTGCTCTTACAAAAAAACAACTGTTTCAAATTTCTGAATTTTTCTATGATTAAAAATGCCTGTTTAGCAGTATTTAAACACACACACACCCTTAATATGTCCCAATGTAAAAGAAGCATTTTTAATAAGAAATGAGAAAATGATTGTTTTGGAAAATAATTCCTGCTATCAAGACAGAATTTTGAAAACAGATGTTTGGCAAGGTTTTCATCATTATGCAACTTTGTTACTGCAAACAACTTAAGTGTGTCAATTATAAAACACTCATCAGCATACTTTGAAAATTAAATGTTATATATTTTATAGAAATATATTTGTTAAGTTGTGTTAATGCTTTATGTAGAATTTTTGCATCTAAGCTTATAAATGAGATTGGCCCACGTTCATTCTCATTCTCATTCTCTCTCTCTCTCTCTCTCTTTCTCTGTCATTTTGATGAGTTGGGAAACTTCCCTATTCCTCAATTTTTGAAAGTGTGTGTGCCCAAAATAGATGTTAACATTCCTTTGAATACTTAGTAAAACCTGCGTACTTAAAAATTGTCTGGTTTTGTGCCATTTTGTGGGTAGGTTTTTGACTACCTATTAGAGAGTAATACCTACCTATTTTAGATTAATTTATTTTTATTTTTTCTCCTGCAAATTTTGGTAATATAGTTTTCTAGAAAATTGACCAGTCATCTAAATGTTGGTATAAAAGTTCCTTATAGAATACACTATTCCTTTGTAATGTTTCTTTTTTATTCATAGTATTTTTATTGCCTTTAAAAAAAATCAGTTTTGTCAGAGAAACTTCTTTCTAAGGAAATTGATTTTAGGTCTATGTTTGTTTGTTTTATATTTAATTAATTTTTGTTCTATCATCTTTATTTCCTGAGTTTACATCCTAAGTTTATTTCCTGAGTGTACTTTGCTTTTCTCTTTCTAACTTTTGGTGAACTCATAGAACATTAAGTTTCAATGTGTCTCCTATACTGTCATGTGAATTTAAGATAAAACTCATTACAGATCATTTGAACTGCCTTCCACGAGTTTTGCTATGTAATGTTTCATTGCTATTTAATTCTAACTTTCTTTTGATTTCTTCACATTGTCATAGTTTTAAAGCTCAGTATATAAAATCAAATTGTCTTGGCTTTCAATCTTAGCTTATTTTTTAGATCTGTGCTTTAGTTTTCCCATCAGCAAAATAATTGGAACACCAGAAGAACCTACCCCGAGGGTTTTAGGAAGTGTATATAATGCACATGTCACAGTACCTGACCCGTGCTAAGCCCTCTACTGAAATTAAAGCTGCCGCCATCATCATCATCATCTAACTATCATCATTATTCAATCCATGAAATATTTTTGGAGAGTGTTGCTTTAAAATTCACAATATATCAGTTGCATTCATATGTTTAAAACATATTGCTATGTAACTTTATTGCCTATGATCAGATAATATTTTGATTCATTGGTATTTGTTGCTATGGTGTCCTGGTGTGCGGTGAACTTTTGTATGAGTTCCATGAGTGTTTGAAAAATAATCTCTAGTCTGTAATCGTTGGGTGAAGGACTTTGTATATATACATTAAACCGAATGTGTTAACTATCTTACTCAATTTGTCTGTACATGTTATAAAATGTATATTCTTAACACCAATACTTCAAAGAGTTGTGCTAAAATCTCCTATGTGGATTTGTTAATTTCTTCTTGAAATTATTTTAATTTTCCCTCATGTGTTGAGCATCTGTCATTAGTTTCACACAGGTTCGAACTGCTACATATTCTTGGGAAATACAGAGGGTGCCAAAAAATTGTATACACATTTTAAGAAAGGTAAAAACTGTATTAAAATTGTAATACTCAACATATACCGATAACAAAAGATGAATACAAGTCACGTGTGACTTCTGCAATGACAAGAGGTGCTCAAAGTGGTTACCGTCAGCATCTAGACACTTCTGATGATGGCAAACTACTGCTTGAGCAACATTGACCAAAGTGTCCACTGGTGTACATTTTTTTGGCACCCTCGGTAGATTTATCACTCTAAAATGATTATCTCCATCTTTTGGTTTCGAAAGATTTGGTTTCCAAAGCCTTTCTGGTTTCAGATTTATTTGGTGTGATATTAATACAGCATTTGCCCAACACGTCTTTCCATTTTTCAGGTAAGCCAGTTTAGGTTTAGACATTCACCAGATTGCGCCACATTTTAACATTTAAAATCAAACTTTTTGCCAAAATTAGAAAATAATAGAATTTATTAAAACCGGTTTTCAAAACAGAGTGCCCTGAATTGATGTTCATAAGGCTACCTTCCCCTAACCCAGGGGTGTCCAAACTTTCTTCAACGTTTTTCACGAAGGGCCATATGCAGTAAAACACACAAACAGCCGGGCCACTCCCTAGAGGTGAAGTCCGTATTGCCTCACCTGGTTTATTTAAACAAACTAAATATATTTTTGGCATTTGCTGCTGGCCAATGAACAATGGACTGCAGACTGCAGTTGGCCCGCGGGCCGCAGTTTGGACACCCCTGCTTTAAGCCCTAGCGGTCTACATCTTCCCTTTAAAATGTGTAACTATCTTTTAATTAAGTTGTCATTCTCAAAGATGTTTTGGAGAAAAATTTATGAATTATACATCTGGAAGTTCCTACTCTTAGCTCTTTCCCCTTTGAACCACCTGGATGCAGAACTGATGAGGTTCTGGGGTGACATGGCCATGTGACAGAAAGGCCTTGGTCCCTGAAACTGCCTAGAAGAAATACCTGATCAACTTTTGTGCAAGCAAGAAGAAAACTTGTATTGTGTGAAGCCACTGAAGTTGTGAAAACTGGATGTTACAGCAGCTACCATTATCTTACTATACAATCCCATATTTATTTTTTAATTCACTCTGACAAATTGTCTTTCAAATTGATGTATATAAACACGTAGTGTGACTACTGATACAACTGAATTAATATCTACCATGCTTAGCTGTTGCATTTGTTCTTTGTTTCTTCTTATTCCCTCTTTTACTGACTTCTCCAGTTTTAGGTGAGCATTTGATGATTCCATTTTATCTTGTCTCTTAGCATATCAAATATACTTCTTTTAAAAATATTTTTAGTAGTTGACTTAGAATTGCAAATATGCCTTTTTAACAAATCTAAGTCCACCTTCAAATTACTCCATATTGTTTCATGTATGGTATGCAGGTATCTTAAAATACAGTATTTCTACTTCCTCCTTCCCGCCCCTCCTTCACTTAATCATTTCTCTTATCCAGATGCTATAATAATAACCCAATACGTTGTTACTATTATTGCTTTAAACAGTTGTCTTTTACAGCAATTAAAAATGAGGAAAGTAAAAGACTTTCTTTTACCTTTATTTATTTCTTCTCCAACACACTTTCTTCCTGAAGGTCTGAGAATCTTCCTAAAGAACTTCCTTTAATATTTCTTTCAGGGCAGGTCTGGTGATAAAGTCCCTTAGGTTTTGTTCATCTGAGAAAGTCTTTATTTCTCCTTTACTTTTGAACAATAATTTTCCTAGATATATTATAGAATTAAATATTGGTGGGTTTTCTTACAAAATTTGAAATATTTCCCTCTACTCTCTTATTTGCATTGTTTCTGATGAGACTGCTATAATTTTTATCCTTGTTCATCTGTAAGTATGGGTTTCCCCCCCCCCTTTGGCTTCTTTCAAGATTCCTTCTTCATCTTTGATTTTTTTGCAGCTTTAATATGATATGCTTAGGTGTAGTTTCTTAGTTGTTGCTTTTGGGGGAGGATTTAGTTTTCTTGGTGTTCGCTGAGCTTCCTGGAGCTGTGATTTAGTGTCTGTGATTAATTGTGGTAATTCTCAGCCATTATTACTTCATATAGTTCTGCTCTGTTTTCTCTTTCTTCTCCTTCTGTTATATCAATTATACATATGTTATATATTTTGCAGTTGTCTCACAGTTCTTGGATGCTCTGGGGTTCTGTTTATTCTTTTTTTCTCTTTACCTTTCAATTTGGTAAGTTTCTATTGACCTATATCTTCAATCTCTAGCTGTAGCCTCAGACATGCCCAAGGTACTGATGAGTGCATCAAAGACACTCTCCGTTTCTGTCTTTGATTTCTAGCATTTCCTTTTGATTCTTATGATTTCCAACTCTCCACCTACATTACTCATCTGTTCTTGCATATTGTATAGCTTTTCCCTTTAGTGTCTTTAACTTATTAATCATAGTTACTTTACATTCTGATCATTACATATCACCTCATACCTGTTAGAATGAGCATCATCAGCAAGACAAACAATAACAAGTGTTGGAGAGGCAGTGAGATAAAGGAACCCTCACACACTGTTGGTGGCAATGTAAATAGATAGAGCCACTATGGAGAACAGTATGGAGGTTCCTCAAAAAAATTAAGAATATAATTACCATATGAGCCATCATTCACTCTCCTGGATATATACCCCCAAAAAATCTGAAAACATTTATCTGTAAAGATATATGTATGCTGACGTTCACTGCAGCGTTATTTATGGTGGCCAAGACATGGAAACAATTAAAGTGTCCTTCAAGAGATGATTGGATAAAGAAGATGTGGTATATATACACAATGGAATACTATTCTGCCATAAGAAAAAAATAAATACTGCCATTTACAACAACATGGATGGATCTTGAGATTATCATGCTAAGCGAAATAAGTCAGACAGAAAAAGTCAAGAACCATATGACTTCACTCACACGTGGGACATAAAACTGAAAGCAACAAAGGAACAAGACAAACAAAGAAACAAAAACTCATAGACACAGACAACAGTTTAGTGGTTACCAAAGGGCAAGGGGTTGGGGGTAGTAGAATAGGGAAAAGAAGATCAAATATGGTGATGGAAGGAAAACTGACTCTGGGTAGTGATCACACAATGTAATACATAGATGATGTATTACAGAATTGTACACTTGAAACCTATATAATTTTATGAACCAATGTCACCCCAGTAAATTTAATTTTAAAAAACTTGATCATTCCAACCCCTGTGTCATATCCAAGTCTGATTCTGAGTCTTGCTTTTTGGCATGCTATGTAATAGTTTTTGGAAAGCGGGACACATTGTACTAATATTTGCTCTGAATGTATTACAGGTACCAGGGTATTCTCCTCTAGTGTCCTCGTCTTTATCTTCCATGGTGACTTTGGGCTTCCCTCAGTACTCTTTTTGTACAGCTCTTTCCATTATAATCCACTCTCATTACTTTGGAGCCTTGTTGGTGTGGTGATGACGTGTAGGAGAAGGAAAGCATTCTGGAATCTTACAACAAAATCTCAGTTTTCAGTTATCTGGGTCCCTGGGCTGTGACCTTTACAAGGGCTTCTCTTGGTATAACTTTTTCCCCCTCAGGGGAGACCAGAAAGCTAGCTGGAGTGAGAATGTCTTTTCCTGGCTGGAGAAGGCTCTGGTAAAGTCTTTTCTCCTCAAGGATATGCCTTCGTTACGGAGAATTCTCTGAGAATATTTCACAGATTACCCTTCCCCTTTCCAGGCCAAAGCCACAAGAGGGTCTGTCTTGGATCTTCATTGTGAGAATCTGGTGGGGTTCCCGGAGTTTAAAGTTCATGGTGGAGGGCCCCCTCAAACTGCAACCCCCACAAGTTTCTCACTCTCATGTGTCCATACTCAAGCCTCCAGCATTTCCTCAAAATTACCATTTAAATGTCCCTACCAGATTATGACACCAGCAGCTTCTCCACTAGATAAATAAACGTCAGCTATGACTCTGGATTTGCCCATCTCATCACACTTTGGGGTGGCAGATTGCCCTGCAATCTCTGCTCTCTGATGGGTTCACGGAAAGTCATCAGTTTTCAGTGTGTTTAGATTCATTGTTATAAAGACCGGAGTGACTACTTCCAAACTCTTTATATGTTAGAGTTGAAATCAGAAGTCTTATGTTTAATTTTCTATTCAACTGATAAGTCTTCCTATTACACGAACTATTCTTATCCATTATCTCTGTGTCACATGGTTTTAATATGCCATGGAGTAATCGCACTTATAAGTCCTTCTCTCTTAAAGTGAAACAAAATTGGCCACAGAAATTAAGCTTTGGAGATTTTCTAAAAACCAAACAAAGGCTGTGTCTAGAAAGCAGGGGTGACCGTGAGCCAGCACTTGGCCCTGCAAGCTAAAGAAAGAGGACCATTGTCTTGTAAAAAGGGTTTTCTCACCGAGCTGAAGATATTCACTTAGACTGATTTACGAGAGTGGAAGTGGAAGCAAAGGCAGGGGTTGGGTTTCCTCAAGCATATGCCTTATGCCCTTATACTCAAATGTTGCCCTCCCCGCATTGATTCAGAGCTAAGGGTGTGTCTTACAAACGCTTCAGGCATGTTCCCATAATACTCCATTGTGTGCCAAGGCAGTCATCATCCCCAGCAAAGTAGCGGTGTCTGGGAACAAGTTATCATTCTAAAATAATAAAGGCTATTCTTTTTATTGCCATTTAAAACACATGAGAACATTTATGACCAAACGCATATATATTTCTCACCATGAATAGGTGGCATTAATTATCAGTACTGCTCCAGGGAAGGATCTGTTTATAACACTATGAAGCAGATCTTTCATTTAAGTAAAGGATGTTTATACATGGTAGGAAATTATTGTGCAGGTTAACTTGGCCTGGACTCTGATAATATCTTTCGGCAGCTATCAACATTTTTCTGTATGAGCTGCATTTCAAAATTATTTGATATGGCATTCTGTACAATGCTGGTAGAAAGTTGTTTTTAATATTGTAAAATATTACAAGTTAGGCATTACTTGACTAGAACTGGCTATCTGAGTCAGACTTCATTTGAAAACAAATGTGACGTGTAGTAAAGGAAAAAGAATATGACTTACAATAGATACTATTACCTCATGTAAGATACAACGGCCAAGTAACCATTAGCTGGCCTGCCTACAAAGACAACAAAACATTAATATTATTATTAATAGTAAAGTGATATTTTCCGCCCTGCACTGCGATGACCTTTGACCCCTCTTATTATCACAACAGTTTTTAATCGAATATTTTTGTGAGAAGTATAGTCCCAGAACGGCCTTACATAATAAGTTGACCCTAGAGTCCTTTCCAGATTATAAAGTCAATGGTCCTACATTTATAGGTCAGGTGAGTAAAGAATCTACCGTGGAATGGTCTACTCTTAAATTCTCAAACCGTATAGTAGGATCAATTACTGAAACATCAGCCTTCAGTACCAGAGGTTAGAAAATGTAAACTAAAACGAGGTTTTGAATCATGACTTTACTTCATTAGAATCAGTCTGGTAGAAAATTGACATGAGAATGTTAGAATTGGCTAACAGCATAAATATTTCCTGTCATACATTGTTGGGTTCTTGGTCCAATGCTTCCACTTACTAATTATGTGTCCCAAACCATGTCTCTTAACTCTCTGAGCCTCATCAGAGAAAACCTTTCCATGTCCTCATCTCTAAAATAAATTTAACATTATTTCCTATGTGGGCAGTGGTGAGGGTTATATGAGGTAATGTGTTAAAAAAAAAATCCGTATTAAGTCCAGCATGAAGCAAATTTTCAACAGCTATCTCAATGCTCAGGCTCATTTTCTTTTTTCTTTCGTTCCTTTTAATACAACTAATAAAAATATTTGCAACTTCCTGGTTAAGACAGTGCTGTAACTGTCCTTGGGGCTTCATTTATTTAGAAATGTTCTGATATGTAACTATTTTGCGTAGTGTTTCAGGGAACACAATCAAGATTAGATAGGATCCCAAGTACAGGATTATAGTTTAATAAGGGAAACAGCACAGACACACATCCCGTCTATAAAAATAGAGCTACAACGATTACAAAATGTGATGTATATTCAACAGGAGCCAGAATTATGTTGATGGTGTGAAGGTCACTGGATGTTAGAGGAATTGTCCTGGAAAAAGAGGGCCCAACACTGTAACTCAAAAGGGAGAAGGGAAGTGATGAAGCAGAGGAAAGACGTTATCCAGAGCAAACATTTGGGCTGAGAGGGGGTATCAAGGTCAAGTAGAACGTGGCACTGAATGTGGGCAAACACCCACCTAGTCAGGTGCTCAAGAGTCTCACTGTACCTGAAGTCATCCAAAACTCTCCAGCAGTAAATACCTGAGTCACCCTGAGCCAGAAGGTATCTATGTTACAGGATTTTTATTTCCCTCACTTCTCTCCATTCCATCAAACTGTGCCTGTTCTGTATTCGAGAACTGAGGTGTCCTCTTCTCTGTTTTTAAAGTAAACTAAGCTCATCTGACATAATAACTTTTATTAATAAGAGATGCGTGTACTCGTTCAATTAACATTTATTACTTATATAACACAAATTTCTAAACTAGTACTAATAGAACATTAAAAAACTTAAAGTACAAAATGATCAATTGCTCTTGACCCCTCTCTTGTAGCTTAAAATCTACAACACAGAAAAACCCAGATTTAGCCCATTAGAAATAAAATAATCAACAATAAGCACTAAACTCATACAAGTGAAATTTAATTGCATCTGACCTACTGCAGTATAAATACATATGTCATATCATGGAAAAAAAATCACCAAATTGAGAGGAAAGATAAGTATGTTCATATCTGACTTTCTGCTAAAATTCTGGGTGATCTCGGGCAAGTCACAATTACAGTTATCATTTTAATAGAATAAGATGAGAGGAGTAGATGATTTCTGAAAGCCCTTTCAGATCTAATATTCTATCAACAACTGAGCAATCCTCTTAATTTGGATTCTAGCCTTGACTTCCTTCAGTCATTAGCAGGACACACACCAGTTTCAGCAAGGTCTCCTGGGCAAGAACTGGGTCTTGAATCAATATTTACCCTTTCAATAAGTCCCTTTCACATAATAAAAGTCCAATAAATATTTGGTAATAAATCATTCTTCTTGTTATATTCATATTTTCATGACCTCAGGAAATTTGTCCCAAGATAGTTCCAAAAACTGGATTGACTTGTCTGCACAAATAACAATGGCTAATCCAGTCTAAGATCCAGTTCTAGTGTAAAAATGAGAGTGGAGCACAGGACACAGGTTTTAAACTGTTCACATTCAGTTCTCAACATGAGTGAATGTGGTCCCCAAAAGCCACTGACACTACTGCTCTTGCGCTCTGTTAAACTGCTGCGACATCTCCCGTCATGCCTCTGTATGATTCATCTTTCTGGTTTAGTCTTCCCTTTGTTCTTCAGAGGAGTACAGAGTTGTTGTGGTAATTTCGTCAGCTTCAGAAGAAGCCAGAGTGAGTGCGCTGGTTAAAATGTTCAGTGAGCACATCTGTAAGCATGTTTCTCGTGAGAAATGAAAGACAAGGCTGCAATCACAGTTTTAGGAGGCAGCAGGCAGAGCAACCCAAAGTTAGAAAACCAACAGGCAAATGGCATGGACACTAAGGAGAGAAAGCTCCACAGCAGGCGACAGCTCAGCTGACCAGGGACAGGGCAAAGTCAAAGTGCTGGGAAGCCCGGAAAATGAAGAGCCATCATTGCACTAAACTGACGCAAACCACGTTCCTTGTGGCTGCTCTATCATTTGCATGTATTTTTTTTAATTTTAGATTGGTAAGTAGAAATATATTTATGATATATGGTACATGGTCAATATGATACATGGTTTAGTTAATAAAATAAATCAAAACTTTCAAGATTTATTGCGATCATTTTGTAGTATAAACAAATATTGAATCATTATGTAGTATACTTGAAACTAATATTATATGTCAATTACACTTCAATAAAAATTAAAAAACTCAATTTTCTAGTTACCATGTAGTGCTTAATACGTTGTAAACTATTTAGTAAAACTAAATATACTTATGTAACCAGCATTATATTTACTTTTGAAAATAAGGAGCAGGAAAGAGATCAACTATTAAAATAAATGCAGCAAATTATTTTACGTAGACAGGTACACCCACAAGGAGAAAACAGTCTTAGAAGGCAATTGTAAATGTTCTGCAGGACTAGTATAAAAATCATGGCCTCAGCTCATGAGTCCCTTTAATACTCTCATGATGTCATAATGGACTTTGGTTTGGAAACCTTTTGTGTTCTCGCCATAATCAGTTATCTGAGTCAAATCAGCAGCATCCGTTGTTTAACTCTTAGCTATGTTTAGAGACATCAAATATTGTACATGTGTACAATCTTTTTCTTTTTAGGCATATACTATCATGTATAAACTCAAGTAAATGTTTATAGTTGTGACCATGCAAAAAATATACAATGATATCCCTAATAAAAGCTTCTTTTTGAGAAATAAGCTATGCGGGTTGCATTATGTTGCAAATATATATCTATTATATGCTATACATGAGAACATAAAATGTCATGAGAAGTAAAACGGACCCTGAGTAATCACCTTTAAAATATTTTTCATCTGAAATGCATGGAACTTAAAAAACACCACTGACCATGAAAGTCTAGTTTAGATGCTGCCTCTTCTGTGAAAATACCAATTCACCCACTGGAAGTGACTTTCCCTCCTCTAAGCTTCCTCAAATTTTGATTTTAATCTCCATTCTTCATGTTCTAAGTATTGTGTTATGTGTTGCAGGATTTATTTTCAATAATTGGGTTTTCAGCTTGATTATAAACACCTTGAAGGAAAAGGATGCAACTTAATATTTGTAAACTCTATTCGCGCACACACACGCGCACACACACACTCCTTACTATGTTGCAATCACTTAATAAATGTTTGTTAGATGAATCCACACCTCCTTTTTCCCTAGACAGCTCTGGAGTCACAGAAGCAATAGCCTTTATCGCTTAAATTTATTCTGATTTTCTCCCCAAATAGAACATCCTGGAGATCTCAAAATCCAGTGAAGGACTCCAAATGGAGCTGATAGAAAAGTGCACAACTTCTCTCTGGGTCATCTGGAGAGGAGCAGCGCTCCCTGGCCCCATGCAATTCTCAGCCATTTCTATATATGACTTGTAACAAGAGAGCATTTTATCACCCAAAAGAGAAATTCTATCACTCTGAAAAACCCGGAAGACAGAATGACTCATCAGCCAGAGGTGATAAGAAATCTGGAGTAAAACACAATGATGAAATGGGGCCTGGTTCCCACCTGGATGGAGACCTGGTCCACGAAGGGATGGAGCAGCATGTTGGTATGTAGCTGAATGAGAAGTCAGTGGGGCACAAAGGAAAGACCACTGGATTGGGGGGGTCAGAGGCCTCGACACCAGGGCTTATCTAATTCTTGACTGAAGGAACATCATGTGATATCACTGGGCCTCAGGGAGTTTTATGTTCTCTTAATTTATAAATTGAAGAAGTTAAACTCAATATACTCTGATTCTATAAGCTGTTAAATTCTACAATTAGGAATCGAATATATCTTAAGTCTTTTGGAAACTATTCAAACCAAAACAATATTTTGAGAACTGTTTTAAGCATATTATCTGAGCCTGAAACAGATACTAATAATAGAATAATCGTTATTAGCCATTTATTTAACAGATATTTGTGAGGACCTGCCGTGTGCAGGGGCTGTCGTAGGCAATGAGGACACGGCAGAGAACAAAACATATGTGGCTTCGTGGAGCTTATATTCTAGTTTAGGGAGACGACATTTAACACATATAATCCAGTGTGTCTGATTGCAATGAGGACCTTGGAGAAAAACACTACAAGGATTGGTGACGGACGTGCCAGTGCCAAAAAAAACATTTCAGCGCATAACTATTGAATATTTATTAGGGAGCACATATTTTACACACCTCTCATTTCCTCCTAACAACAATGCTGTGATATAATTAATATGATATCTTCATGCCTGTTTTACAAATTGAAAAAAAAGGGGCACAGACGCATGGATTAAATTTCCCAAGGTCACCGAGATAGCAAGTGATGAGACACCAGAGCCTGTGCCCTCACCACCCTGTGGTATTGTCTTCTGCCAGATGATAGCATAATACAAGTCTTTCCGGATTTCATTCACCAAAATAAGCACACATACTCTGTGCATTTAGAACTCTTTTTTCTACTATGTTGAGTACACAAAAATTATTGAAAGGGTATCAAAATTTTTAGGAGTTGGCATCCTGACACATGATTTTTGTCTTAAATCAGTGCATCTGGGGTAATAAGTTTCCAAAGCAGCATGTAGCAACCGTAATTAAAATACTGAAATTGAATAACAGTAAAATCATTACGAAGACCCCACGCCGTTAGGTTGGTGGAGTGTTCTCAATAGAGAAATCCCAGGACACCCAAATCATCTTTGTACATCAGGCCTGTTCAAGAAGATACACTGGTCACGTTTCAGTGGAACATAACACCAGAGGCCGTAACAGAATCAGATTTCAGAGACAGTCAGGTGATGTGGAGCGGTGGTTCAGTGCCTGGGCTCTGTACTCAAGTAGCCTGGCTTCAAGCTGGCTCTCTCGCCAGCTCTACCGTCCCTGGCAAGCTTACCAACTTCTGTGAACCCGTTCCCTTATCTCTAAAGAATAATCATAAGGGCAACCCTCTACGTTGTTTAGTTTTTTTGTGCGAACTAAAAGAGTTCATGTATGGTGAAGTCTGAGCACAGTACTGGCATATAGGAAATCCACAATCAATGTTATCTAGTGTTACTATCGTGAATAAATGTACCAATGTGAGCAGAAGGGATTTGCATACTCAGAAGAGTAACAGATCTGACATCTAACAGGATACTTAATGTTATTTTTCAAAGAACCCACTCTACATGTGCATATTGAAGGAACCACTTCTCTCCTTTCCCAAATTGCTGCCTCGGGACCGTGTTTGGATACTAACAGTTAACAGTAGCCGCATTCCCAAACAAAAGAATGCAGCGACATAACTTTGACTTGTTTCTGTACATTTATATAAGTAACTCAACTAATGAGTGTCTTACAAGAAGAAAGAATGAAGATGTCTCCATTGGTGTGTAAAAACATTCATATAGACTCGGCCCCTTTATCAGCTCACATTAGCCCCTAATGATCTGAGCATTTCCTCCCTCTGTTTGGATGACTTAAAGCCACTTCCCAGCAAGTCAACTCACAACACGAAAGCAATGTTCATTCCCAATTTACACCAGATTTCAAGCCATCATATCAACAGCCCATCCAGCCGGAAAAAAAAAGATCTTTCTTACACATGGTTTCCATGGTGTTGATATGTTTCTGTCCTAAACAGACAGATGTAGACGAAGCCATGCATGTTGATGCCATAAGGCTGTGACATGGGCAGAAGTTTCTTTACACACTCATGCAATCACACACATTGTGAACATCCTGTTTATTTGGCTCGTCCTCTGGTGATTGGCTGTGGTATATCAGCACATTACTGACAGCTGGGAATTTTTCCAGTAGAACGTGCCTTTCCTATGACAAACATCCAAACAGCAACGGGAACACATGTCTGTCCATGGTGTCCATACAAAGCAGCATAGTTTCTCCAAGTACACAGCATGTTGCGCGCTTGGGTTTTGTTGGGACGCCACCGAGGGGCTCCGGTGACCTTCAGAGGCTGTATGAGATAATACATTCTTGGACCCCTATTTCCGGACTGCTTAGGGCAAGGTCAGGATGGCAAATATCCCACTTCCACAATATCAGATGTTACGGTAATTCCTTTTAGCTAATGTGTAAGAGTAAAGGAATGCCTTCAAACCCCATCTAGGCCGTGTGGAATCTGTTGAAAATGCATGACAGCTGTGGGCTTTGGCGAGGCTGTCTGTGAATGTATGAGATTTGGAAACAATTCAAAGCTAGAAATAACTGTACAACTCATAACCCTGCACCACTGCGTTTTCTCTCTCTCTCTCTCTCTCTCTCTCTCTCTCTCTCTCTCTCTCTCTCTCTCTCTCCCCCCCTCTCTCTCTCTCTCTTCCCATCACTCATTTATACACACTGTAGCCGGGTCACAGTCTCATCCTCATGACTTCCATGCATTCTTCAAGGCCGAGAGCTGTGGGTATCACCCTCCACACACACAGATGTGGAAAGAAGAAAGAAGCGGGGGCGGGGGTCAGAGCAACAGAAGGATTTTAATAAGGCACAAGAACAGGAAATTGAGAAAGAGCCTTGTTTTTAGTATCCAATTGGGAGTTGAGAAGCAGCAGCAAACTCACACACTTGTTTAAAAGCCCATCTGCAGTTAGAATCATCATCGAGTTTTCAGATGATTTATAGAGGCACTCATTTTCTTAAACCTGCATTATTCTCACAATCAGTGACTATTTACCCTTAGCTCTTGCACTTTCCGTGTGTATTCTATGCTGTGCCCCTCACCACTTACTCCACAGCGAGCATGTGTGCAATACTTTGTAGAAGAGGAGCTTATTAGGAAAAGGAGCTGGGAGAAATGGGGTCCGCTCAAGGACCATTTTCTTAAATCAAATGACTAATATCCAAATACCTTATTGATTCTCACCTCAGAATTCCTGCCCCTGACATTTGGACTTAATATCATTTCAAGGGATTCTGCAACCTGGTGCCTCAATAATATGCCATCCTGAGAAACACGGCTTCTCCTGTGGCTTCTGCTACTGCTATGTATACATAAGATATTACGTCTTGGCGCAATCACGTTATTCTAACAGAGTTTTTCTTTCTAGTTAACCCCAGCTTCGACACACACGGCGGCTGTGTGTCAGTCATTAACTACAGACTCTTAGGCTAAAATAAGCCCCACACTATCATTATTGAGAGTGTGGCCAAGATAACTCCCCAAGATGGAGGTTTAAAAGTAAAGAATTATTTCTGTAGCTACTATTATCCCATCGATATGCTAAACTGAAACAAAAACACATCCAATCTAGACACTTTTTTTAAGTTAGGGCATGGAAAACAATGTAAAAGAGGGAAAAACAATTTCCATTGAGAATTTGCTGGATTCCCTCAAGCACCTCGTCAGCCAGCTGGATCGAGTCGGGTGTTCAGAAGCAAAGAAAAAATTACTCTGGCCATCCAGGCACTAAAATTTATAACACCTAACTCAAAGAATAGATTCCCAAAGAAACTCACTTGGGGGACACATACTGGCCTGGGGCGTTTACTCTTGCATTAAGCTCAATTCTAACAAGCTGTGTTACTTGGATTCCCAGGCCACACTGGATTAGAAACAGCACATTAGAGAAAGACAGGGTTTGGGTAAGGCGAGTGTGCTGGCAACAACCCGAGGCACAGCTGGCCGGCTCGCAGCAAGAGAAAAGACCAACAACAGTTGAGCAACGTGTCCAGGCATGTAGGACAGAGGCCCCAGACACCACAGTGCAGCACAGAACAATAATGGATGGCCAGTGTTGGCCGTGGGTCATCAAGGAAAAGACACATCCACATAAGAATTCATGGTAGCCTAGAACAAATTTAAGGTACATTCACATCAAAACAACATAAAATTAGAAGTTTTGGTACTTCAGAGGAGCGGACTTCCTTTATGTCTAAAATAAATAAATGTAGAACACCTCATTGTCCCCAAATAACAGATCTTGTGCTACTGTATTTAAATACAGAAGACTTATAAATAAGAATTTGGGGTGGGGAGACACTATTTATTTTACAACACCCATCCACATAGTAACTTCCCAGTCAGGCACATTTTATAGCATGATTCTATACCTGTGGATACACATAAATATTCCAATAATAGACATCTGTGGAAACAAATTGGTCCTCATTCAAAGGCCATTCTTCTCCCCTTCTGTTCTCATCCTAGAGCCTTGTTTCCAAACTTAGCTGCTGAGAGATCCACAGACTTGTTCTCCCAAGCTCCTTGCAGCCAGAGGTGACCACATGACTCAGTTTA
Source organism: Rhinolophus ferrumequinum (assembly GCF_004115265.2). Taxonomy (NCBI): domain Eukaryota; kingdom Metazoa; phylum Chordata; class Mammalia; order Chiroptera; family Rhinolophidae; genus Rhinolophus; species Rhinolophus ferrumequinum. Next base: position 5,962,940 of record NC_046301.1, on the reverse strand, counting down.
GCCACGGAGACAAAAGAAGAAATGCAATAGAGACTTCATTTACCCAAAAGCAAGTGAAGCTTAAGCTCAGGTTCCCCAACTCACAGGGAACCCAACCAAGGTTCTGTGTCTGATTTTGCATCTTTAATATCATTCTTTCTTCTTGAAGAGGATCCCCAAAATTCCAACTTTGGAAATCAGCATATTTGCAAGAGGTGCCCATGGAAGCTCAGAAATGGTCTGTAATACTAAACATTTCAATTTTTCTTAAATTTAGTATAGGTAAATCTAGAAGTAATATTAGTTCAGGCCCCACTAAACCTGAAATGCAGTAGTTTCCCTCCTGACAAAAAGAGAATGTCACACAGAGCGTTTTCTTTTCCACCTCCTTTCTTCCTGCTTCAGATTCTGCCATAAGGATATGATTATTACAGCAATAGCAGCCATCCTTCTATCATGAATGGAATGCTGAAAGAATTCTAGACATTCTGCCCCTTCACATCATTTAGTTCTGAACCAGCCCTTGAGCCGTCTCCTTCCAGATTTCTTGTTATGTGAGAAAAATATACAATAAGAGGTTATTTAGGTTTTCTCTGTCATGAAGCAAAAAGTATCCTAACTGATGTAGCACTTGACCTCGGCTGGGCCAATTAGAGCCTTGCCCTGAATTTCTGGACTTGAGACTCAGTGTCCTTTTGTTGGCTGAATTCACAAGCTTTACAAGTCTGAAGCATTTGGCTACCTGCATTCTTGCCACATGGATGAAACCACTCTGCAGAAAGAGAGGAGAATGGGCTTGATACGTGGAGAGAAGCAAAGCTAAGAGACAGAGAAAGAAGCCTGATGCCCTAGGTCCTGAGTCCCGATGTGATAAGCTATCGTGACCTTTTTCCAGTCATGGTTGCCCAATTATTTCAGACCTTCCATTAAGATCCTCTGTTTTGCTTAAACCAATTCAAGTGGGATTTCTTTCACTAATAAATTAAATAGACTAATTAGTAAAGTTTCTTTTCCTTCTTCCAGATGTTACCATTCCCTATGTCATTTTGATCTCTTTCCCTTCTGCCAAGGAGCTGGAATCCAATGCCACGACTTCACGTGCCCTTGGTGGTTAAGAGCAAGCTGCAGTCAGACACACCTGGGCTCACTTCCTGTTCTGTTACATACCAGCCACTGAGGGTTGGCAAGCAACCATCTCAAAGCCTAGTTTATATTATTTCGAAGAAATGGGTCATGGTAATATCAATCTTACGTGGTTCTAAGAAATAAATAAGCTGGTATGTATGGAGCATTTCATGGATGCTTGACACATAGTAAACACTTACGAAATATACTATCATCTCACAGGCAAATAGTATCATTATAATTTCTGAACCACAAGACAAAAGCCTTTCACTATCAATCTCTGCCTTACATTTGAATCCTACATGTTTTATTTCCTTCTGCACCTTTCCATTAATATTTACCAATTTCACCTTAAACTAATCTGTTCTCACTTTTCTTCTTTCCATCACTCCTTTCCCACCCACACTACAGTTCACAGCCATAATTTAGCTGTGACTCTAATATTATTCTCCCAGTCACCCAGACTCAATCCTCAGTTAGCAATTGATTTATTACTCGCCCTGTCCGAGGTATGTATAACTTATTCCTAACTAAAACAAAAATGAAAAAAATCACAAGGATTACGAATTACAATTATTTGTAATTTTCTTTTACTTAGTTTAGTTAGTCAATACCTTTTAAACTAAGTTTGAGACTACAAATTTGAATCTCCTGTGCTAGGCACAGACAGTGGTTTAAAATAAACAAGATGTCTTTCATTGGTCATAAAGAACTTGTTTTCTCTATGAGGAGATGTGACATGTGGGCAAACTATTACTGGCATTTGTCATATTTTTCCAGCCATTAGGGAAAAAAAGCAAAGTGTTTAGGGATTTCAGAGTTATAGACCACTCCTCTCCTAAGTACAATTTTAGAGAGTATTACACTTGGGTAAGAAGGATCCCCTCTTTGGGGCCCCACACTTTCAAGAGCCCTGCACATTATAAACATACAAACTGAATTTATGGAAGAACACACAGACGCCCTGTCATCTGGGATCCGGCAGGCACAGCTGATCCAGCCTAACGTGTAATTTTAAACACTGGCTCTCACGTCAAACCTCTTTCAGTTCCCAAATAGTCATTTCTTCAAATCTCTTGCTGTTTGTCCCCAAAACAAAAGATGACTGCCTCTGCATGGCATGGAGCAGCGGGAAGTCAGCCGCTACTGACTGGAGCTGACACTGCTCTGTTACATGGGCGAGACCTAAGCAGCAGAATCAGGTAGGTAAGAGAAAGTACTAATCAATTATCCTTCTCAGCATGGATGCAATTGACTCTCACAGGATAAAGTACCCTTCTCCAGCTGTGGCTGAGCATCCATTCTTCTCCATATGTTCCAGGTGTGACATCTGTACATATTCCAGCTTCGGTAAGTTAGCATATTTGCAATAGGTGCCCATAGAAGCTGAGGAAAGGTTTGCAATATTAAACATTTCAAATTTTTCTTAACTTGAGTATAGGTAGGTCTAGAATGAATATGCATGACTTGTGATCCTGATAGTTTATATTACAATATGAATTTACATATTGCTTTGAAAGAAGGTAAAACCAATATTCTATTTTTTTATGTTTTTAAAATTTGTTTTAATGGTATACAGTACATATTCTACTGCAAATTGCTTTCTTCATTAAATTTTTTAATCTATCAAGTTTTATGCATGTAGATCTAATTCACTGTAATGGTTATATAATAGTCTATTGAATGAATATGCCACAGTTTATATATTTCCCTGTTCACATTCAGAGTGTTTACTATCTTTTGCCATATAAACAATGCTATATTAGGCATGAGGTTTCTCTAAGTAACATGCCTGGAAGTAGAATACTTTAGACTTCAGAGTAGCTTTTTCTTTTTTAATTAAATTTATTGGGGTGACAGTGGTTAGTAAAATTACATAGATTTCAAGTGTACAATTCTATAGTACATCATCTATATGTCACATTGTGTGCTCACTACCCAGAGTCAGTTCTCCTTCCATCACCACGTATTTGTCCCCCTTTACCCTCTTCTACCATTTCCCCTTCCCCTTTACTCTCTGGTAACCACTAAACTGTTTATTCAAGGAATTTAAAATATGTCAGATATTTTCTGTGATGATGATATTTTGTCATAAATCTAATTAAATGGTTGAACATGATGTAACATGGTCATTTAGAATCAAATACTGCTTTAAGAATTTCATTGACAGTTCCAGTTATGATAGCCTCAATAGAATTCTCCCAATTGAAAATTTAAAAACCAAAAGTCTAGGAAGTATGTTGACTCAAGAAATGCTGTCTAAATTGGCATCACCACCAATATAAAACAATTGTGTAAAAAAAACTCTTGATTATTTAAACATTACTGATTTTGCTAAAATAAAGACAATAAAAAATTTAAGAAATAAATATACAAAAATGTATTAATTATGTTTATATTTTACTACTTATCCAAACAATACCTGTTGATCTGCAGGAAGATTACCTGCACTATAATAGTAAATTTAGTAATCTTGGATATTATGCCAACTTTCAGATCTATCAACACCACAATCTTACACATTTTTCAATTTTGACTAGATATCAAGGCTTTTAGCTAGATTTCTATCTTTTCAATATTTAGACAAATAGTATGTGACTTGCCTTCCTGCTTCAGTCCTAAGCCTTGCAAATGTAAACAGCAAGACTACTTTTAAAGGCTCTTTATGGGTTAAGGGCAATGTGAATTTAGCTTTGAAATACAGGTACCTTGAAGAAATATCCAACAAAGTTTGGATTGGGCAAGGCTGTAAGGAGGCACCACCAAAGAGAAGAAGAGAAGAAAGGAAAAGGAAGAAAGAAAAACTACATATGAAGGACCTTCAGGACACTTTTGGGATAAGTCTAGGCAGACCTCTGATGGTTTTACTCCAGGTAAGAACAGTGACAAAATATTTTGGAAACGACTGAGCTTCAAGCCTGGGATGTCTAGACAAGGCGGAGGGATAGAGCCTATCTCTTCGCCTCTTGGGATGTGTTTCTCTAGGACACAAAAAACTCATCCTTCAGTGGGAACATGTCACCAAGCTGTGTCCTTGTCCAGAGCTAGTGGTCAAAACAGTGTTGGCCAAAAAAAGGACTTTAGCGAGCAGTATTGCTGGACTCCTTCACTACATCCTCTGATTCAGTCTTCAAAGGAACTCTACTAAGTTCCCCATTCAAGAGAGCTTGGGGGTTGGGGTTGGGGAGAAGAATGATACGAATTAAAAAGTCACGACCTTGAAAGCAAAGGAAAAAATTGAGAAGTTCCTCTACGAACCTATCACCAAAAAAAAAAAAAAATTGTAACAACAAGAACAGCACTACTATGCAGAGAATTCTGTAATAAAAATATTGGAAATAAGGGAAAAAAGAAAGTAGAAGAGCCCAATTTTACAAAATATGCACTTCTCTCAAATATTCTAAGTTGGTTGTTTAAGTTTTAAAGATTTCTACTCAGGCACCAAGCTTCTGCAGAATTCTCATAAGTATTTTTCTTTTAGTTCATAAATATTTTTCTTGCTAAAATTGAGACTTTAGTATATGCCTCTTGACCTGGGTTCACATTTTATAGCTGAAAAAATATATAAAACCTCAAAGGAAGTCATAGCCAAATTGTTGAGTTTTAGTTGGTTTTAGGTCAGAGGGCAAGAATCCATCAAATTTTATATACTTTACACCTAAAATAAAGAAATAACCAAGTTTGCCTAAAACTTGGCCCTAATTTCCCACTATATCTGGGGCCAAATTTTTTCAGTTAATCTGGAACAAATACAGAGTTTTTAATGATACCTGAGACCAGGTGAAAGTTTTTAATGATTTTGATGCTAAAAATTTCATAACGCTATAGAAAACAAAAATTTTCCATTGACCAAATAATCACTTGATACTTAAGGACAGAGAATAAAGTTTCTTAACTATCATACAGTACAACTCCTTTGTATTTTAAACTGATGGTTTCCCCAAAGCAGGCATATAATAATCTCATGATTCCATGTGGTTGAGGTCTTAGTTAAGACTGAATCATGGAATCAAAGTTCAAATATTCTTTTCCTAGTTAGTGATTCCTTCCACCCAAATTTCATAAGCCAAGATCAATAAGAATAAAATGTATGAGTGAACAGAGGTTTTAAAACAACAACAGACTATTTATACTGTGGTTGTGATTAAGACATAAGGAGGCAACGTAAAATGAAATTCGATAAACTGATTTCATGAAGGCTAACAGTTTTCTTAAAAACAGAAACTAGGAATTCCAATAGGAACACAATTTATCTTAGTTCTAAAGAATTAATAAATTGTGGAGAAGGTCAAGTTTGATTTCCTATCGGGGGAAAAATAGTAAAAGATAAATTTAAGACAGACTATCTTTCTCCCAAGATATACTTATATTCTAGATGTCTCCACTGGGGATTAAGTTAACAAATCTGTAGCAAGTTATTTTCATATTCCCAATAGATACACAACAGAAGATATGAATTCTCTCCTTCAAGCTATTTAATTTAGAGGAACCAAGCAAGAGCAGACCAGATAGATGAAGCACTATCAGAACACGAAATAGTCTATAATCTAAATGCTAAATTGTACAGAATGAAATAGGATTTCAGAGAATGTAAATAAAGTTGTTAGCTAAATTTTAAGAACAAATAGATCTTGAGTTAGAGACTCCCTGGCTCATATTCACACTTAGTGAATTACTATTATTTACAGGTGTTGTGTGAGGTTATGGAAGGTCAAAGATGACAAGAGTCCATTCTCTTTACAAAAAAGATTTACGGGGACATAGGAATATACAGAAGGAAAAAAGACAACAAAAATTCAGTAAGTAATAGACGTATGGTCAGGGTACAGTGAAAGCAGAGAGAGAAGGCACCAGACTCAAACTGGAGTGGGGGTCGGAGGGGAGCACCCTTGAAGGAAACTTGGATACCAGACATGTTAAAAAAGAAAGGGAGGCCATGCTCGGCAAAGAAACCACATGAAAAACAACAATGAGTGGCAATGAGCAAAGTTTGTGGGCTAGAGGTAGGGTAGGGATCAAGAAATCAATAGAAATACTGCTGGGAGGCACTGGGAGGTAAGGAAGGATAGCTGAACCAGGGCTGGATACTGAGGGTGCAGCGGGTTAGATGATAGCTCCCCAAAAGATAAAATTGTATCTTAATCCCCAGAACCCGTGAATGCAACCTATTTGGAAAAAGGTCTTTGCAAGGGTAATGAAGTTGAGGATTGGAGATAGGAGACCATCCTTGATTATCTGGGTGGGTCCTAAACCCAACAACTAGTGTACTTATAAGAGCGAGGTGGTAGGATATTTGACACAGAAGAGAAGGCACAGAGGAAAGGAGGAGGTACCAGGAAGACAGATGCAGAAAACGCAATTTTGCAGCCCCAAGTCAAGGAATGCCAACAGCTACCAGGTGCTGGAAGAGGCAAAGAATAGATTCTCCACTAGAACCCACAGAGGAAGCATGACCTTATGACACCCTGATGTTTGGACTTCTGTTCTCTACGACTGTGAAAGAATACATTTGTGTTGTTTTAAGCCACCTAGTTTGTAGTTTGTTATGACAGCCCAAGGAAACCAGGACAGAGGGCCTTGAGTTCCATAGTCTAGGCTGCTCTGATGAGCAATTATTTTATTTTGTTGTTGAGGTTGTTTAAAAGTGGGATGCAAGATTGATAGGAAGTTAGGGCAGGAATTATAGGAAAGAAAACCTATTGATAGATTTTTATAATGATTCAAGAAAGAGGTCATAAGATTGTTATCAAATGCATAATTTTCAAAATCTTAAAACAACATCATTTCCATACAGATACACAAAGTTTCACTGAATTTATTTTAAAAAGATCAGCAGGGTAAAAGGCAGTTTATCCTGCTGATTCATTATATTGAAACATACTGATCAATGTATATAGAGTCAGTGAAAGAAAAAAACAAAGAAATCTGTAATGAGATTGCTAAATTACAACTACCACCACAACAGAAAGAGATTATTTTTCCTCAGGGCCAGAAATCACAAACTTTGGCTTATCTCCTTTATTGGGCTAAAACCATCTGCATCACTACCAGAAAGATAAACATGTGCATCTTCTCAGTTTTCTAAAATTCATATCTATGCTTACAAGGTTGTGAAATGTCCTCATGGATTCCAGTAAAGGTCAAGTAAAGGCAAGTTGCATTTTAAGACACGGGACTTTAGGTAAGTTTGTTAGACGATGACACAGCTTAACGATAGAAATCATGCAGTTATCTTTTTGCCTTCCTTCCAAGTTTTGGATATTTTATTCTTAATATTTGACACTCAAGTTGAGTCAACAATAGAGGGGAAAGCATTATTTTAGAGACCTTGCAAAGAAAGAACTTACACAGAAAGACTAATAGTTACCTCATTCTTAGGAGAATTCAATAAATTAATTCATGCCAAACACTAGGAGCACCTTCGCAAATATTCTGCCATTATATAACGTTATTCTGTTATAATTTAGAAAACCTTCTAAGAGGATATATTTTTAATAAAATATGTTTGTATTCCTGTATTCAATAATATCTGAGTAGTTACTATGTGTATAAAGTTACGTGGTACTTTCCTTCAAGGTCTGCATTGTTTTACTAACATTTGAAAGGTTTAACAAATGATAAAAGAACAAAATATCATCTAAATGTTAACGATATTTAATCAAGTGTCAAAATGTATGATTCTCTGCTTATCTAGGTCTTATATGTACCATAGTTTCTGGGAGAATTTTTGTGCACCGGGGAAGGTAATGAGACATGATTACAAAGCTAGCAAGATACTAGATTTCATAGAGAGCCAAGAAGGAGAATTGTGACTGGGCTTGAGTAGAATGTAGAACGGACAAAATTAGGTCTTCATGAATCCCATTCACAAAATTTGTCCTCAAAACAGACTCAGTAACAAGATGAACTTCCTTGGAAATATAATACAAGTAGAAGTCTTGTTGGCACTTGATGAAAAAATATGACCATAATTTTTTTGTTAAATAAAATAGTTTGATGATTTTAAAAGGAGCTTTAAGTATACTGGCAACTTCTATTTTAGTGGCTACACAGATGAAAATGTCATGTCAATTCACATAATTAAACTTTGGTTTTAACATTGGAATTTGTCCAGGATTGTACATGTGATGTGACAAACATAAGAAACTTGTTTCCAGAATGCCACTTCTCACCCACAAATTCAACGGAAATGCTTAAATTTAGTTCCCACAGTGCCTGGTTCATAACTATTATAGAATTGATCATATTTTATTTCAATTTTCTTTACTGTCTGCCTCAATAAAATGTTACGTCCTCAAAGACAGCGACCATATTTTTCTCATCACAAAATTCGGAGTAACTGCCTGACATACCCTGGATTCTCAATTAATAGATGATAAATTGTAAAGGAGTGCATTCATAAATAAAGGAAAGATTTGGGGTCATTTTTCCATGAAATTAGGTTAAGGTAAGTTTGCTAATATTATACAATGTTACCTCTAAAGGCGATTTACCTCACTTTGTCCCATGACTACATAAAACTTCCCTCAAAAGAAAATATCATTAAGAGTTTATAAGCCAGAGCATTAAATCATAGACACAGATTTAGAGAGAAACCAGAATATGTCACCCCAAAATTACCACTTTAGCATATTGATTATTCTGAACTAAAGGCACTTAAGAAATAGTAGGTGTGAGGACACTCTGAACCCTCTGTTTCCACAGTGTCTCTCGCATTTTTCCCACACCAATGACTTGACAAACATCAGTCACCATAGTGCCAAGGCACACAAGACTGGAATTTGCACTGGATACTTAAAGAATAGCCATGCATGAGTGCTTAATTGGAACTCAAGACTAAGATACGAGGTCTGACAATTAAGTTTGTGAACTTGTTGCAACGATGCTGCTAACATTTCTTGACATCAGGGGGATTATTCATTAATTATGAATTTGTACCAAATGGACAAACAGTTAACCAAGTTTACTCTTTGGAAGTGCTGAAAAGGCTGCATGCAAAAGTTACATGACCTGAACTTTTCGCCAACAATTCATGGCTCTTGCATTGTGACAATACACCAGCTCCCACGGCACTGTCTGTGAGGGTGTTTTTAGCCAGTAAACAAATAACTGTATTGGAACACCCTCTCTACTTACCTGATCTGGCCCCCAGTGACTTCTTTCTTTACCCGAAGATAAAGGAAATATTGAAAGGAAGATATTTTGATGACATTCAGGACATCAAGGGTAATACGACAACAGCTCTGATGGCCATTCCAAAGAAAGAGTTCCAAAACTGCTTTGAAGGGTGAACTAGGTGCTGGAGTCGGTGCATAGCTTCCCAAGGGGAGTACTCTGAAGGTGACCATAGTGATATTCAGCAATGAGGTGTGTAGTACTTGTTCTAGGATGAGTTCATGACCTTAATTGTCTGATCTCATATTTAAATAATAGCCAATAGGGTGAATGAGTCAAATTTTAGGGACTATTGAGTTGAAGAAAAGATAAGGAATTTGGGGAGTTTTGATATGAGAGATCAAAGCAGAGGCAGGAGTGCCAGAATCAGGGAATCTAGCTAAGGAAACATATGGTGATCACCATTTTATAAAGAGGTTCTCTTATTCAATACAATTTTCTCAGAATTTGGGGAGTTTGGAGAACCTTGGCATCTATTCTCCACAAGCAGGGAAAAAGAACAGTGTACTGTGACAATGCATGTCCACACAGATACAGAGTGCTCAGTGACGGAAGCATTAAATGAAGTCTAGGATTGAAGGTGACAGCTAAATACTATTTGTGATTCAAGAATACCAAAGCAGCGCTCTCTAAGACATTAGAATAAATGTTTAAAAGAGAAAAAAAAAGTAATTCTTTTGATTGGCTACGAATGTCAAGATCCCAGGAATACCCATTAAGACACCCACACAAACACTACAGATCTAAAGTTTCAGTCACACTTACATTCACCTGAGTCAGACAGACCACCGGTTGTGTAAGCTTATCCTGAATTCCCCATTTCATTTTACAAATCAATCCACTCAGCTCTGAATTTGAAGATGGCATGAGGCAATACAAAATTTTGTTATTTAATCAGGAAAGAATTGCTTAACAGGATGAGCATACAACGTAAAGTCTTAGCTGAGGGACTCCTTATTTTAAGGTGGAAGGGAAAGGAGACAGCACAAATTTGAAGAAATTGAATTCTACTTGACTACAATGTAATAAAAATATGATACTTTGAACATGACGTTCCCTCTACATTGAATGCAGTTCTTGACACATTTGTTCCTTTGTGCAACCAGTTCACCTTACTTGCCCTTCAAGTTTAGCTCAAATGCCTTTCTTTTCCCCAAGGATGCCTATCCCATTCCAAGTAATGCTTCATTACTCTACACTCTCATGCAATGGTGTCTCTTTATGTAACGTATTTCAATTTTTAAACTATATAATCCATTCTACAATTATTTTTAAATGTCTTCCTCCCCCAAGAGATGGTAGCGAGTATGTCTAACTTTGTTCACCATTTTAACTCTACCACCTGGAATACATATAGCTTTACATATTCTAGGAGTTCGGTAATATTTCCTGAGTAAACAAATGAATCTCACCACCAACAGAAGCCACTACTATACATTTAACTCCAATTAAAACAAGTAGAACAGTATCCATTTGTCCATAAAAATTGGATTAACATAGCACAGAAAATATCAGAGAAAAAATGAAAGGGAGAACAAATACAGACTACTGCCGAAATTTCCTCTTTCAGAAATTGAAAAAAAAAAAAATTAAAACTGGTGACTTTCTTTAGGCAACGCCTCCCTTAAGCCCAGCTACTGAAATCTGATCATATAATAAACAAGTAAGATGGGACAGTACTTTAGCTGTGCCAACAGAGAATTCTTTTAAAGGTGGTCTTAGTCATGTTCCCCATTACACTCTGCAGAGCTGTCCCCTCGTAATGGCAACTAGGAGATTTGGAGAAAAACTCAGTGAATGTGATTAAGCGGCCAGGAAACAGACACCATGATGAAAGCCTAAAGGAATCAGGATTATTTCATTCCCAGAAAAAGTTGGCAGATTAAATAATGGAATGGTATGGATGGTGAGCAGCTGTTGCACATTCCCAAGACGCGTAGGGAAGGGAGGAAGGAGGCGAGCTCGGGGTAAGGAAGGACTCAGCCTCCCTCCTCTCGAGTCCAACATACCGTCTAGCCCTCTACCACGGCTCAGGTGGCCTCCCACTCCCCATGCTAAGCCCATTCTATCTCTTTACTCATGCTCTTCTTTAAAGCCCTTGTAAAACATTTTCCCTGACTACAAAAGTGGGGTGAAAACCTTCCCAGGCTGCCACTCTCATTCTCTGCGGCAATTACTTTCATCTATTGTCTCTGAAACCTGTTCAAAGCATTTGATTAAGACAGAAAGCTCCAAGGGTCTCAGATTTCTTTAATGTCTTAAGTCAAAAACAAAACTGTATTAGTGAGGATGAAACACATATCCATTTTTCATCATCGTGGGATACACACTCAGGAAGACAAGATTTTTAAAGGGGTGAAGGCCAAGTTGTCTTATTGCCCATTGGCCGAAATTAGAATTTCTTTTCTAATTTAAGCTCTATCTTTTTAAGCTCTCTGTTTCTGGCGATCCTGGCTGGAAGCAGGTGAGTGAAGATGGAGAAGATGAGGTTCCAACACACGTTGCACACTTAGAATACTATGTCCTTGAAGTAACAGAGGGTCATCAGTGTTTACTGAGTCGCATATGATAACCAGCTTACTGCATGAAACTTCTTCCTAACCCTGGGCTTCTCTCCCACTTGCGGATACAGGCAAGGACCCACATGACTACCACCAAGATCCCAGTGTATGAGGATGAACGGTATTCAGGCATCTTATGTGACTTCAGCTTCTGTAGCCACTCATAGGCCCTAATGATGTTCTCAAAATGAATGATTCTTTTCCTTTATTGATTCACCACTCCCAGCAATCCTTAAGAACCAGTGATTTGGGGCTTTATTCACATAGTGTACCAAAGAGTGTTTAATAAACTCCATTGAATTCATAAGATTTTCCTCCAGATCTTTGTCAAGTTTCACATGCAGTAATGTGATATCTTGACCTCACTGACTGCTTTGAACATCATAAATGGTAATATCATTTTCCAAGAAAATGTGTTCATTTATTCAACAAACCTAGTGATACAATCATGAACAGGACAAGCTGGATGTATTTTTCATGTGTTCCTATCTTTTATTCCCATTGGCTCAATGGAAACAGTCAAAAATATCATAAAAAGTTAGTATCATATTTTTTGAGCAAAATAATTGAAAAGAGTTCCAGTTCTAACGGCAGTTATAGATCCTCATCAGGTGATCTAATAAATTTGCCCCCACGTTACACAACCAAATTGAAGTAGGAAACAGATCTTGCAGAAATGTTTCTGATAGAAGTCCATTACCAGACATGGCTCTCCAAATGGAAAAATCCTAAGAAAGCTACTTATAGCAGAATAAAAAGGACTTAATAGGCAGATGGTATCTGCTACTGAGAGTAGGTTATAAGTACCAGCACTAAATTTACATTATCAGGAGCTTTTAAGCTCTTACAATTTATTAATACCTGCTTGAGTTCTTTTTCCTATTAAATAATATTACCAATCTGATACTCAATCAGATGTAGAATTACTATTAATTGAAGATTTCATTATAAATCTTAAAGTCTAGTGCAAAAATTTATACGAAGTCCAACAACTTATATCCCAAGAATTCATGTTCATTTATTTTAATGTCAATAAATAAAAAGCATATAAATCCAACAGAGAATCAAACCTCTTAACAACTTTTATCTAGGAAATTTTAAAATGAAACACTGAGTAAAGTCCCAATTCTTTATGAGGACAAGATAGAAGCATCTTATTTCTGAAAATTCTGAGAATAATTTGTGTTTTGAATTTCAGTTATGTGTGTGTGTTTATGTACTTGTATATGAGTGTGTGTTACAAGTGAAGAGAATACATTTTCTTTGCTCCCACGAGTCAAATTAATTTTTGAAAATATATAAAAAGATCTATCTTCACACTGAAAAAATTAGAACCCACAGGGAAAAATATGAAAAAGTCAATTAGAGGGGATTATACTAGACCTGATTTACAACCTTAAGTGCACTTTTCAAATATTCCCAGCCACATACTTCCTTTGTGTGGTTTTATTTTCATCACACAGAACCACACAGAACAAAAATCATGAACAACAAAAGCTCAAGTGAAAATAGACACTTAAAAAAACCAACCAAACAAACAAACAAATAAAAAACAATCCAAGTATCTTTGAGTCTCAGTGCTTTTATAACAATTTTATTTGGTGTCACCAGTTTTGTAGCATTTTTTTTTTCTAGAACCAATGAATTTAAGGCTGCCACAGTATTTCATCTTTTGGTCTGCATTTATAGAACAGATTGGGGAAAAATGCCTATGTCAGAGTCCAACTAGAAAGAATTTGTGCAATGCTTCCAAGTTTCTAATTGTATAAATATTCATGTTTCCAAACTGCATGTAATAATTAAAGTGGTGTGTTCTACTTCAAGAAAACCCATATTTCATATTGGACGTTACCCCTGGTAACATGGACTAGAAGAGCATTTCTCTGCTCTGTTACACATGCTTCTCATTTAGCGTCTAAAAATGATATAGCCATGTGATAGCCAACCAAGGGGGAAAAAAAAGCAAGTTGATGGAAAGAGGCCTTGGAACTATAATATACTTTTTAATAAATGTTTTTATCAAAATAGATTCAAACAGGTCAGGGCTCCCAAAGAAGCATAGCTTGTGATAATCAAAGTGACCCCTTTTATCCGTGTGATAGAGTAATCAACGTATAAGAAACCCAACTGCCTGTGGGACTAAGTTAAATGTACTTCCCTATGGTGAGAGGTCTTAGAAGAACCTTACTCACAATAAACGGCTATGAATCTGGTAGTAGCTCATTGGCCCTCCCTGGGTTTCCTCACCCTCATTGTTTCTTCCCACTTTGCTCCTTCTACATCCCACAGTCATATAAGGTGAATAGGAGACGATCAAGACATCTAGTCCTTCTGGATAAACGGGACTCAAACTGCAAAATTAGGGAGCTGAAATGGGAGAAATGGGACGATTTGACCATAACAGCTACCTCTTATTGGGCTTCCATCACACACCAAAAAAGGCGTTGGACACATTGTACGCTATCCCTAAGCCTTCTTATCACTAACAACCTTGTGATATACATAGCAGAGACAGCATCAAAAGCCAGGTCTCTCCGACTTCAAAGCCCACTTTTTTTTTTCCTCCATGCTAAATGGCCTTCCTTTCGGGCCTGTGTGAGAGCTCCAAAAAGGTAGAGTTCTAATGTTCCTCCAACTGAATTACCTGAGTGAACACAACAGGTGTGCACAGTGAACAGAGCCAAAAACAGAAGACAATTTCCTGCCTATTAGGAAGCAGATCTCGTTAAGGTCAGTTGTACTCAAGTCAAATGGCATGATAAACAATGGTTTTACAGGAGAAGATCCGGTCCACACAGATCACAGAAGCTAATTGACTTAAAGGATCGTCTGGAAAGCCATCGCCTGTGGTTGCAGTTCTGTACCGTAACAGAAAAGCAGCATTCTAGTCTCAGGATGTTTAAAGATGGAGAGGGCACCGAGTATGGGCACGCAGCCCCAGGTGAGGCATTCGCCTGAATCACATACCTCAGGTGGCTGCCAGCCTAAGATGGAGGAAGGGCACGATGCCAACTTGACCCATTCCAGCGAAAGAATGGCAGCCGAATGTGGAAGATGCCGGTGTCATGCCATCCTGCCTCAGTTAGGTGCGTCCTCACCTTTATTTTAACATAAACCATTGGTACCTCCATTTATGGCTCTGGCCCTCCCAGAGCACCAAGACTGCTCCCCAAGCTCTAGACCGGCCATCTGACAACTTATGTAGCCTAATAGATCAAATACATGATTCTTAAGTGTCAAAAAGTTCCACTCATATACAAAATGAGGGTTTTCTTATTTCCTACTGAGCAGAGCCAGCTTACCATCATTTATTTCCTTAACACTAGATTATTATCGTAATTTTGGCTAAAACAAATATGCACAAAATTAATGCAAAAGGGGACTGTTCAGTTTGATTTATAGGACAATCTAGGAAAATGACTCTGCTCTCACATCACGGAAGGGCGTGAATTTGCGAATGACAGCAAATTGGCCTGATATGATTATCGAAGCTTATTAATGAAATTCCCCAGAAACTAGGCCTGGGTAGTATATAATAAAAACACATAAAATAATCCTACAAGTGAGGTTATTCTTGGTTTATTCCACTGTACTTTTTCAAATCATTCACAGTGTTTAATAGCAACCTGAGTATGTTCTGAAGACTTGCCATGGAAATAGACTCATTATTATAAGATAAACATACATTGAGAGATATTTGGAGCTGACATTAGTGTAATTCTCTAACACTGGACAAGAATCTGTTGTCAATTTTTTATAAGTGACAATAAAGACAATAATTTGGCCATGAATTTGTTCCAGCTGCCTATAGTATTGACATCACGGGTATAAAATAATTCCAACACGAGTAAACCAGACGGCAAGAAATAGCATATATTGAAATCTCTATAACATAACATGCGATGGGAATATTTTTCTTGGGTATTGACGATTATATAAATATTTTCAAACATTTACGTGAAGTATATTTCTATTATTCACATTGTTTGAAAGAAGTGCCATCTTAAACTCTCTGAGAAATTTTGAAAAAAGATTAAAAAGTTCTCTAGTGACTATGAAAACTAATATAACTGCTGCTGTCTCCAATTTCAACAGCCAGATTCACGAGTTTCATCTGATTTTCAACAACTAATTTCCTAGGTTTAAAAATATAGTTCCTTAGAACAGCTAATGTTTCCAATAAGCTGTTCTCGAGAGAGCTGGTTTGATAATTACCGGGCTCCCAAGACCTGCAATATTTCCAACACACATGGAAGAGCACACCTGGGTGCTCTGCCCAGCCGGGCCTCCCTAATCTCCATGTGAGGGTTTCCGACCCGTTGTGTCTGTTGGGTCTCCTCCATTCATCAAGGGACACAAATGGAAACGTTTTGATGTATGTTAATTGATGTTTGTCCAAGCATTATGAAGCAGTAATCCACAGGAGCCACAGAAGCTTTTCCGAGGCAAAGTCGAGGGAACAATCAAAGTTTGGAGTGGATTATTGCCAGTCCACACCCAAGCAAAGCCGACTTATAGCTTTTTATCCTTCCACAATGATACTATAAATAAAGCAAAGACATTTTTGTTCTCCTCTAATCCCCTCTATTATGTGGTCTTGTTTGCCGTCTCACGCAATTGGTGCAGTCTCCACACTGCGAGCTCACCAGGAGGCAGGGGTAGGTTACAGGGCTGTCTGCTGGCCTCACACCATAGCCCAGTGGCACCTGGAGGGCCTGGCACGTCTGTGTTAGGCGAATCTCTGGGGTACAAGGAAGGAGCTCAGACATCCGAAGAAAGGGAAATGTTTGGAAAGTTGGAGTTAGAATGCACCAAATTCACTCTCAGGAATAAAGAGAAATAACTACGTGGTTGCCCAGTGGAACACTCTAGGTCTTGCATCTGTTTAGCAAAAATAAAAATAAAGAGCACGTGTATGTATAATATGGTATCTTATGCTTCTCCTCCAAACTACGGACAGAAGAAGCTTTTGCTGCCGGTAAACGGGGAACGAGAAGCAGCCGGTCAGCACCACCGGTGTAAACTGCTGTGCGCACCCTGCCGTGCGCTCAAGAGACGGGAACCCCAGGACCAGGCGTGAACTGACTCCCTCCCTGGCAGTTCCTCGTTTATGTAAAAGGCCTCAAGGATCAGCAACTTGGTGTGGTCACAGAATTTCTCAGAATTACATCAATATACATATGTTGTAAGAAAATAAATTAAGCAACACCTCCAGGCCGTGCTCATTTCAACTGCCTTTAGTCATTAATATAATCAGTGTGTGAGTGTGCAGGGACCGCCCGTTCGTGTGTGTGTGTGTGTGTGTGTGTGTGTGTGTGTGTTTCTTGCATCCCTTCTTCCTGGCAGAAAGCCCACCATTTATTTGGTCATGATACAAAGCTAACAATCATGCCTGATTTAAGACAGACAATAGGGAGTCAACATACTAATAACATGGTAAATAGAAGTTGATAGGGGAAGTATTTAATCTGTTCTTGTGCCACATTTTATAAAGGTAATTTAAAAATTTCTCACACCATGTCATAGGTAATTAGGATCTATGACAATAAACTCAGCACTCTACACACTGAAAACACAAAATAACTATCTGTTAAATTCATGAATAGACAATCAGAAAAACACAATAGTGTGTGTGTGTGTGTGTGTGTGTGTGTGTGTGTGTGTGTTCTGACTGGAGTCTAAAAGTGCTAGGAGAAAGGAAATTTAAGGAAGATTATTTGAACATAAGAATGGCTAGGAAGAATCCACGTCTACATTACTGCCTACAAACTCTCTTTTAATTAAAAAACAATAATCTCAAAAAATATTTTGTGTTATCACTGATCAGCAAAGGGATTGGCTGTCCCTGATCACATGTTCATCTAATGACAGGGAAGTTGAGGGAGGTCATGAGGTCATGCTGCTTTCCCAGAACTGTGGTATGACAAGTTTTCCTAAAAAAGGATATGAGCAGGAAAGGCAATAAAATGGATTTATGAAGACATTATCAAGATAAAATTTGAAAAAAAAATGGCAGAAATGTTTACTCATAAATTTGGAAAGAAAATGACCAGCCCTTCCAGAAAATGTACATAGTTCTGAGTACAAGTAGTTTGATACTCAGACAGACGACCAGACGACACTTGATGATTTAAGGAAGGGTAAGAACCATCCCAGTGATTCAAACGCACATGAAGTGGACTGTATCCAAGTGTCCCTTGCGAGGCCCTCACAGCAAAGAGCTTCAGTTAATAAGCCTTTATCTTCACCAAGCCAGCAGTCCATGTATGGAAGTCAGACTGATTCCAAAAGCTGCAGTTTTAATTGATAGAGAAACTGGTCTGTCCGGACACATGTAACCACAACCACTATTGGTTGCTTGGTAAAGGCTGAGGATTTTTCTAATATTGAAAGGTGAGTGATCACATTTTTTCTTGAAATCAGAAGCTGCCTGGGCTGCTGAGCAGGCGTGGCTTCATAAGTAATGTTATTCCTGAGCGGGAACTAAGGGAGGACCTGGGAGAGGGAAGGGATGGGTACAAAGGCTGAAGCTGGAAAAAGGGGTTCCCATTGCCTCCAGACTGAGGCCCAGATTCCAGCCTGGCCCATACAGCTGGTCTGTGATCGCTTTTTCCATTCTTGTACATAAACCCTGTGTTTTAGGCGTGTTAGGAATCCATTTATTCGTCCAGGCACCCTGCACATTTCCCAGCTCTCTGCACCAGCATGTATGGCTCACACTGCCAGGTCTGCCCTGTGCTCCCTGTCCCATGGGTGAATCCCTGCTCTCTCCCAAAGCCCAGATCCAATGCTCTGTCCTACCTCTAGGTCTTCCTTAGGTCACAGGAACTTGAACTTCCTTCTAGCATTTCACCTTTCATACTGTACGTGTCCATCCTCGGAGACACGGAGCACCTGAAGGTCAGGGCATTTTCTTATCAGGTTGGTGCAAAAGTAATTGCGGTTTTTGCAATTATTTTTAACCCTTTAAACTGCAATTACTTTTGCACCAATCTAATATGTATGTTACTAACATAGTGCCTAGTATATACTAAGAGCTCAATAAATCTTGGTTTTATAAGAAAAAAAGAAGATGCAATTTAGAGAATTAGGAAAAGTATTCGTAATAAAAAGTACTGACAGAGAGAGGATTTGGGACAATTTTTGAATGTTGACCAAAGCCCTCTACTTCCCAATAGAACATGTCTAAGTTTCTCAGCAGAAGTAAAGGGAATACTTCTTCTAAAAAGTTGTAAGAGGGTGGGAGAATAGTTATAATAAAAAGGAAGAAACAAGAGAAAAGCATCATGACACTGAAAGGGAGAACACTCCCTCACAGCGAAAGGAGCCCTGAGGACAGGCTTTGTCGTTGAACAAAGGACATGGAGGTTAAATATCACACACACACACATACACACAAAAAAGTATCTCAAAATGAAGATGGGAGTGACCGCAGAAACGACCTCATACATAAGATTCCCAAGTGGCAGAGAAAGTAAGAGCAACAGCAGCAGACACGGACACAGGGTGGGATCAAACCACAGTGGAGTCGCAGTGTGATTTCCACAGCCATTCGAATAGAGAGTAGGAGCTTACAATATGGAGTCTGAAGTCTGACCCGCTGGGTTTGAGTTCTACCACTTAGCAAATATGTGAACTTAGGAAAATTACTTAGATAAAACAATGAAGATACTGACAGGATTAGCCCATTATGGCTCACCCCATTGCTGTGCGGCTGAACGAGGAGGTATATGTCAGGAGTTAGAACAGTGCCTGTCAAAAGTCATCATGACAATCCTCCTTTAGCAGGCCTGTCCTCGCAAAGCATAGGTGGCCCATGTTATAACACCACAGTCTTAGGAACAAAAGGCCAAGAGGAGCAGACACAGAGTGACATCTGCTTTAAACAAACCAACCAAGGAGTCGATACCCAGTGAATCCCTTAAAACATGTACTGATTTCCTCTTGCATGGAGGACTTAGAAAAGGTAAGTTAAGCCACAGGGGTAGTTTGATGCCCAAACTAGGAAGCAAAGGAAGTCAAGTTCTTCAGAAGACCTGGATAGGGAAGACCAGCAAGCGATGGTGCTCTAATGGCGTCACCATTCTTCCACCAGGACACAAAATCAACACTCAAGTATAGAGGGACTTTGACACAAAGTAGACCTAGATTTAAATCCTGGCTCTACCAGTTACTATGTATAAAATGGACCTCAGATAGGCCTATAGCTGGGCCTTCTAAGCAATGTCATTCTTGTGAAATGGACCTGGCTCCACAGTAAGCACTCAAGAATCTGCTGGGGTTGTTTTGTACCAGTGAGAAGGAGAAGGAGAAGGAAAAAGAGGAAAAGGAGAAGAAGAAGAAGAAAGCAAGCTCATCTAGCAGAATCATCACACTGCAGCACGTACTAGCTGCACCTGTACCTCCACCTGGGACTCTGGGAGTGACCTGGGCTAACTCCTGCTTGGTGTAATGGGTAACATACGCTTCGGCATCCTTGGTAATTAAAGGAACTTTACATCCTTTCACTGATGCCTTTGGTGTCTCTCCATCAATCATTTCACTGTCCTGTGATTGCACTTCTATGACAACCAGGTATCACCTATATGACCCCAAACAAATTACCTAAACTTCTGAATCCCAGCCCTCGGCTGCAGTACCTGGCATGTAAGAGGAGCTCGACAAATGATGGCAATGATTATTAAATGTTTTTTTTATAATCTCTCAAGTTCAACCTTTCATTTTGTTTACATTCTCGCTTACCTCACGTAACTAATCAGTCACCAAACCGCAACAATTTATCCTTCAAGATATTTATTCTATGAGGCTTCCTTTTCATTTCCATAGGTTTATAAAACATTCTTGGAAATTTACAATGCATAGTAATATATTAAAGACTAAATAATTCCTAAAGGAAATAAAACTAATTTATTTAAGTCAGTATTTGCCAAATGAATTGCCTCTGCAATTGTTTTTATTTTATCTCCAATGGTATATATCTTCAAAACTTTCAAAATTTATGTTCCATGGGACGTAATTGGAAAAAACCAGGTGTACCTATTGAAGCCAAAGCTCCTTAATCTGTAACACAATATTCTTCAGCTCAATCCTCTAATATGACCAAAATCTCCTTTAGTGCATCACTGTACGTACTTTCTTCATAAAACCTCTACCAAACTTATTTACTAATCATTTTCTGAATAGAGTCTACATTTCAGCTCCTTCAACTTTTTCTACCCAGGCCCCTGCCTCCTTCCCAGTCAATCCTGGAATGCCAGCACCCATGTCCCAGGTGGTCAAATCCTGCCTGGTCCCTGAGATTCAGCTTAACCTGACCTCCCTTAACCATTGGAGTCTGAAGGAACTTCTCCCTCTGTACTTGTAGAACATTTCACCTGGCTTTTAAGAAAGTGTTTCTTTGTTATTTAAAACATGAACAATTTCATGTACTCTGTCTCTTCAACTAAATTACTACCTCCTCATCACACGTCTCCATGTCTTCATCTACCTTATAGCATCTGTTAGGTATAGCAACACAGGACCTAACGCATAATATTAACCCCCAAACTGTGTGTTGATTTGCTTTAAGAAAACTGTCTTCCCCCTAATACTGTAAATAGGCATGCAGGAGCTTTTGTTACTGCATGAAATCACATATTTTTAGCACTCTGTGGTGGTAATAGTCAGACAACGCAAAGATTCAAGAGTCAGATGGGAAAACTTGAAAACGAAATCGAATTCTTCTGAAGCTTTAAGTTCTTCCATTTCCAAGAGCAAATTATAAGCCATGAAAAGTTTGACCAAAGCACAGATTAGGAATAATTGAAGGCGATTTTTTCAACTTAACTTTACAGTGATAAAGAATGTTACCAAAAATTGATGTTAGTAAGAAAAGTAACAATATTTTCCCAAATGATTTTATTTCTTTAAATTTGATTCGTTTTTAGCTTGACTTAGGTTACAAAACAAAGGAGTCAAAATGTACACTCTTATTTATACTGTAATTTTTTTTAACTCTGCCTATGTAAAACAGTGATACCACCTATACCAGTGTCATTCTTGCTTTTCTCATCAAACGTGACAAAATTCCAGAACTTTTGATCTAGCAAGAAATTCCAACTAATGATCTCAACCCAAGCCATTTAGTCACCAAGACAGAGTTCTGTATCTCCATGTTTGCTTTCTCACTCCACTGCATGTGGAAAATCAATATAAACCTAGGGAAAGCCAAGATAACATATTGTCTTTATGCAGTTGCATGTTCAAAATAGAGCAATTCTAAAAGTAAATATTACATGTGTGGGAAAGTATGATGAGCCCACAGTGGAAACGAAGGTTATTACTTCAGAGATTTGGGAGAAAAGTCAAAGACAAAAGAGACAGGGTGAAGTGGCAGTGAACTATAGGTTAAGGGTCAATATAGTTATAGGATAAGTTAAAGAGTTGCAATTTTGTATGAGATTAAGAATTTGTTTTTGTTCTGGTTCTGATCAACATTAATTTATATAAAAACAGGAAATTTCTGCTGTTATTTTAGCTAAGTTTGTCTTTCCAAATGTTCACCTATCATAAAACTCTTTTAAATGTTTCATGGAAAATTAAGACAATAAAAGTGAAAAAGCAAACTTCATTCAGCAGTCGACTAACAAAGAAAGATTAGACATGATCTTTCTTTCAGAAGAAGAAAGGTTGAATATGGTCCCCAATGAAGCAAACTAGCAATTGTACAGAAATCCACACATGGTACTTGCACATAATCTACATGATATAGTACATAAAATAATTTTCATCTCATACATTTTTGGGTGATTCATTTCTACAATAAACTTTTATTGAACTCATTCTTTATGAGAGATACTATTTTGGGGATACATGGTCTTAATAAACATGGTGGAGAACCTCAGTTGAACAGAAATTGTGGCCAACAGAAAAAGTTGGTTAAAGCAGGAAATCATAAAAAATGATGCATACATACCTTAAATATTAAATATTTTGTTCTAACTCAAAACATACAAATGTATATTCATTTGCCAATCTTTTGATGTAGAGCCAATATTTTTTTTAGCATGAACCTTTTTCTTTCTAGCATGAACCATACTCAAAATGCATCATCCAAGATTTCCATTTGTGCTCTTTAAAGTGAAAACTTCAACATCTTTGAGAAGCAATACAGGTACATATCTCTCCTTCCTAGATGTTCACATCTTTCTATATTTTACAGTTGTCTTGGTTATAACTAGTTTGGCAGCCTTTTTTAGTATCTGTCTGCATTGTTTTTCAAAAGCAATACTGTTTTTGTTTGTTTCACATTTGTAGGCCATTAATTTCTTTAATCTCTAATTCAATATTAAAATTCCATAAGAAAATGTAACTGATAAACTTCGGTCTTGAAAGATAATGCTGAAGTTGACCTTAAACTGGTAGAATGGCATTATAGGGTAGAAACAAGACTCTTTTCTATGTCTACAAAGTTTCTATGCATATAGCAAATCTATCTCACGTGTCATGTTTCTTTCTTCTGCAACTGTAAAATTTCTGGTGAGTATTTAGTAAATAGCTGCTGACTGAAGGAGGGTACACAATAATTCTCTAATCTTTACTGTATATGCATAAATTTGTGTGTCTACTGATAATCCTTTGAGCAGGCAACATGATATACTGAAAAGAGCATGAATATCGTGGTTAAATAGAGCAAGGTACAGATGCCAGAGTGTGCGACTTCTGGCAAGTTATTTAACCCAAGTCTGAATCGCTCACCTGTAAGACAGAGCTAATAAGACCAACCTCAGACAGTGATTGTGAAGATTAAATAACGTAATACACTGGAAGAGTGTCACCACTCTCCTATAAACATTCTATACTCTAACTCCATCTCAGCATCTTGCCAAGAGGCTGACAATAGCTTCAGCTGACCCTAGACAGCTTCAAAGCTGAAATGAGCCACCAGGATTTCCCCAGATCAGGCTGACATGGCGGGCCTTTTATATTTGCTCCTTGATTAGTCATTGGGTATGGGCCACCCTCGGAAAGGTGTGATCTTAGGCCAGGTATCTCTGTGCAGCCAAGGAGGTGGCCCCCGCTGACGGAGCTGAAGGCTGCCTGTGGACAGCTCTCTCAGGAGCTGGGCGACAGACTTTCACCTGCTGGGGACATTCCAGTACAAATTTTGCGTGAAAATAAGTTTTCTTTTCATTTTTAAATACCTAAGTGTACAATTGCAGGGTTTTATGGTAAGTGTGCATTTAACCATGTGAGAAATTGACGAACTATTTTCCAAAGCGGCTGCAGCATTGTGCATTCCCACAGCAGAGTGTAAGTAAGTTAGTTGTTCCACAGTCCCACCAACACTTGGCATGGGCATTTGTGTCTTCCTGATGACGAACGATACTGAGTATCTTTTCGTGGGTATGAGTATCTTCTTTACCATCCACATCTTCTTTGGTGAAGGTTCTGTTCAAATATTTTGCCCATTTTATTTAATTGGATTGCTTGTTTTGTTATTATGGGGGTTGGGAGTTCTTTATATACTCCGGATACAAGTTCTGTATCAGAAATGTGTTGTGCAAAAATTTCCCTCAGTATTTTCTTTACATTCTTTTAAAAGCTTTGTTTGAAGAGAAAAGTATTTAATTTTGATGAAGACCAATTATCAATGTTTTCTTATAGGGATCATGCTTTTGATGTTGCATTTGAGAAATCTTTGTGTAACCCAAGGTCACAAAGATTTCTTCTACGTTCTTTAATATTTTTGTAGGTTTTGATTTCACATTAAGTTCTGTGATCCTTTTTGATTTAATTTTTATATATGGTACAATGTATGGATCAAGATTCATTTTTTTACATATGAGTGTGCAATTGTGCAGCACACAGATACACATACATATTTCCTTTCCTACTGTGTCCACTTGTTCTCCATTGAACAGTTTTTGCACCTTTGTCAAAAATCAGTTGATTCCTGGACCCTCTATTCTGTCCCATTGATCTAGGTATCCTTTTTCCAATATCCTTGGCCTTTTTTTAAAAGAAACTTTCACCAGATATGGAACTTGCTATCCCCATATTTGTGCTAACCCTAGACTTGGTGGTGCTGAGGATGGAAATAATTTTCTGAAGAATACATTTTCTGAGCCTTCGCTCTCTATTACCATCAAACAATCTCTGTCCAACTGTTTTAGTAAACATGTAGACTCTTTCTTTGGGCTCTTTTTCACTTTTATTTTTTTAATTCAAGTGCTTCCTATTATTTTGCTACAGACAAGGCATTAGGGTAAAGTTATCCATCTGAAGATGACAATAAAAGGAAACACCCCTGAGCAAGCTAACCGTAGATCCAAGAGATACTCTACCTCTTCTTCTGTATGCCCTGTGACCCTCAACCACTGCCAAGTACCCGGACTCAGACAGACACACACACACACACACACACACACACACACACACACACACCACAGATTTGTTGACACAATTCTTATCTCCACTTTCATTCTGGTATTCTCCTTTCAACTTTCTTTTCTATAAACCCCTTCTCACCTTAAAAGTTCTCTATGTCCTATCATTATTCTCTAGCCCAATTCTTACTGTACCTGTCTTTTCTATTAGATACACATAGAAGAAAAAAGACACTCAAACTAAATATATAAAGCATACATTAATTTTTCAGCTTTATTGTTAAGTGACATTGATGGAGAATAAAACCTAATAAAAAGTAGATGCCATCGTGCTTTAGAAACAAGAAAACAAAAGTAAAAACTATTCTAAGAAAAACGGGCCTCTGTTAAAAACCACAATGAAAGGTACAGGGACCGTGAGAAGCACACAGTTGAACGGACCACCAAATGTCATCAGAGGTGGATTGGAAAGAACTCCTCGGACCTCCCATTTTATAATTACATGACAATGAAAGGACCTCACAGTGTGATCCCATTGAGGTTCCCCGGTTAGGCAGCTCCCTAAGATTGCCCCAGGGGAGGCACTGGGCAGGAAGCTGGGTGGAATCTTGAGTAGGAACAAAGGAAGGAGTGTTGGATGGTTATATATAAATATGTCAATTCAACCACCCAAATCCACGCCTGTCTGAGAATTTCTGGGCCACCTCACAACTGTTGCTTTTCTGCAGCCCCTGGTCAGGTCAGCACGCAATCCAGTCATGTAGCTTCCTATCCAAATTGCCTTGTCTGTTCTGAAATCAGTTGGCATTAAGGGAACCACAGACCGGGAATAGTGACCCACACTTCTCCAGCGCCCTGTTCACGTCAGCCTGTTATTGAGGAAACCAGGGCAGACCACATCTGAAGCGGTCTTCCTGGGACTTGTTGCTTCTCCGGAGACATCAGAGAGGTGACAAGTATTTACTCCCCTCTTCATGTCACCCTAACAGTGTCCACCTTTTTCAGTTTGGGGAAAATAATAGTTTAAGAAAAGAAAATACATTAACGACATTAATCCCTGTGACCACCGGAGCTCTTTTCCTTGGTTTAGGCCTCTACCTGAACATCTCCTGTAGAGGCAGGCAGAATCTGATTGCTCATTTAATATTCTAATCAAAATGGTGATATTTTCTTCTAACAAGTAGAAAAACTGGTAGAGTGATTTAGGAAGGAGACACCTTTACGATGGGGGAATCCTACCCTAGGATAACAGGGGGATGGGGTACACAGATAGTACAGAATATGCCTTACAGTTCAAAAAAAAAAAGGCTAATACAGGTGAAGTCCTACTGGAAAGCCATCTGGTTTGATATATTTTTTAAAAATCATTTTTAATAAAGCAGCAGATGGCCCTAAGAGACTGCTGTGCCGATGTGATTACAGGTAATTTTATTAAGTTCTCCATAACAGATATGTACCAGGCCTACTTATATGAAACGTTCTGCCCTTTATCACCCAAGTTGTAACTGTCTTTAATATTAGGCGAGTTTTAAAACACGGGCCAAAGTAAGTGTGAAGAGTAAGTCAACCATCAGAAGATCTAAACCAACATGCCTTGAACAAATTTCAGACAAAATGAAAGAACGAAGTACAAAATGGGGGTGGGGGAACTTAAGTCCACAGGCACAAGAGAAATGGGAACATGTGGAGGAAAAGCCAAACGAACACTGGTTCATATGGCCAATGCCATTGATGAAAATCGTCAGCACAGGGGCTCCACACAGACACCTGTCTCACTCTTTACAGTGGGAATTTGGGAGAAAAGAAAGACAATGCTATCTTCACTTTTCTCTCTAACCCACAAGCAAAGAAGTTTTGATTCACAGTCAAGATACTCTGAAATCTCAGCAAAGTGCTATATCAGGAAATCAGGATTACTTCTTGAAGAGCTGACTAGGTCAGTGAAAATGTAGATAGAAGGGACTTTATAAATACAAAGCGCTGCAAGCATGTAGGCTGTAACTAATGGCCATTATAATCATCATTTTACAGGGAAAACATTTGAAAAGCTAAAAATAAGATTATAATATACCAAATATGGTATTAGGCGTATAGTTTATCTTTGATAAACGGTAACTGTTACTCTTAAAACTCAGTTACTAGGGATCATGGACCATGTTCACCAAGCATTAGATAAAGTTTTGTGATACAGCTGATCTAATTAAATGGTAGAAATTCAAATAGTAATCAGGGTTCCTGATTTCCTAATCTTACACCATTAGATTACCTAGTCTTTCATCCTAAGGAAGTTATGCAGTAATGTAATTATAATGATTAAACATAATAACTTACAATTAATAAGCACAGAACACCTATCATTTCCCCACTGTCCCTTCCAAGTTTCTCATTTTCCCAATTCACTGTAAAAAAAAAAAAAAAAAAATCAGCTTATCTGAACTGGAAGATTGAGGTGCAAAAAAACCAATTTCATGCCCATTAAGTGCACCAGACCCACTGGGGCCAAGCACCCCAGCCACACAACAGTCATTTTTTTATAATGTGTTTATTCCAAAAGTTTCTAGGAAACTGCATCCTTTTTGAGCATTCAAGTCACCTCCATACGTTTGAAATAAAACCAGTATAAACTTACAAATCTGAGAATTGACCTCTGTTTGCCTTTCAAAAGCGGATGCTGATCCCTGCTTTGGAAAAAAAAAAAATTGGTCTGGACCCTGTGAGATTTCTGGAAGTTCCATTTTTCCAGCAGGTGTAAACTCTGTGAGAAGTATTTGGTCAGTAGCCCAAACAGAAGGATTCCACCTGAAGAGAAAGGTGGAGAAGGTTTCCTGCAGAGAGGTTTTTGGTGTTTTTTTTTAAAATTACGCTGTTTCCCATAAAGATGATACAGTTGGTTCATGACCAATGGAATCTGCGTTTTGAACTGGTCATTAGTGATCTATTTGCATAAGGACTAACTGCCCCATCTGGGTACCCCCCCGATGCCCCACTCCTCACCGGGCCAACAGCACATACTCCCATTCTCTCCTCCACTGTCAACCCTGGCAGATCAACTAGGCTCTCAAATGCCACATACTCTAAAATTATTTTTCCTCACCCCTTCCCTAGTGTGTGTGTGTGTGTGTGTGTGTGTGTGTGTGTGTGTCTACACATATGCCTCCTTATATATGCCTCTGCCCTTGGTTCCTGGCACAGAGCTCCTAAAATCCTTGTAACTTCCTACGTGATAAGAGAACTAGGAGCGCTTTTTGTTACACTATTTGTCTTTGACCCCAGTTCCTGACCCAGAGCTCCTAAATCCCTTGGAATTTCCTGGGTGATAAGAGTGCCTTTTGTTCTAATGAGGCAACTTGGTGGGCTTGTGGATGACTTCTGGAAGGGGCTGCTTGCCAGAATGATCCAGCCATGAGTACTAGAAACGTGGAGCTTTCAGACCCACTTCCCACCCTCCAGGAGGGGATAAGGGACTGGAGCTGGAATGAATGATGGATCATATCTATGTGATGAGGTTTCCATAAACCGCGCCCCCAAGCATAGAGTTCAGAGACCGTCCAGGCGGGTGAGCACGTGGAGGACGAGGAGGGTGGCATGACTGGTGAAGGCATGGAAGTCCCTCGCCTCCGCCCACAGACCTTGCCCTGTGCATCTCTTCCATCCGGACGTCCTTCTGTCTCCTTTGTCATACCTTTTTATAATAAGCTGTAAATGTAAGCATTTCCTGGAGTCCTGTGAGCCATTGTAGCAAATGCTCAAATCCAAAACGGGGTCATGGGACCCCTGACGTACAGTCAATCACTCAGAAGTACAAATGACAACTTGGGACTTGCAATTGGCATCTGGTAGACAGTGTCGAAATTGAGTTAAATTGTAGGGATGCAGCTAGTTCAGAGAATTGCTTGGAGTGGGGGGGAAACACCCACACGTTTGGTGACTAGCATGTGTACGTGACGTGTGGTATTGTGAGCGAGTCAACGAAACACACAGGTCTGTTTCTCCTGTACAAGTCCTCAACTCTTATTGTCATCCTGGCTTCCCTCAGTAGCCCGTCTCTCCCATCGGCAGCCTCCAGTTAGGAGTAAGTCAGCTCGTGCAACTAGTTTGAAGTAAGGTCTAACATTTTACAGGGATCATTTGTTCATACAAATGACTGTCTAATGGGTAGGGTTAAGGAATTATGGGAGAATGGGAGTATGAGGTACAGGATATCCTACACCCTCTCGCCCTAGTCCTGTCATTCTTCTGTCAACGCCAGATCCTTGGCCAACAGTAAACACATAAAAGGAGGCTCACTAAGATGCAGAATGCAGTCGACCCCAGGGCTCAGAGATAATTAATTTACTGGAATTGTTATCAGACCTGACCTCTATGCCACCTCAGCATCACGTCTCGTTCCTTGGTACCCAATTGTGGTGCACAGGCCAGCAGCATCACCATCTCCCGGGAGCTTGTTAAATTTGCAGAGTATCTGGGCTCCACCTGAGACCCACTGAACCTCCCACACTTTGCAGACACGGTGAAGTTTGAGAAGCTGCTGTAATTCACAGAGCTGAACATCACCAGCAAGTTCTTACCAGGTGATACGAGGTTGCAGCCCGTGCATAAGCTGATCTCCTGCTCTTTGTTACCAGCAGGACTCATGGGGGTATCTGCAGAACACCTTTGTTCCTCTCTGGTCCACATGAAGTAATAGGAGAAGAATGTCCTGGCAGAAGAAACAGCCGAGGCTGGAAGTAAGCTTTGCTCTGCTACCGTCGTCTGTTCTCAGCTGCTTCAGACTTCAAAAATGGACTTTCTGGTTTCAACATTCACACTATGTTATAGTCATTATGGCAGAATGACATCTAGGACTCTGCAGAGGCTCTGTACTGACTTCTTGGCTATGCATTATGTTACAAAGCCAAAACCAAAACTTAGGGGCATTCAGCATAAGGGCAAAAATACCCACGCTTAATTCTTTGGTGGACTTTTCCATGGCAAAGATACACAGAGGGAATCTTGTGATCCATAGTAACCATCAGATAATTTTGTCACATACATTTTATACTTTGGGAGGTAGAAAGTGAGGATGAGAGGTACAAAATGAATGCACTGGCAACACACATAAGTCAGCCACATCACCTAGAATAAAAAAGAGTCAAGTGGTCCCCAAATAAGGAACAAAGCCAGGTCTCATGTTTGATTCATGTGTCAATGGAAATGCATTTCTTTCATTTCCAGGAACTATGTAAGCCATGAAAGCTGAGGACATGCCAATTGTCAGGGTTCCAGTCTCAGACTTACCTTTGGGAACAAAGGAAAAGAATGTCTGTGATCTCAACAGCTAAGGCTAGTGGAAGAATTACAGGTGTTCTCCCTAAAACTCTCCAAGCTAGCCTAATACGAACACAGAATAGCATGTAGTCTGTATTACTGCGTAAGTTTCCAATGAGCAGACAAGAAGTCATAATGGAGATTATGATTTAAAAATTATAACAAAACACATTCTATCCCAACAGAAACAGTAACCTGGTCAAAACCACATCCTAGCAAAATATTTTCCCAACATCTCCTGTGTATTGAGGACCTTTTATTCCCTTTGGGTTTTTTCATTAGAAATGTAAATATTATGTGTGGGTATTTTTTTTCTAAGAATTTCCTCATTGGCCTTTTCCCACTAGTTTTGGTGTCTTGTGAAATTAAGAGAAAACAACTGTGGGAAAGAAATAAGTGTGTATATCAACCAGCAACCCGTAAGTGCATATACCAGCCCATGCCGACATCCCTAAGGCTTACAACCGTATCAGGGAAAGTGCACAGAGAAAGTCAGGCACCAGAATCCATGAAAACTTGGTCTCTATAAGGTTTGGTTTTCATAAAAACTTATCTTTATGATGTCTCTCACTCTAGCTCTACTGTAATTTCTTCTTTACCTCTCTCACACTGCCGCACATGCCTTGTTGTTACTGTATGTGTAAGGACAGTCACTGTGAAGGGACGTGTCTTTCAATTTCTCCCTACTGCCACAGCTCAGAGTTTGGGACAGTGCACACACGAGCACTCAATCAGTACTCATTTTTTATTTTTTTTAATGCATGAAACTCTCATAACTTTTCAAGGCAGGAACTCAAGAGGAAAGTTAAATGTTTTTTGGGTGGAGACAAAGGGTTAAGTGTGAGGGAGGAATAAATACGCTGTTGCCCAGTGGCCAGTATGGCCAACCATCTAATTGAACTATACAACTGTACCTGAGGCACACTGAGAACAAATTACTGGCCTGAGCCACCTGAGACCCTGACCCCCATGGCGGCCATGGAGAGGAGAGAGGTGGCCTTGGTCTTTACCTCTGCTGGCTTTGACCTAGTCAGGAAAGATGCCAAAAGTCAGGCCTGCATTGCTTACCCTTTCCTTGGGCCCCCCAGAACCACAAGGCAAGCGTCCTCTCATACCCATCCTATTCATTTGTCAACATCCCTGAAAATATGTATAAATACAGGAGAGAGCAAGAGACACAGAGACAGAGAGAGGAAGCCCATCCCCCCGATACACACACACACCATACGCCAGGTCTACCAATTTAGTTTAAGAGATTTAAGTGAAGCTGCACTATCGTCATTAACGCCTTCCAGAAATTTCCACCTTAGGCAGATTTTATCTTCACAGCTTTTTCCTTAACTATAACATCCTGTTACCATAAGCTGTGTCACAATAACACAGAAGACATTAAACATAATAGAAAGTCCTCTAACAATTTGGCCGTTCATTTTTACTAAAAAGCTTTCTTATTGATTCCTAAAAGAAAGAGTGGGAAGGGTAACAGTGTATAATTTAGCCACTTCTTTGAATTTTAAAAATGATTTATAATTATCCCATGCTTATATATGGGGAAAATTTTTAAGTAAAGTAACTTCGCTTGGCAGTGAATTTTGAACTTCACTTGGCAGTGATATAAGGATGATCACAGAGACAAGACCAAATTCAGATAGATGTATAAGTTCTGACAATTAAGTTCGCGAACTCATCCTAGAAAAAGTGCTACACACCTCTTTGCTGAATGTCACTATGGTCACCTTCTAAGTACTCCCCTTGGGAAGCTATGCACAGACACCAGTGCCTAGTTCACCCTTCAAAGCAATTTTGGAACTCTTTTTCTGGAATGACCATCAGAAATGTCGTGATATTACCCTTGATGTCCTGAATGTCATCAAAATGTCTTCCTTCCAATGTTTCCTTTATCTTGGGGTAAAGAAAGAAGTCATTGGGGGCCAGATCAGGTGAGTAGGGAAGGTGTTCCAATACAGTTATTTGTTTACTGGCTAAAAACTTCCTCACGACAGTGACCTGTGAGCTGGTGCATTGTCGTAATGCAAGAGCCATGAATCATTGGCGAAAAGTTCAGGTCGTTTTCATCTTTTTCAGGCAGCCTTTTCAGCACTTCCAAATAGTAAACTTGGTTAACTGTTTGTCCAGTTGGTACAAATTCATAATGATAATCCCTCTGATATCAAAAAAGGTTAGCAACATCATTTTGACTCTTGATTTGGACTGACGGAACTTTTTTGGTCGTGGAGAATTGGCTGACTTCCATTGTGCACTTTGACACTTTGTGTCAGGGTCGTATCGGTACACCCATGTTTCATCACCAGTGATAACACGGCCCAGAACATCGTCTTGCCTCTCCAAAAGGTCTTGGCAAACTTCACCTCTCCTTTGCTTTTGCTCATCAGTGAGCTCCTCCGGGACCATTTTTGCAAACACCTTTCTCATGCCAAGATTTCCACTTAAGATTTTCCTGACTGTCTCTCCATCGATGTGTACTTGGTCTGCTATGCTTCTCACAATCAGCTGACGACTTTGACAATTTTTATAATGTTTTCATCAGTTCTGCTCCTTCCTGGCCTCCCTGATCTCTCTTTATCAGTGACACATTCTCTCCCCTCAGAAAAACGTTTAATCCATCTGTACACTGCTCTTTTCTTCAGGGCATTATCCCCAGAAACTTGGACTACCATGTCCCTGGTTTCACTTCCACTCTTGACAATTTAGCAAGAAATGTAATGTTTGTTCATTGCTCTAATTCAAGTTCCGACATTCTCGCGATGGCACACAAAAACACGCAACAACTATAATGAATGCCACTCAGCAAGATACCGCCACATGTCCACACGAGCACAGCTGTGAGACACTGACATACCAAAGTTATGAAACCTTACTGAACTGTTTGTACAGTGCTGCCAATGTAGGCGCACGGTGGCAAGTTCACGAACTTAGTTGTCAGACCTCATAAGTGCTTCCCAGAGTCTAACTACCTATGGCATTGCTGAATCAGGATGGGACAGCCCACGAGTCTCCCTTTGGCACCAAGCACACGTACACATCATCAGAAGTACTTAAAAGGACAAAATGGAAACATCTTCTGTTTTGCCAGAAGCTTGTCTCAGCATCTCCTCTATGCTGGCATCACTAAGTCTCCTAGAGCCTGGACCCCACCTATTTCACTCTCTCAGTAATAAAACATTCTTGTTATCAATGCCAGTCTCTGGACTTGACCCTTTCTGATTCAATCCTATGACATCCAGTAGTGACTTACTCTGTGAATTCAAATGCCTTCCCTTAGCCTGTCTAAAAACCAAACCAGTCCAAGCCCCTCCTGCCAACTCATACTCTGTCCTGTTTGACTTAATCATTCCTGTTCTACTGCTGGCCCAGAGTGACAATTTGGCATGAGTCTGTAAGCCATAAGGACTAGCACTCCCCAAACAAAAGGCATTACCTGCTTTTCAGAATCCAGCAAACACAAATTAATTAAAGAGTCCATCTAAATACACACTCCAATATCAATGAAAATTGATGTCACTTCTAAGATTCCTCCAAAGTGGAATTTGTGGTGAAAAGCCTTAGAAGGCGGGAATGAAAATGGTATGGCCTCTCCCTATAGGAGGAACATCGACCTGACCACAGAGAGACTGAGACTCGGCTGTGAGAGAAACCATAAGGGTAATGAACGCCCCCCGTTCTGTTCAGCTCCATCCTTGTGACCTCCAATGACCAGTGTAATTCCGCCAGGAGGTTACCCGCCATCACCAATGGAGGCTGGCACAGTGCCCGTTGTCTGCTCCACTTGCAAATACCTTCTTAAACCACCTTATAGGAACACTTGATTTCTCAGGCTACGCTGGCACAGCTGTGGCCAGCTGCGCTCTGCCTCCAGCCCAGTCATGGATTATGGACCAGATGCTTCTTATCCATTGAAAATACTAGAAACAACAAAGAATACATCGTCCTGCGGAGAAACTGGATCCACCAAGAGAGACCAAAGGGAAGCGACGACATTTGAGGAACCGGCAAACATTTCCCTTGCAAGCATTTACAGAAACAGGTATATCGTGAGGAAATTAATCCCTCGGGCTCCCCGACACACATCTATTTTCTGGTTCCTTTGTTTTCAGTTTTGTTTCTTCCTGGTGGGAGGAAGTTTAGGAGAAGAAGAAACTCTCTCCTGCTTTACCCAATGCGTTTTCTTTTCTTCTCTGTCAGAGACTATAAAAACAACGTAAGACAGTCTGCTAGAATGGTGTCGCAGTTCTGAATGTGGAAACTGATATAACAGTAGCCATGAAGGACAAGGCACAGAGGCCCCCCATGGTGTAATGAATAACACTTTTCACAACTCAGAAAACAGATCCACATCTGAGAACTGAGTGGGGCTAGCCGCACATTTCCACGTGTAAGAGCAGACCACTGAAATGGCTGCTTTTAGATCGATTAACTTAAACTCCAATGGTAATGGACGTCTTTAAGATAGAGGCCACGTGGGGTCATCAGCATGTAAGCATCATTAACCTCTCAAAACGTTTCTTGGTAGAGGTTTCTGACGGTCTTTGCTGAGTTCCTGCCATTCTCTCCCTCCTTCTGTTCTGTGTTTCCCACACTCAGTGAGTGGGACATTTGGATCATTTTTTAAGTGGGAGAGGGAAGCGACCGAGAA
Organism: Rhinolophus ferrumequinum; assembly: GCF_004115265.2. Classification (NCBI taxonomy): domain Eukaryota; kingdom Metazoa; phylum Chordata; class Mammalia; order Chiroptera; family Rhinolophidae; genus Rhinolophus; species Rhinolophus ferrumequinum. Next base: position 5,927,772 of record NC_046301.1, on the reverse strand, counting down.
AAAAAAAATAATTGAAGAGCAGGGTTACTCTCTAGTAGTAATAGATACTGAACTTGAAAAATGCCTGAAGATAAATCTCGTCTGAAGGGGCAGACCCAAGACTACGGCATTCCTGTTTCGTTCACGTATAAGATCTTTGAAAAAATAATCCCAGTACCCAACGATGAAAAGCTGAATGCACCTTTTCCTGACTCACTTGTTCCCAACGTGCCTAAGCCTCCTAAAGTTTTTCTTTGCAAGGAGCTGAGTGACCACCTACATTTTGTCTCTCTACTTGCTAATTATTTAAAGAGATGATTCAATGCCATGTTTGCAAATGTAAGAAACTTTTCTTACTAAGGGTCAATATTCAGTGCATGGCAAAACAGTTTACTTCTTAAAATTATTTTCCCACTGACAAATTTGGCCCTTTCACAGAGGCCGGGTCAGTGAGCTTCTGGAAGGAGAAAGCCTCAGGTTTGCCAAGAGTCTCCCTTCCTGGGCTAATGACACCTATTAAAACTCCAGAAAGGAAAATCCTTTGGAAGTCAGGCAACAGGAGTGTGGTCCCATGTCCCAACTATTTCTCAGTCTAAAGTGAGTCAGGCAATGGTGCACCAGCGTCCCAGGTGCTTAAAGGAATCTGAATTGCTTTGCAACTTTCAAGGCATGTTTACGAAGGGAACGGGTCATCCAGAGATGCTGCTACTGTTTCTGTGAAATTTTAGCAAGACCCAGAGCAAACTGCAAATCCATTTGGTGTTCCTCTTTTTCCAACACCAGCCTCTGCCCACATCATGTCCCTGGATGTTCAGAGGTGTTTTTGTATCTCAGAAACAAGTTGGAAAGAACACGTTTCATGAAGTCATGTTCATTCTGGATTTAAAATTACAGACATGTGGGACTTCAGGCAGAGAGAAGAGTGAAAGCTATCGGTGGCAGAAGCTGCTATCATTTCTCTCACTTTGTATTCTTTCATGTTCTATAGTCACAGAATTCCTTAGCATTAAACATTTGGCCACCTAGAATAAAGACTCTTTTTCCCAACCTCTTTGCATGTAGGGTATAGTCATTTGTCTAAATTCCGGCCTGGGAGATGTAAATAGAAGTGATATGTGTAATTTACGACGAATACATCTAAATGGAAAGGTGGGCTTAGCTCCTTCCTTGTCCTTCTTCCTACCACCTGCACAGTGGTATGATGGCTGGATCTGAAGCCACCTTCTTAGACTACAGGGTGGCCCTAAGAGAGAGGTCCCAGGTGTGGAACACCACGCTAGGAGGCACCTAGACCCTGCGGGCTTCGTGGACAGCAGCCTTGATAATGGCTTTGGACTTCTTTCTTCCAGACATAAAGCAGAGACATAAACTGTCTCATTTTGAGTTTCAGTGTTACTTTAAAAGAACTCTTCTCCCAATATATCATCCAACACAAATTTTTTACAGTGCCTTAGCTCAAAACGTTTCCAGATGGAGTTGGTTTTTGTTTTTGTTTTTTTAAATGTTTCCATACTTTAAAAAAAAGGAAGGAAGGAAGGAAGGAAGGGAGGTAGGAAGGGAAAGAAAGAAGGAAGGAAAAAAGGAAAAACAAAAGCGAAGGCTGCCATTGACGTAAGTTTCTTTCATATTTATTTCCACGCAGAAGAAAACTAGAGATTTTTTCCCTCTCCCTTGTTTGGCCATTTACTCTCACGCTACATCCTGCTTCCCTTTTCTCACCCAGTCTATACCCTGGAGCTTTTAGCTATCTACGGGATGAATTTTTCAGCAAACAGTTGTAACATGTACAGAAACGAAGACTTCATGGAGTTTTAGAGATCTTTGAAAACACTTTTTTTACAACAAAAACGTTTAGTACCTCAAGGTTTTTGATTAATTGAGACCAGAGATCAACGCCAATATCTTCTAGGCTCAAACTCTCAGTCTCTGAACTTAGTAGGAACTTATTAAATTTGTAAAAATATATTTAAATATTAATCAGTGTTCACACATGTGAGGAGCTACTTCTGTGAAAAGTCATTTATGGTTAAATAAAGTTCCTTGTTTATGTGCATCCTGCGCGCGCACGAATGCAAGCTTTACACGGTTAGGAATAGTGTCTGGCACATGCACTTACTCAATACCTATTTGTAGAATGAATCTGTGCAAAGCTTCCTGAGCTGTTCTTTTTATTCATCTGCTATCTTCCATCCTCCTTCTAACTCTGGGCTGATGGAAGGGAGGAGAATGAGAAAGAACCTGAGGATAGACATCAGGATAATTAAAGTAGAGAGAGCCAGTTAATAAAGTACAAGATCTCCTATGTCCTCCATTCAAAGGAATCCCCCCAGACATGAAAGTTGTCCCTTTCCCTCTAGAATCACACACCCAGTTTAGATTATTCCACTAAAAACTCTGCATTGATCTTGGCACACATTACTTTAAACCTTCCATACTTGGCAATGGGGTCACCATAACACCATTATTTAATGGTAGAATAGTTGAAAAGAGACTGGGTTTTGACGTCAGGGAGCCCTGGGTTCAGAGCTCTTTCATCACTAAGTTGAAGAAATGAATTCATCCCTCTAATCTAATTCATTCTCTCTCTCTCTCTCTCTCTCTCTCTCTCTCTCTCTCTCTCTCTCTCTCTCTCTCTCCTCTATCTTTCTCTGTCTCTCTCTCTCCCTATTATACTGGAATGGTAATGTGAAGTATCTCACTGAATTACTGCAAGGATTAAATAAAGCACAGTAGAGTGTCTGGAACTTGCCAACACCCAATGTACAAAAGAAGGTGGTTGGGTTGATCTGTTCCTGTGGTAGGCTGGCTGTCACAGGCCTTCTCTGGGCTAACTGGCCAATGTCCCCGGGTGGATGAATAGGCACATATCAGGTCAACTCTCTAGGTCCTGTCTTTTCTCATCTGAAAATTAAAGACTTAGACGAGATCATTTCTAGACCCTGTCCAACTCTAACATTTGATTAGTGTGTTATTATGACTCTCTGTCAAAACAATTGAAAAAAACACATATTGTTTTTTTCTGAAACAGAATTTAGGGGAAATAGCATATTTGTATTGGATGTTTCTCAATGTGACTCACTTGTTGGATGACTTTTGTCAAGTCTAAATATATTAAACTTCATATTCCACATTTATCAAATAACTGGGACTCCTGTGATTCACATAACTGACAGGGATATTGAGAAAACCATTTAACAAATGCAGAAGGAATTCATGCAAAAAAATTAGGTTTATTGCCTAAATTGCATGATTCTCTGAAAGAGTTTTATAAATGTAATATGTAATGCAATTCTCTTCTGTGAAAATTATTTTTGACCTACAACTGTTCACTGTTTCTGTCAAACATTTGAATCTATGAGCTGTATCAAATAAGTGTGAGATAGAGGTAATAGAAAAAAAAATTATATATATATATAATTTTTTGTGTATAATTTTTTGTGTATGTATATATAATTGTTTGTATATATATAGTCTTTCACCTCGGTTCCTGACACAAGGCTCTTGAAACACTTGGAATTTTCTGGGTGATACGAGAGTCTAATAATGTGATTCTGGGAGAGCTCCTACATGAAAGCTGGTCACTGGGGAGACTGAGCCATGATTAGAAACTTGGAATTTTCAGCCCCAACTCACCCCCACACTCTTGAAAAGAGAGAAAGGCTGAAAATGTACTTTATGATTGATCATGTCTACGTGACGAAACCTCCATAAAATCCCAAAAGTATGGGGCTCAGAGAGCTTCCAAGTAGGTGGACGTATCTACCCTGGGAGACAGTGACACGTTCCAACTCCACAGGGACAGAAGATCCTGCACTCGGGACCCTCCCAGACCTCGCCCTGTGTGTTTCTTCATCTGATTATTCATCTATATCCTTTATCACCTGTTTTAATAAACCAGCAAATGTAAGTAAGTAATTCCCTGAGTTCTGTGAGCCGCTCTAGCAAATGAATCAAATCTGAGGAGGGAATTATGGGAACCTCCAATTTAAAGCCAGTTGCTAAGAAGCACAGGTGACAACGTGGGTTTGCGGCTGACATCTGAAGAGGGGCGGGAAGGCAGGAGCAATCTTATGGGTCTGAGCCCTTAACCTGTAGGATCTGACACGATCATCAGGTAGATCCTGTCAGAATTGAGTTGAATTATAGGATGCCCAACTGGTGTCACAGAGAGTGGCTGGTTGGTGTGAGGGAAAACCTACACACATCTGGCCACGAGAGTGTCAGTGTTCTGAGTGAGTAATTCAAGAGACACCCAGGGAAGAGAAACACAGGAGGGGAGAACTGGGTATTTTCCTACAACAGGATGGAAAGAACGGTGCTTTTTCTGTTTCAATAAGTATATAACCTGAAATTCTAAAAGCATTTTTCTCTTTAGGCAAAGTATAAAATACGCTAAAGACTTTGACATTACAGTCATGAGATTATTAGAAGCATAGACAGTGAACAGGGAGCATTTTGCTTAAACTATGGTACATGGGAAGCTAAGCGACTTTTCTGTCCTCTGCATCAGAAAACAAACCTACATGGCACGTGGTTCCATACAAATAGGACACTTTATCCTTCGAAACATCTGGCATCCAACTTGCCACCATTAAAAATGACTAAAATAGTATGGTCTGCTTCTTAACTATAAAAGTCATGAGTCACACCCCAATCCCTGGGGTGCCTGTTGTCCCTGAAATACGTGGGGCTGAATGCTCAAAGTAAGGGGAAAAAAAAAAAAAAGAGTTCTGAAACTTTTGGACAAATAAGGAGAATCACTCCGAGCAGAGACTAAATTGGATTGGAACATATGTTTGGTTTCTGCAGCCAAAGTACATAACCAAGTATAACAAAACAAAAGCTTGATACCAAACTTGCCAGGGAACTTGTTTTGTCATTCTGAAATCTGCTCTACTTTAAGCAAATCTTCCCCAAACCAAAAACAAATGTCTAATCACACACTATGTTATTGGTCTAGGTTCACTGCACTGATTGGTAAGGAAGCAGTCCACCGTTGAGAGAAAATCCTGATTACTTAGATTTCATTTTCTAGTCGAGAAATTAGCTTAAATGTACTTCAGCTAAGTTCATGTCTACTACAGGCTACAAGATATACTTGCCAGATTACTAGAAATCAATCAATAAGTCAGTCTTTTTATGTGCTCAAGACTGAGGCAGCCACGTTGAAAGACATAAAAGGCAAGGCTTTCTGTCCTCATGATTGCTGCCTCACCATTGGGCAGTTACTAATATTTGCAAACCCCAAGTCAGTAAGAATGCAATCATTTACTATCAATGACTGTCCATTCCAGTTCTCAAGTTCAATTGATTCAAATAACATCATTCTGAAATTGACTTATATGCTTAGATAAACCCTCAACCCTTAGTGTCACTACTCAAAATTTCTATTTACATGTGGGATCATTTTTTCTGTTCCTAGAACCACGTCATGGAAGTGAGTTCCATTTCCAATTTAAAACTGGATCTTTACCTCTGTCTCATCTTTTCCAACCCCCATCTTGGTCTAGTCTTATCTTTCTCACTTTCCCAAACTTCTAGTCCATTTTTTGAGTCCTTCTCCTCTCTCCTCCAAAGGTCAAACATAGCATCCAGGCCACTTTTCTCCATCTTTAACAATACACAACAACATTACAAAGTGTATATGCAAATATATTTTATAAAATCTATAAAAAGTCACATCCACTTCTTTTAAACACACATGCATAAAACTTCTTTCAAAATGACAGACTTTCAAGAAAATTATATCTTTTATATTCTTACTGAGAAGAAAAATGATGAGATGTATGTGTTTTGTTTTGTTTTTTTGCTCAGCAAGAAAACATTTTATTGGAAGTTTTAGGTGGTTTTTTTCAAAAAATACCTTTTAGTATTTGTCTACAAAATGGAACATGAAATATCAGATCTTCACTGTTCTGGCCCCAACCTGCCTTCATCAAACTTCCCTTTCCACCAGTCCTACACTCTCTTCCCATTCTCCCAACCCCAACCACATAATCTACTTGAAGAATAACCATGTATGTTTCAAAGCCATGCTCGAGGATCACCTTTCCTCTATGAAAGTCGGCTGATTTCCCCAAGTGGGGAAAAAAACAATTTTATTGATCTCTGTTCAAGGATATAGCACCTATCATACGAGGCTATATATTGTTTGGCAGTCTGGAGCACTTCTTCCAGTATTGTCCTCCCCATCTCTAGCTATGTAGCTATCTCCAGGCAGCCAGATTCTTATAAAACCCTCTTCCAATGGCCACACTTGACCGATCTAGAATTGGATCCCTGGTCTAAACCAGGATGATCTGAGAACATCTCAAGAATCTGTTAGACTGACGTTTTAAAAGATAATCAATCCGTCTCCTTTGGAAATCATATACTTGATAGTCAAGAGTTGCAGAAGTGAGCTCACCATCACAGAGAATGAATCTAGCTTGTGGTGAGGGACAATGAAGGTGTCACTCTGAAGAAAAACAGAGGTGAAAGAAAGAAATTCAGTTCCCTGGAAAATCACTGTGGCCAGTCGTCCCCAAGGCTTGGCTGCCTCCCTGCCTTTTCATGGTTTGTTTGTTCAGAACATCACTGGATTCTGTAGGCCAATATCCTCCCCATTTTTCTTAAAGTAGTTTAAGTTGGGTCTTTGTTCCATGCAACCCAAAGAGTTCTAATTATATAATTGCCCTTATTTTTTTTTTATATGCCTATTTCCCTTCAACAAATTGCAAGCTTCTGGAATGTATGGGACATTTGTTATTCATCTCCAGTGCTAAGCATGACTTCTGGCACAGGGGAGCCACCAAATGAATAAGTAAATGACAGGATGAATGAGTTAAGTGAACATGCCAATAATTAATGAATCTAGACGAGTAGCTAATTATTCTACTTAGCAGCAACCTGTAACTTGACTCTGGCCGTAACTGGTGGGTGCACTGTCACTGTTTTAGGTCCTGCAGTAACTAATTTAAGTGCATAATCAGTCTACAACTGAAGATGGAATAGAAAACACATACAAAGATAAATACATAAACATAATTAGTCATGGAAATAGCTACTTATCTTGTTTATTACTGGTTAAATAACAATTTATATGAGGTAAAAGTAAAATCAACATCCTTTCCAGGCTTACCACAATTTTAAAACTTGGGGACCATTACTATATCAAAATATATATTTAGTAAAAATGTATCTCTTTTTTCCTGTTTTGACTTTAATAATATCTACGTCAGTACATTTGCACATAGATCTCTGTAGATGCAATAATTATAATATTAATGTAAGCTTTAAAATATGATACAAATGTCATTGTAGAGACATTTCATGAAATCATTCCTTAAAAGAGTAACAAAATGTTTCCTACCCAAAGATAAAATTTTAAGAAAAAAGAGAGTTTGAATGAAGATAGCGTAGTTGGTTTATATTATTTTCCCACCAAAAAAAAAACAAAAAAAAACTGGTGGTGGGAGTGGCCTGGGTCGCACAATGCTGCAAGATGACTAATAATATATAAACCACACAAACCACCCACAATGAGCTGTTCATCCATTCAATTCCATATGAGGGTTATTTAGGCCTCGAAACTTCACGAGTACTCTGAGATTTCCACTTTGCTTCTGCTTTTGTCCAAATTATCTTACATTCCAGAATTCTAGACTGAGCCAACGCCAGATGGATTTTTCAAGTTTACTGAGGTATAAACTTGAAGCCCACAGGAAACTCTGTAAGCAGCTTCAGGGTTTGAGACGCAGAAAGGGCTCTCAGGGGCTTACAAACAACCGCTGTGTGTCAAATCAGCTCAATTTAGCTGGCAAGAGACTCACTGCGCAGCTGCAGGGAGGTACGCGGACAGTCCCTTAGCTACTGCAGCCATCAGCCAACTATTCTCTCTCAGAAAGGATGAATCAAAATCACCAATGTTTATTCCTCAAAGTCTTCTTTCAAATCTATTAACGTGAAATTTCTGAGACCTCTAAGAAGAGATTTTTAGAGCAACTTCCATAACCCGTTTGAACATTCAATCACAACGTCAGGAAATCTTGATTTCTAAGTGAAATCCCTCCTGTTACAGCCAAAGTCCTTTCCCATGTTCCCTCCTTGGGAAAGATGAAGTACAAATAGTCACCCTCCTCTGAGTAATAGCATTTCTCATACTTGAAGATAGTTGTCCCACTTAATATCTTCAAAATCTTATTTTATGATCAAATATCTGTGTGACTCCTGAGAACCATTCCTGAGTCCTTCTTCATAAACTGAGAAGTCGTAAGTTGGAAACAATACTCAGCAGGAACACTTCATAATCTCCCTTTACCAAGGTTATCTGAGTCACGATTCAGCTGTGAAAACTTCAGGGAGTGTACACAGACACAAACACACACACACACACACACACACACAGATCTGACCATTAAGTTCGCAAACTCATCCTAGAATAAGTATTATGTACCTCATTGCTGAATATCACTACGGTCACCTTCGAAGTACTCCCCTTGGGAAGCTATGCTTCAATGCCAGTGCCTAGTCCATCCTTCAAAGCAATTTTGGAACTCTTTTTCTGGAATGACCATCAGAGCTGTCGTCGTATTACCCTTGATGTCCTAAATGTCATTAAGATGTCTTCCTTTCAATATTTCCTTTATCTTCAGCAAAGAAAGAAGTCAATGGGGGCCAGATCAGGTGAGTAGGGAGGGTATTCCAATACAGTTATTTATTTACTGGCTATAAACTCCCTCACAGACAGTGCGGTGTGAGCTGGTACATTGTCGTGACGCAAGAGCCATGAATTGTTGGCAAAAAGTTCAAGTTGTTTTTGTCTAACTTTTTCACACAGGCTTTTCAACACTTCCAAATAGTAAACTTGGTTAACTGTCCAGTTGGTACAAATTCATAATGAATAATCCCGCTGGTATCAAAAAAGTTTAGCAACATTGTTGCAACAAGTTCACAAACTTAATTGTCAGACTTAATTGTATGTATAAAATCTTGAGTTTGCTCATGATTATATTAGTTATACATATGTTCATTGCAAAAAATCTAAGTGTTTGAATCACTTAAGAAATAATTGTTTCTCCTACCGTCCCCATCCAGAAGTCTTTGACTTAAAAAAAAAAAAAAGTAAGAAATATAAGTCCTCTTTTATCCTTTAAAATCCACTTTCCAAAAGAAATTAGTTTTAACAGTATAATATTAACAGCTTTTCCTCAATTTTTACCTACGTTTTCCTCAATTTTTACATATGTTTACAAAAATGGGATTATGCTTTCCATATTGGTCTTCAACATGTTTTTTCATTTAATATATCATGAATTTATTTCCAGTTCAGTGTTTACAGGTTTGCCTCATCTTTTTAAGACGGACTAGTAAATTGCTGTAGTATGGATGTATCATAAACTTAAACATTCCTTATTTATGGCCTTTAGTTTATAGACACTTTTTAATAGAATTGGGGATGGGAAAAGAACATGCTATCATGTTCCTGCTTGGAACTTTAAGGATTCCAAGAATTCTCAGTTCAAATACAGTGTCCTGGTCATTTTAACATCTGTCTTCCAGCAAAGACCCCTTTTCTGGATAGATGAGGTTGCCGAGAATCCCATTCTGTGACCACAGATTCAGCATGAGAGTTTGTAACCTAAACCTTTTGCTCAAATCACCAGGAGTAGGAGGGCCGAGATGCATTTCAGAGTCGTCTGTCAGAGTCGTCTGACTTTGAAACCCTTCCCAGAAGCCGGGGGGCTATTGTTGGTTGCTCTCCTTCAGGGCTAAGCTAGTCCCCTCACTAAGCTACCAGAGTTAAGATTTAACAAAGAGGTCTTTGGACTCAGACCGCCCTGGATTAAACACCAGCTTCTCCTGTAAAGTCTGTGTGACCGTGGACAAGTCCCTCCAAGCCTCCATTTCCTCATCTGTCCCATGAAGACAAAAAAAGCTGGGTGATTGTGAGGATTCGAGGAGATAAATGCACTTAAATCACACCTGCCTCTTACTAGGTGCTCAATAAACGGTAGCTATTATCACTATTATTTCCATCGAAGAATTTTCCATTCCAGGTTCCCCAGTCATTCCTGTTCTTAGCAGTTCTCTCGCCTCCTCAAAGAGCTTCCAAATCCAGTCTTAGATTAACTAAGAATCTATCACGTAGCCTGAGCACAATTCATAGCTATGTCCACACCTCGCCCTCTAGTGGCAGCTCAGGGACTACCTGACTCTTTGGAGGTGCTAGCTCATAGCCTCCCCGGTGACACTAGGGGTGTACGTCTATCTCACAATGTCAAGAGCATGCTCTCCACTCCCAGCTTCACCCATGGCTTGGTGGTGGTGGTGCTCACAGGGCACCATAGGCCCTCAGGTCTAAGTGAGACTCACGTTCCTTAAGGCAGGACGGGGCAAAGCGCCCGTCATTTCTGCCAAGTAGCTTTCAAGCTCCAGAAATGAGAGAGTCGGCTCCATCAACAGATTCACCTGGAACCATTGGGTGCAAATTTTAGCTAGAGATACCCTGAGGTATCTGACAATTCTGCAACACAGATAACAGATGACTAATAAAAGTTTATTAATTAATACCTTGAGATTATATCTGTTGTGGGGCCCAGGCGTTCCAAGGTAAAATCAAAACATTGGTGAAATGATAGAAGAGCTATGACAAATTGGTTGACACAAAATGCCCGCACAGATTTTCAGTTCAATGTGAGAAGAAGCGAGAGCTAACACTTATGCAGCACTTGCTACATGTTAGGGGCTATTCTAAGGGCCTTGCATATATTTTCTCCTGCCATCCTCAAAACAGCATTACAAGCATTTACTTTTTCCATGTTTCAGATGACAAAACTAAGACACAGAAAGGTTAATAAATTGTCCAAGATTTAACCTACAAAATGACAGCACTGAGTGAGTGACAAATGGCATCCAGAATGCTAAGCTACAACTTTAGAAACATCATGATTGAAAGAAAAAAGAAAAAGACACATGACCTGTTTTAACACAAAGCAGACCCCATCATTGTAACTGGATGACGACAGTAGGATGGTGAAAGGACTCAGCATGAGGAAAGGAACTTTGAAACTGCTGACATGATCCAATCAACTGTTCCTTGAAATCCAGACAGTGGTCAAATCTGAGCTGAAGAACCATGAGGAACTCATCTTGCTCTGGGTCATACTTTCTAAACCCAAGCCACATCCCCTGACATAAGACTCCAAACCGTACCTTCTACTAGGAAACACAAGAAAGGTAGCAGCTCTACCTACAGGGTTCCTTCGCCATTCACAAAGATGAAAACACGAACAGATAGCTATGCTAATCGTGCTTTGAGAAGTTACTAATCGGAGGCACCTGTTGAGAAGTGATTCAACAGGCCGAGACGCTAACCCTGAAATGTACCCTTGAGTGGAGCTTATTCTACGCTGCAAGCCATGGTTATCCAGTTTATGTGTCTCTGGATCCTCCATTACCTAGTTATTCATCTGAGACTGGTTATAGGCAGTAGGCCATCAGCTTGGCACTAAGCACGTGGTTTTCAGACCCTGTCCCAAACGGAATCTGCATCAGTGAAACTGTACTTGGCTTTTACGGTTTATAGGAAGTGGGAAGGGTCTTAACCTTTTTGAGGGATAGTCCCTGATAATTGTATCCTCAGAGGTGGGCATCCTCAAGTAACCTCGGATACTCTAACAGACCTCTGCGAAATCCAAGACCACTGAGATTTGCCAGCCCAATCACACAGCCCACCATCTCTCCCCAACAGGAGGTTTTGGAGCCTACACTCTTGACCTACTTGAAGAACGTGAAGCTCCCACAGTAAAAATACATGCATAAATATGTACCAGATGCACAGATCAAATTTAAGAGGAACAGATTATGAATATGGACCTGTCAGCATGGCCCTCACAATCACATTTTTTCATCCTCCCATGTGGTGTCCACCTGCAATGCATTGTCAGTAGGTTACCACTTTCAAAGCTGGCTTCGTGCCTACAGGATTTTTCTTCAGCTTTGTTTTCAGCAATGTGCCTTACCATAGAACTGAAAATCATCTTTTAAAACAAATACTTTGTCCTCTACAAACTTGTCTATAAAGGATTGTTTTAGTATTACCATTAAAAAAATTTTAGTTGGCCTCGTTCTTTCGCCATTAACAACATAATAAAAAATTACATCAGAACAACTACAGGAGCCCAGTATTTTATTTCTAAAGCTACTCTCCCAAATGAAAATGCTTCCTATGAAACATGTACCAAACTTGTCTGAATAGAGCCTCAAACATTTTTTTTTTAATATAGATAAAACAGAACAAAGAAGTCGAGGCATTGAACTAAGCAATAAGAACCTGGGTCTATTCCCAGGTTCACCCTCAACAAAAGAATGAATTCCTCACGTACTAAGCGAGCTGCCTCTTCACCAACCAGGAGGGCTGAGAGGCAATTTCACCAGCCTACTCAGCTATCGGTGAAGAGAACATAGATGAGAAAGGTTCACGACAGCTCTGCCAGTGTTAGCGCTTCTCAAAGACGAATTCTGATCTTGCATTTTCTCATATAAAGAAACTTCATAAAAGAGAATGTAGGCTCTCTGAAGTTCTGAAAACCAGACAATCTTCCTAGCTGCAACTGACTGGAGATGGGATTATTCTGAAAGGAAGTCAGGTATGTGGTAAGAATATTGGCATGTCTACCTCTACACTCGCACAGCTAACATTTATAAAGTGTATCCAGGTATGTGCCAGCTCTTTTAGGTACTGCACTGCTAGAGATTTAGAACCTGAATCTTAACGTTATTTAATGTAAATGAAAGAGCTGAAATAAAGTGACCACTGTGAACTCATCAAACAAGTTGAAAGATTCCTTCATTAGTAATCATCAGTCACTAAGGGCCCTCTATTCTGCTTAAGTAATGGGGTTTCATCCTCTTCACTCTGTTACCAACTACAGCAGCCTTCGTCCAGGCCCTCAGTACTTCCTGTTGAGATAATCACAATAGCCTCCCACGTGTTTTCCCTGCCATCAGACCTGACCCCTCGAATCCATCCTTCCCACAATGATCTTTAGATAGCATAAATCTAATAATGTTTCTTCTGGAATTAAATACTTCAATGGCTCCCATAACCTTGTAGATAAACTTCAAAGACCTTATCCTGGTATTGAAGGGACTTTAGAACTACATGGTTGCTATTCCTCCAACCTCGCCTCCTAACCTTCCCGCACGTCCCCACTGCCCTTAGGAAGCTTGGTTTTTCGAGTTGGGACCTCGATGCTAGGATGGGCAGCAGGCACGTGGAGCCAGAGGGCAAGTAGTAAAACACGTCCAAGGATAAGAAGTGTCACTGGTCAGAGACCCACAAAAACATTTCAAAACAAAGGATCGATGAGGTGGTTAGGAGGGCCTGTGCATGGAACCAAGGAGATTTGGGGAGTGAATTAAAAATAGACAGCAGACTTCATTATGCAGGATGAATAAGTTCTGGAACTCTACTGTATTTTTTTAAAAAATAAAAACAACATACTTTCTTGATTCGACAGTATGGCATAAAGGAAAAAAGCTTACTTAGGGTTTAATATAGTTTTGATTGATAATAATAACTTAAATTTAAAAAGAAAATATTTTTGTCTTTAAAAAATGCTCCATTTTACTCATTTACTTTTTAAATTGAGATAAAATTTACATGGAATGAAATGTACATAATTTGAATATATAATTCAATGAGTCTATAGAAATATGACACCCATATAAGACCATGTAAATCGGGATATTAAATATTTCCTTCCTCCCAGAAGGTGTTCTGGGGCCCTGTTCCCATCAATCTGCATCCCATATAGGCAAATCCTGTTCTGATTTTGATTGACATACATTTGCCAGGTCTGAAACGTCGTATCAATGGAATCTAAATATATAAATGGGGCCGGCCTCGTGACTCAGGTGGTTGGAGCACGAGGCTCCTAAAGCCAAGGTCGCCGGTTCGATTCCCACATGAGCCAGTGAGCTGCGCCCTCTACAGCTAAGATTGTGAACAACAGCTCTCCCTGGAGCTGAGCTGCCATGAGCAGCCAGAGCTCGGCATAAACTGCCGTGGGCTGCTGTGGCCTACCTAGTGGCCAGCAACGAGCGAGAACTGGTGATCTGACTGCCTCAGCCAGAAGCGCAAGGCTCATAACACCAGCATGGGCCAGGGAGCTGTGTCCGACACAACTAGACTGAGAAACAACGGCTTGAACCGCAGTGGGGGTGGAGGGAGGCGGGAAAAGAGGGGGAAAATAAATAAATAAATATATCAATGAATCGATGCTGTTGTATGTATTAGTAGTTCATTATTTTATATTGCTGAATAATATTCCATTGTATAACTATGCCATCATTTGTATATTATAAATAAGGCTGCTATAAACATTGTTTTCAACATATTCTGGGGATAAGTATTTTCATTTCTCTTCCATAAATACCTAGTAATGGAATTGCTGTCTTAGACAGATGTCTTTTACAGAAATTGCCAAATAGTTTCACAAAGGGATTGAACAATTTCATGTTTTCCAGTATGAGAATTCCAATTACTCCACATCCTTGCAAACGATTTGGTGGTGTTTTTAAATTTTGTCCATTCTATGGAGAGTAAAATGCCGTATCGTTTGTAATCTCATAGTGATTTTATTTGCATTTTCCTATTGATTATTGATATTGAGCCCCATTTTAGACATTCATATGTCCTTTATGAAGGTTCTGTTCAAGTCTTTTGGCCATTTTTAATTGAATTTTCCATTCATTATTACTATGTACAATATTATTTCATGGATATTTTATAATGGTTACAATTCCTTTGTGAGATATATGTATTGAAAGTCAGTCCGTCACTTAACTCTTCATTTTCTTATGATTTTTTGATGAACACAAGTTTTTAATTTTGTTACAGGTGTACTTATTTTTTCGTTTATTGTTAGTGGCACTCTAAAACTTTTATGCATGTACCCTTCCTGAAAATACTCTCCAGTGTTTTTTTCTTTATAAGTTTTATAGTTTTAAATTTACATTTACACTAAGTCTATGATCCATAGTGAATAAATTTTTATGTACGGTGTAAGGTAAGCATCAAGGTTCTTTTTTTTTCATGTGTTTTTAACATTATTGTCATTTTTAAAAATACATTCTCTAATTGTTTGCTACAACTTAAAAGAAATGACATTGTTTTTTAAATATAAATTCACTTGTTAGTTCTAGTAGTGATTTTGTAAATATCTCTGAATTTCCTGTGTTAAAAATTTGTTGCCTACCAATAACAACAGTTTTATTTCTTCCTTTTTACTATCAGTTTGCCAATTTTGTTCTAGCTGAGACCTCTAGCACAATGTTATATAGAAGTGCCAACTTATTTTTTTGTCCTTTTCTCAATCTTAGGAGAGAAGTGTTCACTCTTTGTAAGATTCCCCACCTCTCCACCCCAATATCCAAAATTTATAAAGAACTCATACAACTCAAGAACACCAACAAACCAAACAATCCAATTAAAAAATGGACAGAGAACATGAAGAGACTTTTCTCCAAAGAGGACACATACACGGTCAATAGACATACGAAAAGATGTTCAACATCACCAATCATCAGAGAAATGCAAATTAAAACCACAGTGAGGTATCACCTCACACTAGTTAGAATGGCTATATTCAATAAATCAACAAACAAGTTGCGGAGAAAAGGTAACACTCGTGCACTGTTGGTGGGATTGCAAATTGGTGTAGCCACTATGGAGAACAGCTGGGAGGTTTCTCAAAAAATTGAAAATAGAACTACCTTATGATCCAGCAATTCCACTTCTGGGTATTTATCCAAAGAAACCCAAAACTCTAATTCGAAAAGATATACGAGATCTGACAATTAAGTTTGTGAACTTGCCACCATGCACTCACATTGGCAGCACTGTACAAACAGCTTCATAACCTTGGCACCTCCGTATCTCACAGCTGTGTTCATGTGGACATGTGGAGGTATCTTCCTGAGTGGCGTTCATTATTGTTGCGTGTTTCTGTGTGCCGTTGCGAGAATGTCTCAGCTTGAATTAGAGCAATGAGCAAATTTCTTGCTAAACTTGGCAAGAGTGGAAGTGAAATCAGGAACATGGTAATCCAAGTTTATGGGGATAATGCCTTGAAGAAAACGGCAGTGTACAAATGGATTAAACGTTTTTCTGAGGGGAGAGAATGCGTCACTGATGAAGACAGTTCAGGGCAGCCAATAACGAGCAGAACTAATGAAAACATTGCAAAAATCATTGAACTGTGTGTCAAAATTGTCAGCTGACTGAGAGAAGCATAGCAGACCAACTACACATCAACAGAGAAGCAGTCAGGAAAATCTTAAGTGAAAATCTTGGCATGAGAAAGGTGTGCGCAAATGGTCCTGAAGGACCTCACCGATGAACAAAAGCAAAGGAGAGTCGAACTTTGCCAAGACATTTTGGAGAGGCAAGACGATGTTTTGGGCCATGTTATCACTAGTGATGAAACATGGGTGTACCAATACGACCCTGAAACAAAGCATCAAAGGGCATAATGGAAGTCAGCCAATTCTCCATGACCAAAAAAGTTCTGTCAGTCCAAATCAAGAGTCAAAACGATGTTGCTAACCTTTTTTGATATCAGAAGGATTATTCATCATAAATTTGTACCAACTGGACAGTTAAACACGTTCACTATTTGGAAGTGCTGAAAAGCCCACGTGAAAAAGTTAGACGAAAACGACCTGAACTTTTTGCCAACAATTCATGGCTCTTGCATCACGACCATGCACCAGCTCACACGGCACTGTCTGTGAGGGAGTTTCCAGCCAGTAAACAAATAACTGTATTGGAACACCCTCCCTACTCACCTGATCTGGCCCCCTTTCTTTCTTTCTTTATCCAAAAAGAAAGGAAATATTGAAAGGAAGACATTTTGATGACATTCAGGACATCAAGGGTAATATGATGATAGCTCTGATGGCCATTCCAGAAAAAGAGTTCCAAAATTGCTTTGAAGGGTGGTCTAGGCACTGGCGTCGGTGCATAGCTTCCCAAGGGGAGTACTTCAAAGGTGGCCCGTAACGATATTCAGCAATGAGGTGTGTAGCACTTTTTCTAGGATGAGTTTGTGAATTTAATTGTCTAACCTTATAAATTTCATACTTGTTCCTAGTTTTTTATGCTTTTTGCTAACATAGTAAATTTCACCTGTGTTCCATGTCCCTAAGACCACCCCGTTTCAGTGATTCTCTAGGTGGACTCACAGGACCCAGCATAAGACCATTGCCATGGCTAGGATTTACAACTGCAAAAGGATGCAAAGTGAAATCAGGAAAAGAGAGAGAGAGAGAGAGAGAGAGGAAAAAAAAGAAAGAAAGAAAGATCAAAGTCAAGGGTAAACCAAAGGCACACTTCCCAGATTCCTCTCCAGGGGAGTCTCATAGGACACACTTAATTCCTCTGTAATAAGTTGTGACAACACATGTAAATCTGTCTACCAGGGGAGCTCATCAGCCTGAGTGCCCATCACACCAGAATTCCACACTTCTGGAAGGAAAGCAGATGTTCAGAATAAACTACATTGTTAGCACAGTTTAGGCACAGTGAACAACTCTCATCAGTTAGGATCATTGAAACCCTCCCAAAATCCAAGTTCCCAGACAACAGCTAAAAGCCAAATTTGCAAGCAGGCTGTTCTAAGGATAAGCCCTCTCACGGCTTCTATGTTAACGCTTTTCTACACCGTATCTTTCAGAGTTTAATTATTGTTTGGGTTTTGTTTGCTTTGTAGGAATACAACTGGTTTTTATATATTGACATTATATATAGTGACCTTGTTAAATTGACTTATAATAGTGTATGTGTAGATTCTTCCAGATTTTCTAAATATCTATTGACATTCTTCTTAATAGAATTTCTGAATTCCTTCTTCCAAGATGGAAAAAAAATAATATAGTGATTTCATCAAGCTGTAATTTTTCTATTATTACATAATGGCAGTGTGAAATATAGTACAGAAAAGAGCCAAATACTTCCTTCCTCTTCCAAACCTACAAAAATGGAGAAAGAAAGAAAGAAAGAAAGAAAGAAAGAAGAAAGAAAGAAAGAAAAGAAAGAAAGAAAGAAAGAAAGAAAGAAAGAAAGAAAGAAAGAAAGAAGGTATTCACAAGTTTCAGAAGAAGCAAGCAGGCCTATTATAATATGGTATAATTGTATAAGAATACAGTATAATATAATAGTATAGTACAGTATTTAATATAACATTATAATATGGATACACATACTCATTCAGCATTTCCAATCAGATATTTGTGGTGACAAGCCATTAGGTATGGATATAAGGTCTTTCTAATGTGCAATTGATGATAAAATTATCTCATCCCAAACAGTTTGAGAAGGTCTGCTCCAGGCAAGAATGGAATGATAAGTCATTGTTCTCTACATTCTCTTATTATTAACCCTTTTCCAATTACTTTATTCTTTCTTTTTCTTTATAAAAATGTTGACTATTAATGTATATTAGTTTAGACTCCCTTATGCAAGTCTCATAAAACTATGTGGTCTAAGCAAAAAGGACATTTTATTATAAAGAAAATGGTATGTCACAAAACCTATGGATAAAACTAGGGCCAGGGCTCAGGAGGCCATCGTAACTCTCCTGCCCTCTTCTCCAGTCTCTCTTTATAATTTGCTTTCTTTTCTCTCACGCTCTACGAAATGCTTTCTCTAGCTCTCGCATGCACACTATTGAAAATCTGGCCTCCAAAATCTCTTGAGTTGTAGTGTTTTAGAATTTCAGTCACCAGAGGGATATTCACTTCCTCGGTTTCCCAAATCAGAGAAGACCACCGACAATATATATCTAGCACAGACTTTATGACATATGCAGCTACCATGATGATGGCGACGATTATTAGATTAGGACCCTATAGCCCCATAATTATTTGTGAGTCTCAAGGGCCAAATTTAATTGCTGTCACTCTGATCACCAGTGTGGGACCAGGTCCCACCTCCTCATCACCCCATACAACGATGGAAAGAGAAGACCCTTCCCATAGCCAAGCTGGGCCCCAATGGATTAAGAACTGAGCATGGGTGGTCCTATACCTGGCAGAGGTCAAGAGCTGCACCTTGGTGAGTGTTACGGACTGACTTATGATCCCAAAACTCCTATGATGAAGCCCTAACCTCCAACGTGACTGTATTTGGAATAGGACCTTGAGGGGGTAAGTAAGATGAAACAAGTTCATAACGGTGTGGCCCTGATCTGATAGGATTAGCAGCCTTGTAAGAAGAGGAGGAGTGACAGCTCGCTCTCTCTGCTTCCCTCCTTGGACACACACCAAGGAAAGACATGTAAGAATATAGAGAGAAAGCAGCCAGTTATGATCCAGAAAGAGAGCTCTCACCAAAAGCTAAATAGACTGGAAACCTTGATCTAAGGCTTCTGTGAAAACATAAACTTCTGTTTGCTTAAGCCACCCAGTCTGTGGTATTTTGTAATTGTGGCCTGAGGTGACTACGACAGTGGGCAGGTAAAGACCAACAAAGCTTCCTTGCAATTTTGTCCGAGCCTAACGTGTAACCCTACTCCAGCTTCCATCATCCCCACTTCCCAGCCTGAGTCTATCTATTTAGCCTACTAGTGACCTTGGCAGAGGGACTTTCGGTGATTTGGCCCCCTCACCTTGAGCCCATAGACAGAAGAGCCACTCTGAGAAATCCATTCTCTTTTCACAAACTTTCAGAAGTCATCACTGAATTGCCTTTTCTCCCAAGTCCTCCCCTTTGGAGAATCGTTACATTCCTGAGGCCTCTACCTTTCCTCCATTCTAAGTCTCAGGCCTGCAGCCCATCTGTCCACACTTCCACTGCAAGCTCCTGCCTCTGCAAGACCAGTGCAGTCTCCGTGTGTGGACAGCACGCTTCACAATAACTGGTCATGACGAGCAGATGGATCACCAGCTCTTCCACTGAAGTGGAGGGATCAGAAGAGGAAGGAATACAGTCTCCAGACATGTCACCCATTACAGAGCCTGGGAAACGGAAGAGGTCTGGCCTGCCACTAGCTTATTGTCATTTATTTTTCCCCTCATTCTGCCTACTTAAGACCCTTAAACGCCTCACTTTTCACTTATCTGGAGGCTAATCCCATGTGAGAAACACTTAGAAAAACAAGTGTGACAGCCCTGCTTGAGGCCCAGAAAGAAGGCTCTTTCTGAAAGGGGACCTTTCAATGTTTTCCCAGGTAAGATGTTTAAGACTTGATCCCTGTTGCCTGAATTCCTTTCTCACCACACCCAAGGTCATTTTAATGAAAATTCCAAAGTCCGAGCCAAGAGGATAGAATTGCTCTAAATCCTTCAGCAGTGCCGTCATTTGATCCCTAGACCCGCTGGGGTGATTATCGTGTGTCTGCAGAGCACAGCTAAGCAGACAGAAGGAGGAAGTGGCCGCCACTGCAGGAGGCCGGTTTCCTGGCCCTTATTTCTGTGTTGGTGAGTTGTTGTTACTTCCCAAGGCCCAAGGGCCTATGGGCCCCCCCCACCCCCACCCCCACCCCCAACCTTTCTCCCTGTATCCTCAAGATAATGCTGACAGTCAGATGTTCTTCCCCTTTTGGAGAAGTTCATGAATTCATTGCTGTTTTGCTACTATTATTCATTTTATTCAGAAAGTTGAATCAGAATAGAATTGATTTCCTGGTTTTCTCATGACCAGAGGAGGCTAAGGTTTACGTGCAACGTTTATATCGGCACCCTTATATCTATGACAGCATTTCCCTAGAATGTTGAAAAATTGTGTTGTAAAAGGTAATAGAAAATGAAAGAAACAACATGGGTTCTTTTTTAAATTTTTTTTTTTACTTTGTTTTTATTTTCTTTCTAACTTCCTAAGTGATGGGGAAATAAAGGGCTGACGACCAAATGTCTGGGATGTTCTGGGACCGCTCTGTCCCCTGAGCCAGATATGAGAACATTTTCCAGTGCTGCAAAGACTAATCATGAGTGTCCTTCGTTCCTGACTAATGGCCAGGCCGAGTGCAGCCCCCAGTTCCTGACACGCTGAGCTCCAGAAGATACTGACTGCCAGCCTGGCCACCAGCTTCCAGCAAACCTGCCAAAGTCATCAGCGTTGCTATTTTCTTGCTTCTGAGATTAAAGGGGTAGACCCTTGCCTACAACTGGCTGAACGGAAGGGAGTGGGGGGCACTCTGCTTTTAGGGTGTAAAACAGATGCCTTTCTTTCAGGCCCTAGAGGCAAACATGTCTCTGGAATAACTCTTCTCACAGAAGAAACTTTCTTTCTACTAAAATACTCAAGCTTAAAAAGATTGGAAGCTTTAAGAGAGTTTTGGAAACTGAAAATTCTAAGAAAAGATAAAATTTGAAGAAGGATTTTTTTTCCACCAAACACAAAAGGGCTTAGGGAAGATAAAAGTGAATCTGATTATTTTTCTTACAGGAATGATACCATATTGACTTGCAATCCCTAAATTCTTTCCCCTTCCTCCATCTCCCACCCCCAGTTTTCTCCCACTGGTACTGCGCAGTCTAATGGGAGGCGGGGAGAGCTTAGACAGTAAGTGGTTCTGCCAGCACCTCATAGCCTAGGAGATACAATCCCAACAGGGCCCTGCATTGTGACTCTCAAAAGGCACAAACATCATAATTTATTTCAAGCTGCTACATATGGTGCGTTTGAACTTCTTGATTTACCAAGAAACATCCCTAACTTCCCTAAAGAGAGTGAGAATTTTTAGAAGGAAAAAAGAGTGAAAGGAAATCAGTATTATTTAGGTCTGCCACGAACACAAAAGATCACTATCCCAGAAGACACTGCATACTTCGTTGCCTGTCCCCTTGCTGCAGTGAGCAGCTGCGTGTACAGGACAGTGAAGACGTTTCAGTTCAGGAAAGCCAAAATGATCCCCTCCATAATTGTTGGCAAGGACATACCCTCCTAAATAAACCAATAAATGCTCTAACGTTCCTTGACAGTTTTCAAGTCCCACATTAAGTTATCTGGTACTCCAGACAGCCTGTGAGATGGGATTTCACTTCCCTGTTTAACAGAGAGGGAACTGGGGTTCAAGAAGGTAAGGAAAATAAGGACAAGGAGCTGGGACCAGAACCCAGAGCTCCAGATTCTGCATCTTCAGTCAGACTGTCATCCTACTCCTGTGACCACTGACAGGCCATCCGGCCTTGGGTACATTGGATAATGTACCTAGGTTTAGATGTCTTTGTTGAAAAAAGGGTGAGAAGGAGAAGGAAGTGGAGGAGGGCTGAGCCAATTGCTGTTTACAGTCTCTTAGTTCCTACAGCTCCATAAACCCAGCAGCTTTCTCAGGATACCTGACTGGCCATGGCCTCTTCTCAGGTTTCTTGAGAGTAATCAATAATTAATTTTTGCCTTTTCTTTGTGTAAACATGAAGATATCATGACTGAAATTTCCATCAAAGGTCAAATTTCCATCAAACTGGCAAATTCCCATCAAACAGGAAGGCTGTTGCCCTTCCCCAAGTCCCTGCAGATCTTTGCGGCTTGTGCCTCATGGTAGACATCAGTTTCCTTGGTCCCCCTGAAATCTAGACTCCACTCCAACCTCTAGCAGCTGTTATTTGCATTTTTCCAATGAAGACTCAGATGTAACCACGGTTCCCTCTCTTCAATTCCTACTCACCCACAGACATTCACTGAAAGCACTGGGGTATCTGGCTAGGGGATTTCACTGAAGCCTACATTCAAAAGGGAGGTGACATCACAGCCCTTTGAATTAATACTCATTATGACATATCCTCTTCTTGAAAGGACTCTGCCACCCAGCCCACACAACGGTCTCTCTGGCTACCATGTCTCAGACAACCGCTCACCAGCTGCCTTGCTGCTCAGACCGTCTTGCCCCACCACAGTCAGGGGAGGGGCAATGGTGGCTGGCCTTTTCCTCCGAAGGACACAGGACATTTTCTAAATGAAAAGCCGTCGCCTCCAGTCAGTAAGTGCCTCGCTCCTTTGGGGCAGATGTAGCTGTAATCAGCTGTGTTTTCAACTAGCACGGTTTTCTCTTTGCCACACAGATGTCAACCAGCATGGCAGAGCAGAAGGAGCACTGGCTTGCAGCCCAGTCCTACTTTCGCACCTGGATCTCAGTTTCCTGGTTTGAAGAAGAAGGGGCTCTGAAAAAGACGGATCCTTAACTTATTTAATGAGGAGCAACTTCTTATTGCTGCGGTGCTTGCCCTGGGCTGCAGGTGACAGCACAGCACCTGACAGCAAGGACATGGGAAGCAGCAAGCTGTGCAGACAAGGCACTGCATTCAAGTCGCATTGCCTGGTCCTACACCAGCTCAACCTTACTCCTAGAAGTGGGGATTGGAGTCAAACCCCCCAACCCACTGAGGTCTCGTTTTATGCACCTGTGAGATAACCCCATCTATCTCACGGGGTTTATATGTGAATGAAATGAGGTAATATATGTGAAATCATATAAAAGTTATACAAAATACATAACATTTATCACCTGGCAGTCCCTCCCACTTTATTGGCCAAGCAACATCAGACTGCCTTCCAGTATAAACAATTAATCTAGTGTAGATTTTGTTAAATACATCACAATTCCTACTTACCAGGATTGTCTTATATCAATTTTCTGTCGGTTTTCTAAAACACGAGCATCTTAGAAAATGCAGAAGATATTATATAATGCCTCCCATATATTTTATTTTCAAAGAACACAAAATTTGGATTATTTTAGTACTATTATTATTAGTAGTGGTATTATGGTGTTATTACTATTTTTATTAACATGCTTATCATTATTAGTGTGATATGCAGGTTATTTCTCTTTCTCATTAGCCTTGATATTCTAAAGCCTTAGCCTGTAAGATCAAGGGAAGATTTATGTGCAATGAAAGTAATTACTGCAAATTTATTGTATTAATTTGGGCTACCAGTTGTATTCTTCAGATGTTGTACAAATTGAATTTTCAAATATCGTAACTTTTTAGAAGATCTAGAAATAGAAATTAGGTTCTATATGTAGAGATTTCTGGGGGGAAATGGGATTAAGGTTCAAACCTGCAGTTAAACTAGGAAAATAAATCTTTTCCATACAATAATCGATTTTCTTCCAGTTCAAGGAAATATAAATATTTTCATTAAGTACACCACATTGCATTTGCATTATTTGCTTCTCCTTTTAAATATTTTTTATCTATAGAATATGCGGCCTTTTTATTTGACTTACAAAAGTTTTGCACACTTCTTTCTGCAAAGGATAAATAAAGACAATAATATCTACGCCCTGAGAGGGACAACTTCATAGACAGAAGAAAGAGTGGAAGAAGTGTGGCTCTTCCTGGGACCTCTGCCGAAGGGAGTGGTCTCTCACACCCAAGCAGACACTCACTTTATAACACACAAATGTGGAGGGAAGAAAGTGTCTGCAAATAACTCAGCTTGGATAACTGCTAGCCCAGCAACTCAGCCCTGCCCAAGAAGCCTGCTCTGCATTCCCGAAAAACCACAAAACTAGAGTCTTGATAAGATAACCAGGTAATTAATGAGGCAATTTCCCCTCCCTGTTCACATGTTGTATTTATTTTTTAATATAAATTCTCATCTTCTTAAGCAATAAGTACGTTCGCTTCCTGTAACCTTTAAGAGCTTGGGCAAGTGGAGCAGTACAAACATGTTATTTGCATTCTGTGTGTCTATTTTTTGAGCTTTTAGCTTACACACAAAACAGACTGTCAGTACATTCAACGTTTTTGGTTTCTCAGTTTTTCCTCATCTTGCTTCACTTTCTTTTTCTTTTTTACAGTACGGATTTCATTTTCTAGTGTTATAATCAGCTCTTTTTTTCAGGTTATTTAAAGTAGACATTTTCCATGGTATCAAATATTCATTTACTACAGTGATTTTTTTTTTTAACAATTTTAGCATCAGGATTTGTTTTCCAAATAAAATTGTATGTAGATAGATGGTAGATGATAGATAGATAGATAGATAGATAGATAGATAGATAGATAGATAGATAGATAGATGATAGATAGATCAAAGCTTAGCCATATTCTTAAAACATGATGGCAACAGCCTATAACCATCCCATGCCGTCCCACCACTTCTCCTGACCCAGTTTCCAGAGAACACAATAGAACATTGGTGGGGGAGAAAAGGCACTTCTGCACATCATTTCTAATGAACGCACGGTATTCACATATTGCTTACTATTCAATTAAAAAGCATCCGTGTACATTTTTTAACCTCTTTAGGTAAATCATTCAGATGGCCAGAAGGCAAATCCTTAGGCTCAGAATTCCACATTGGGCAAAATCGTTAACAACTAACTGGCAAGGGTCAGGCATGATGTAAAAACACTTGCTCTGCCAATCTGTTTCATTCCGGATCCTGAGCTAAAGTATTTTTATAATTTGAGATTCTGGACCTTGTCAGAGAACTCATGTAAGCCAAGCTGTTATGTAATCATTGAAATAACAAGGCTTTGGAAGCACTAAGGTGATATATAGAGCAATTTGGGATTTTTTTTTTTTTTTTTGGTCTGATCAGGGCAATACATCCTTTGAATTACCTGTACAGCCACACAGAGCATAATTTCTCAATGAAATTGTCACTCACCAGATTTTCTCCAATAACAGGATGGCCTCCATCTTGGTCATGGTTCCATTTGAAAATAATGGGCATCATATAGGACAGTGAGTCCCCTCCAGAGAGAGCATCTGAGTTTGAAGATCTGCCCATCTGACTAAGTATGACCAAGTTTCTCCAGCACTTCAAATTACAAAGTTAATGCTGTGTTCTAAAGAGACTTTTCTGACAGAATATCTGCACACCTCAGTAGACTAAGAATTCAGATTTCTGCCACAGAGATTGTCACAAGTGGATGGAAAAGAACTTTGTGCTCTAATAGACAGTTAACTGGTGGGAGGGAGAATTTGCTGGGCTTCTTTATAATACGACAAACACGCTGCCCACTTTTTATGAGCAGGACCTCTATCATTTGTTTCCCAGGGGAAAAAACCAGGTGTGTGTGTGTGTGTGTGTGTGTGTGTGTGTGTGTGTGTAATGCTTTAAGCAATAAATGCCTTATTCCTCCATATCCTTTCTGTCCCTTTATGAAAAAAAAATTATGCCAGGCTTCAGTTGATGTTTACTTCAATTTCTGATCAAACAAAATACATGTATCCAGCATGCGCATATCTACATTAGACTGTAACAGTGAAAAATGCTACCATCATGCATTAGATTTTGAGTACAACAGCAACCAAAGTATTCAGGGAACCACCTAGGAAATAAGTAAATCCATATCAGATCAAGGTTGTGTTATGAGAAAGTGAAAGAGGGGTTCAGAGATGCAGGGAGAAACTCAGATGATGGGAATAAGAAAAGGAAAACGAAGTGAAAGCAGATGAAAATTTTAAAAGCAAGGAAGAAATCAAAATGTTCTTTAGAAGTAAAGACTTGAGCAGAAGTTTAAAGCATGGACATGACATTGATTGTGGCCAAATTCCTTAACCATTGTCCCAATTTCTTCTATTAAATGCATCCCACCTATGTCACAGGGTTGTACCTAGGGGTAAAGGAGGTGCTGCAGGTACATCACCAACAAGGTCACCAGGGTAAGGTAAATGTTCAGTAGACAATAGCTATTAGCATTAGTTAGTGTCATTAACATTAATGGTATTGTAATCATTCATCTAACTTACATTACTATTTTAACATAATTTCATCTTTCATCTTCTAAAAATCAATTACTCTTGCCATTTTTCCTTCAAAAACATTTTTTTAAATACTGGTCATAAAGTTTATAATATAAAGTATATCCGAAAAGAACTAGTAACAGCCAAACCAGTTCATAATATATAATGATCTTTAGCCCCAACGCAAATCAAAATTAAATCAATTTTTTTTCTGTATAAATAAAGCTGAGATAAATTTCCGATTTTCTAATCCCCTGCCCAAACACGGTTCAGATGTCCCAGGAAAATCATCTAAGTCTTTCTCTAAAGTTTGTACTATTCCCCATGCCTCTTCTTCTCTCTTCTACTGTTTTGTATCCCAAAAATCACTCACAAAATTAAAAACCTCACTGTGTGTGCAGAAGTACTCATCTTAGAAGGGGAATAATTTAATCATTCTTTCAGAGTAATTCCCACCTTTAAATTTAAATTTACATCTATATTCTAACCTGGTTTTTTTTAGTAATAGTGAGCCCTGAGGCCAAGAGCTATATTTCCTTCTTTTACATCTATCACCGTAACCGTTTCAAATCTGTCCAGGGAGCAGAGAACCAATTAATATGAATTAATGAATAACGTGTTTACTAACGAGCAAAGGACAAGAGGCAGAGGTTAATTTCAAAGGTCATTCAATCTCAGATTCCTAAGGAGAATCCACTGAGTCTTTGAGGTTTCACCTTTTCCACTGTGATTGAAATGCCAAGTACAAGCTGAACGGCCTGCTAACAATCTGAAAAGAAAATATATTACCGTGATTGTACATGGGAACTGGAAGCGATTTTCTCTTGGGTTGGAGGTTTAAACAAACAGGAAGCCCTGTTTAGGATTTGTCTTTATCATCTTTCATCACAAGTCAGCCCGACTTCCGGGTGAAGAAATGTGGAACTGCTTTCAGATACTCCACCAAATTGGGCAGAAATGCCAACCCCACAATATCCAACTTTAAATTCAGTGTTGCTATTTCTGAATACCCCATCTCCAGCAGACCACAAGACTCTAAGTAAAATGTTGCCTCTGAGTGTCTATGAGTGGGGGGCAGAAAATGAGCCTTTGTCGGTATCTAACTTCCTAGTGAAAGGACCTCAGTTGATTTCAACTACCGAACATCAGAAGAGTATGAAAAACAAACCATATGACCAAGAATAATAGTGAATAATCATGGACCCCTTAAAGTGTTTTCTCTCGGCATTAGTACGATAGTTTTCAGTAGCTCCTTGAAAAACATGATTTAGGAAATGAAATTTTAAAGACTTGCTATCAAAATCTGGTAGTCATTTCAGGATGGAAAGTGCATACTGCCTCACAATTTGTCTCTAATTCATATATCAAAAATACACTTTTGGGAGTTAGCAATTTCTTCATAAGTTTCAAATTTCATGAAATTATTTGGGTTAAACTGCCATTACTAAAATCACAAGTACACCAATTTTCAGGGAAAAGTGAAATTTGAGGATTTTTAATTTAAATAAATAATTTTCTACGAAATCTCAGCATGAATTGATAATTCTCCTACATGAAAAAGCTAAAGCCAAAATTTGAGTCAGAAGTCCCAGAGGATACAAACTACAAAATGACTAGCATTTTATCTAATAGAAAGTGGAAAAATATAAAATCAGGTCTGTTGTTACTCTAAAAATTATAATGAATAATTAATTCACAGTAGACGTTTATCTACTGGGGACAGATATACCTATTATTCCACTTGATGGATTTGCAAGAACTACTCTCACAGATATTTCCAAATATGATTTATTCCAAGGCTCTATTCGTATAGTATTGTTGAAGACTTTAGATTAATGTAAGAAGGGAAGAGGTACTGGAATACAGAGAGAGAAGCTAACAGCAGATTTAACGAATAGGATCTGTACCAGATTAACAACAATAAACATCTGCAATTTAAATAAAGCCTGGCTCAATTAAATTCTAGAAGTCATTGATTAATGTTGAAGCCCAGAAGAAGACAATATAGGCAACTACCACATCACAAACCTTCCAGATGTTTCTTGAACCCACAGCGGTCTCCCCCACATATCAGGCTATGACAACCACCATTCAATCTTCTGTAATGCCTTTCAGAATTCCATATTTAATATTTATTTTTTAAAAAAACAAAAGAAGCAAAGTAGCAAGAGGAAAATAAACTTGAACAAAGATGTATAGTTTTCTGTCCAAGAAAATAAAATGTGCATTTGTTGAGAAACACATGAATGAATTTTCTTCGAATGATGCAACTCCTCCAAAAAAATCACAGGAGTCATCACCCTGGGTGGTAGGATGCCGCGTTTCCCACAGGAAGCAGCTCAGGTAATTGCTTGTTTGTTTTTGTACTGAGAGGCAGTCTATTATGTGCCTCCGGGTTTCTTCTAAGAGAAAATCAGCTGCATGGCCCATTTTGTTTCAGGCATTTCATAGGCATTATCTCATGTGTTTAGAAAGTCCGTCATCTTAATAAGTGTTCTGCAGAAGAAATGACTAAATGGGAAATACATGTTGTTGGCAAACAAGCTCTATTACAACAGAAGAAAAAAGTTTACAAATAATGTAAAGATTTGAATTCCAAGTTAGAAAATATAATCACTTCTGGAATAAGACCACAAATTGGAGAAGGGTTAGATTATGTGGCTGGTTAAATTGTCTGGAAGGAATTCCAGTGTTGAGGCCACTGGTAGGCAAGCCCCAGAAAGGAAGTAAAGATTACCTCATCACTGCCGCCATCCCTGAGGATCCATCCCAGGGAGCTGGGTTTAAGGGTTCTGCAAATAACTCTGGCTTACATGCACTGCACCACACACTGTGCTGTAGGCTGGGCATACAGAAATGGACACTAGTTGGTTGCTCCCTGCTCTCTTGGAATTTAGTCCAGCAGAGAAAACAGACCCATGAACACATCATTCCAAAATAAGGGAGGACATAATGACAGAGCCATTCCCAGCGTGCAATGGCATCCAAGGGAAAGGAGAGCACTTGGTCTGGTATGAAGCAGGGAAAGGCCGTCCCAGAGCTTCCCAGAGGAGACAGTCCCTGGGCTGAGCTTTGAAGGATGGGTTGGAGACAAGAAATCAGCAAGCTCAAGACGGGCAGAGGAAGCTTCCGAGTTACGACAGAGTGTGAGCAAGGACAGATTGGTTCAAGGCAGGGTGGGATGTGCCAGCAACTGCAAGCCATTTAGTATCACCAGGGTACAACTTTGAAAGTGGGAGGAGAAAGGCTGAAGAAGCTACAAGGGCCCAGGCCTCAGAGAACACGTGGGCCACGTTGAGGAGCTTGGATGTTGGGAACACCTGGAGAGCATAACGCCTCCTTCAGTCTCCTTTACTGTCTCCTGCACGCAGGACAGTGGTAAAGCCTCCTCCTCAGAAAGAGGCGGGTGGAGAAGAGGTACCAGCTCGCTGTAGGTTAATGCCAGCTCTGCTCCCTTCGCAGCCTGATATCATTTAATCCTCAAACAGCCCTACTATGGTTTCCTCCATTTTACAAATGAGGAAACTAAAGCCCAGAGAGGTTGAAAAGTAGGGTTGCTAAACTGAAGCCACGCGGGCCAGGAAAGGCAGGACCGGAACTGGAATCCAGGCCCCTGAGTGGGAAGAGGTTGCTTTGCTAAAGAGAAGAGCTCCGGATTGGAACCATGCATTTAATGAAGCAACCCAACCCAAAAGAGGCTTCCCTGAACACAAATGTCATGAAAAAAGAAGGGAAACCTAGTTGTAATTGTCTTCAGAAGGTCTACGGTAAAAACCATGGATGTGCGTGTCGCTTTCCCAGGGCACCGCCATTGGTTATGAGGCGTAAACAACATGTAACTGATAACAAAGCATCTTGGTTTATAAATGAAAATTCTGGAGGGAAAAAAAACAATTTTGCACATCTAGAAAGAAGCTATAAACAATACACCTCACTTTATGTGCACACACATATCCTCCCGTCTAAAACTTTAATGACATGCCTGTAAGGCCCGGCTACAAAAGAAAGGAATTCGCTCAGAGTTATGACAGAGCAAGCGGAAAGATCACTTTGGAAAAGGTCTCTTGTCAGCAAAATATGTTTCTAATTAGCTGTATCTTTCAATTAGCTAAAGAGAACAAACAATTACTCTGACCAGGAGTTTATTTATTCAACACTTTTTATTCAGAACGAATAACCTCTCCAGCTTCATGGTTCTGAATGTTTATTCATATTTGGGTACAGTTAATCTGGCTCGTGGTCTGATTTCTCTATAAAAGGTCACTGTCCTGAGTAATGTCATATGGCACAAACTACAGTTTAATCCAAACATGCAATAATGTTGGCTTGAAGAAGACCAACCTATGTCATTATTTTTATACTTCTAAATGCCTATATTAATCCTTTTAATAATACCTTTATTATTATTATTATTATTAATACTTGTTGGCAGCTGATGTTATCATTAAATGACGAATGCACAGTTATATTCCAAACATCTTAAAATTTCATTCATTTGGCAAATCTTTATCAAATATCTAATAGGTACCATGAACTGTAGAGGATGTTTTAGCGATACAGAAGGCATTGAACCGGAAACCAAGAACCTTACGATGGACTCAGCACCTCTTTTTATCTCCTAACTCCCATATATTCAAAGCATAAATATTTAAATACACTAGCAGGCTAGTTTTTCACGATACCTATAAGCAAAGTTTATCTCGTAAGGGACAACCCTTGTTCTATTTTCAGTGTATCTTAACCATACTAAGAAACCCAACCCACATAATAAGATTTCTATTTCTAAAACAGTGGTGAATATGATGCCTGATATTTTTACTTTTTATTTCTAAATGTAGCTAAGTTCTAAGTGTTCCTATGGAGGAAGAAAGCCCACAGCAGAAATTACTTGCTTTTTTGTTCTTTAAAATGTCACATCCTCAGGTCATACTTTCCACCATGAAAACATGTCCGATTGTTGACATGCTCCACTCTAGCTGACATGAGACAATCATGTCAATCCCCTGAATTTAAAATTGAAATGTCTTTTTTCTTCTTTCAGAAAAGTAAGAACCACCCTGTGATTAAAACTTCCCACAGTTGCTTTTAATGTGCTTGAACTTTAAAAAAAAAAAAATAGTTCTCTATTTTTATCAGAACTTATCCTCTCCACAAACACTGTGGCTAGCTCTAGGAGGAGTGGGTGGTGAGTTGAGCTAGTTGCACAGTAGCTGCCCCTTTCCTCCATTCTCCCACTCTTTCCAAGAGTACAAGTAGTCAGCAGCCATTGAGGATTTCCTCCCTTGTTACACTGCCTTCTCCAAAAGCTCATTCCTTCCCCCTTTCCACCTGTGGTTTCCCCCAAATTGCTGAACTGCACAGAATGTCCTCTTCACCCCACATTAGTTGCTGTAGGAAATTGAGTCTCTAGATGATGTGTCTAAACAATATACTTACTCAAATCCTCTCAAACAGGCATATCTCTGAATTGCTTTTGAGGTCACTATGTGTCCACCTATAACATAGGCTTTATTAGGCTATTGGCATTATTAAATGACATATTGAGCATCTAAATTATGCAAGTCACTTCGCTAGGACCTGCAGGAGAAAATTTATGAAATGACATCAAGACTGTCCTCTAGGAACTCGTAGGCTAGAGGAGGTTGATGCAAGCCTACATAAGACCTCATACTGAAACGCTATTGATGTACTAACACAGAGGAAAACATAGGGCAAAGGGACTGGCAGAGTCAGGAAGAGAGTAGCAGTTGTTGACATTGGCAGGAAAGATTTTATCGATATTTTGAGATTCAGCTAACTAAAAGATCAAAAAGCGCAAAAATACTGAAGTAAAGTAAAGGGGGTCCACAGTTCCAAACAAATAGAATACCAATTGGCATTCTTTTTTGGAATAAAGATCGGTCTAACAATATCTAAGTGTTTATAGCTCTTGGGGAAATTCCTGAGAAATATAATAAAGATTCATAAGAATCAAGTTTTATACTATATTCATTGAGCAGAATAGACCTAGAACTACTTGAGATAGAAGAAAATAAGTTGATTGAAATGTATTAACTATGAGGTATCCATGGGTCATTTAGACGGATGCATCTAGAAGATACCTAGAAAAATTTATGACAACACGCTGCTCCCCACATAAAGGTACACGGGGCAAATGGAGAAAAGAATCTAGATTGAATATGTCTTAGACTAAAATTAACATTTAACAGAAAGGTAGCTGGAAAATCCCCAACTACTTAGAGATTAAACGACACACTTCTAAATAGCACATGTGTCAAAGAAGAAATCTCGAGAGAAATTGAAAAATATTTTGAATTAAATGAAAATGAAAATACAATTTATCAAAATCTGTGGGATTCAATGAAAACACTGCTTAGAGGGAAACTGAAGAAAAGGAGAAAGATCTAAAATCAAAAACCTAAGCTTCCACGTTAGGAAACTGGAGAAAGAGAATTAAATCCAAAGTAAGCAGAAGAAATGAAATGATAAAAACGAGATCTATGTAGGCTTGCGTTCTGTTAAAATTTTATCTCATGACCATAAATTTTCTCCTGAGCATGGCTTCAGCTTTATAACATAAGTTCTTATATACAGTGTTTTACTATTGTGATTTTCTACATTTTCTACATTTCAGTGACTTCAGTTCTCACTTTTCTCTTTCACTTAAATATTGAGAGTTGTTTTTGTTGTTATTGTTGCTTTTAATTCTAGATGGTTGGGATTTTACTTGTGTAATAAATTCCTAGTTTCAGTGTATTGTGATCTATTATTACATTATGTACTTTTTCTAGTTTATAGAATTTATTGAGGCTTTCTTCTGCCCAGATGTATGTTTGTTTGTTTTTAATATTCCAAAAGCATTAGACATGAGATCATCTTCTCTGATTTCAAGTAAAAGAATTTGTATACATATACATTGTTTAAATGTCATCATCCTGTACATTTTTAAAGAAGGATGCATGGATATTTTTTTCTTGAATTTTTTAATGTCTCAGATGGTCTGTCTGTGTCCTTTATAATCAAACAACTTGGCTTGGTCCAAAATTCTCAAGTTCTCTAAGAACAGTTTCCTTTATAACTTTCTCTTCTTTGACTCATTGTTTTCCTTCTGTGACCTCTCATTTCACAAAAGTAATATTGCCTTTAATCTGTTTGATAATGCAGAGAATTGTATGTTTGAAATGGTTTTTCTATTTGTGGGCATAATCCTTATTCTGATGTGAATCAATCATCTGCCTTAAGTAATAATAATAACAACTTGTTGAGCACTTTCTACATGCCACTTTTCATGGAGTAGCTCCTACTCTTCTTTTTTGTGTCTTTGACATCTGTGTATCGAGCCCATGCACATTCTTCTCAGAAAATAAAATCTTTGAATGATATCTTTCAGGACTAGCTGGGATGGTGTGAGAGGAACCAGGGAGGAAAATCGGGACCACCCAGTATCTTGAATTGTCTCAACGCACTTTCTCACTAATTCTGAGGCCAGGGTGTGTCTCCAATTACATGCTCCCTGCATTCAAGTTGCTCAACCTCCACGTTTTCTGTCCCCCTCTCCCAACACAGAGTGAGGAGGTAATCTTGCTCAGGCGTTGCAAAGCATCTATGAGTAACTTAACTGACTATTCTAAAAACAATGTATGCCTTTTTTATAACGTATGCATTTTTACACACTTTCATTTTACGCACACATACATAAGCTTATTGTAAGTTTGACTAATATAAAGGACGTATATGTCACGATTTACAAAATAATAACAGCAAAAATAATCATAAGGTCCATATAGACAACTGATTCTCCCAAAATACTTTCACTGAGTTTTGCCAAACTCGTACCCAACCTATGGCTGTGACTGACAAGTGTGGTTCTGACCTGAATGTTGGATGGCATTTTTATTTATGTCAATAAGTAAGATGCAAGTGGAAGAGCAAAGATAGATATCTGGGAATTTCACTTCATCAATGACTTGAGCGACTTACGTGCTGAATCAGATAACAGATTCAAACACTAAAAGGACACTGCCTCAATTTTTTGTGCTACAGATATGACACTGTTAATTTTAATCAGTGTTTTTAACATTTTCTCCACCACTG
Source organism: Rhinolophus ferrumequinum (assembly GCF_004115265.2). Lineage (NCBI taxonomy): Eukaryota > Metazoa > Chordata > Mammalia > Chiroptera > Rhinolophidae > Rhinolophus > Rhinolophus ferrumequinum. The sequence continues at coordinate 5,893,011 of NC_046301.1, read as the reverse complement.
TAAATCTCAATAACAGAAAAAACAATAAACCAAGTGCTGATTTTCAGCATTTGCAGATTTTCCTGGTGTGATACTCCTACCATGGCTAATTTCAAACTACCAATGTGATATCACTGACCAAAGCGTTGGGAAGAAATACACACGAGGGCACTGTTATATAACATCTTCACCAATCCGATGAAATTGATGTAAGTACATCAAGAACAGAAATAATAGCAAAATGGGGTCATTAAGGAGCAATGAGTTTTGAGTAGTTATTACTTTTGCTTTTAACATAATTTAATTCATTGTAAGTTTATAATTTAATTTTTAATAATGAGAGTGTTTAACAATCGACTTGCAAAATTTCAAAAATTTACTAACTGGCTTTGGAGAGCCAACATGAGCTGGCTCCAGCATACCGTCGTCACAGCTGCCTAGGATTCCTCCAAATCTGTTTGCCTTCTAACATCTTCCCTCTTCATAGTGGTCAGCCCACAGTGATGAAATGGTATGTCTGAGCCACTCTGTGTTTACACCCTGACCCATGTAACCCTGAATCCAATGACCTTCCTGCAGCCAATCCAAACCACTAGATTGTCGTCCCAAAGAGAGAGCCTTGGCGGGGCTTTTAGGACAGGGCACCAACTTGTAAAGACCTCTACTTACTGCCAGAGATCATAGATGCCAGCACACTGGAGCTCTCTCAGTTTGGTCCTAATTGCACTGTCGTTGGCACCTATACTTTGTTGTCGTGGTTTGTACGGTTTGCATGTACTTGGTTTCACTGAAGATGGTCTTTCTCGTTTGTTTCTCATCATTGTTGTTTTTTATTATTTCAAGGAATAAACAAGGATACAAATACATCTCCTCTGCTATCGTTAGTCAAAAATCTGCATTTAGTCTTAAATATAAACATTTTTCACGTGAGAGCCAAGTTCCTCTTTACGAGCAATGCCCTTGAGATACATAATCTAAAAGAGGTTCCATAAGGAAATTAAGTACGGCGGTACCCAAACAAAAGTCCCTCACAGGAGAAAGCGCTCAGTACATACAGGATGGTTACAACAGTGGAAAAAAACATCTCTATGGTAGGACGTTTGCCGATCGTATACAAATGTTTAAAGAAGCAGATCTTTTTTCTTTTAATCCTCAGCTGAAATGCATTATACACATTGTTAAACGATAAGGAAGGAGGAACTGTCTGCATGTGTTTCCCATATAAATGGAAGAGACAATTTTTAAGGAGGGAAAACAAGGACATTGACTCACTATCAAGTCATTCCAAAGTGGTGAATTCTGCGGTATTTATTCTCGGTGTGTGGAACATTTAGAATTAAACAAAAAAAAAGTCCACATCATTTGCTGAAAGGAAACGTCATTGAACAGAAGAGCACCAGAGAAAAACAGAGGCAGCGTTTCTTCTAAAAAAAATAAAAAATAAAAGAACAAATTTAGTTCAGAATACTTTGAGATCTAGCCTAATATTTCACATGAAAATACTTGACCAAATGCCCATTTTGGCATATATTTGCTCTTCAAAATTTGCCTCCAAATAAGAAAAAAGATGACCCAGCACAAGGTACAGGGAAAATTTTGTTTCTGAGAAGGATGTGGAAGGATACATGAGACAGCAATGGCTCATTGAACGTGAAACTGCTTATCGGGCCAGAAGTCGGCTATCTTCCCATAGGAAGTCGTAGGAGGGGAACCCTGGCAAGTGTTATCTTCTAAGGGAGACAGATGGTCCCTGGAGCAGCACTGACTCCATCAAGTTTTCACTGAAGAGTTTCCAGATAACTAATATCTTTCCACAAATAATTTGCTCTCGAAAGGCAGCCCCCAGACATGGGAAGAAGAAGGAATGGCTAAGGGCTGTGGAATTTTCTGAACATGAACTGTAAAGAATGTAAATCTTTGTAATTGACAAAATGAGATCACTTTGGAAAAAAACGAATGTCTAGCACCAGGGCTAGTGCACAAGTAGGCATGTTTTTGGAGCCTCAGAAAAGTGCATTCTCAAGATTAATGTTTACATCTGTTTCCAGAGGCTTCATACAAAAGTTGACACTTTTGTACAAAGAACACCCTGGTGCTGACTTGTGACACGAGGCAGCATGACCCTGAATGTACTAGGGACTCATACATCTGTGAGAAACTTGTGTATATATGGTACAGCCCCTCACTAAACCCTGCAACCTTTCCTTGGCCTCAATATTTGGAGGCTTAGAGTCAAGAGAGAAAATAAAGCAAAATAGAATGTGAGAAGAAAGTAGCCTAATATATACAAGGAAAACCAAAAGAAGACTGGTTTATGCCAGCGAGCCATCTGCACGGCTGAAGTCTTCCTCAGGCAAAAAAAAAAGGGGCGGGGTGGGGGGGCTTCACTGTTTCTGAATCCATTGCTTCCTCTTCAGAGGCTTGCTGTGTAGGGCTAAGATCAAAATGGCTCTCGGGAATTTGTTGCCAATCCTATGGTCTGATTTTAGCCTCTATTTTCCCCTTTCTTTTTAAGACCCGAGGATGTAAGTATATATCAGTGCTATAACCTTGCCAGCGTTCACTGGAATGAGTCAAAGGGACCTGGCATTAAATCACAGGGATTTGCGTTGCTAATAAATACAGCAGGCCCCATCCATTGTTGATTAATTCTGACTGAAATCTAAACACCAAACAACAAACACTCTTCTGAACTGCTCTGGTACCCATTAGTTTGATGTGTTTATTAGACAGGGCTGTGTTCTTTCAAGTTTATTAACAACAGATTAAAAATCTGCAAACAAATCTAGGATTCTTTTCATGATTTAAAAGCACGGGTACCATTTACTAATGTTTTTAGGGTTTGACAGTAAGTCCAAGCAAAGCTAAAACACACCATCATGTCAAGTTAAGATCTTGGTACAAAGTATAAATAGTTATTGTCAATGTGCAGCTCCCATTATTCAAACAAATAATCAAAAGTTCTGCTTCATTAACTTTTAGAATTGTCATGTTTTTAACATCCATTCTTGAATAGAAATTTAACTGACAACAGAAGATGAAATGTAAAAATCTTTACTAGTAATATGACTTATTGCATACCTTTAAAGATTATAGAAGTTAATAAGATATTCCCATGGTGTTGAATTATATTTATCATATAACGGAGTTCCTGTAGGTTAATTCTGAATTGGGCCAACTAACACATGGTCCACATGGTCGTGGATATGCTATATATGATTCATTAGCAATGCTTGAAAGTAAAAAAAAAAATCTTACAAGCAAATTTACAGTGTGCAAAAATAATCAATGGTGCCTCAGTATCAAGGATTTAAGAAATCAAAAATGAAAAGTACAAATTTTAAGTTTTTTGAATATGTTAACTCTGACTATAATGCCTGGGTGAATCCTTGAAATTTTCTAAGGTGTATACTTTTAACAACTTAGTGGAAGACGCAGAAGTCCCAGAGAGTCTCAAAAAGTCCAAGTTACTGTTAGTTATTTCAAGTTCATCAGTGGAAGCAAAGATACAGAGAAACACAAGCCATATATAAAGCCCCAGGGAAATTACCATAAAGAAGATTTACCTTAATTCAAGCTGTCTAAAGACTACAAATAGATCTGACTGACTTAAAGACTATATATTTATGTCCTGTTAATAGTTTTTGCAAACCATGTAATTTTAAAGAACTCTTAAATAATGTGTCAAGGGGAATAATTTTCAACTTTTGGCAAAACAGAAAACTGCTCATCAAATATAGAGCCTTGGGAGAACCATCGTGTCCTAAGGTCATGTGAGGCAACATCTTGACTTGAAAAGCTTTCCATAAGTGCATCTGCCATTGCATTATAAAAGATTCCAATCGAAATCTGTCACTGTGACATCGAAATTTCCCCCCAGAGTTTCCCAGACCACCAGAGCTCAGCTCAGCAACTCCAGAATTAAATCATTACCTCCTTTAATCCTAAATCATGTCCCCTTAATTTTTACAGCATGTAAACTACTAGCTTTTATTCTCTGCTTTTTTTCATGAATGCATAATAGCCATGATAGTGAAGATCAGAAGACAAGTATAACAGATTATAAAATCAGTTGGTCTATTCAACCCAAAAGTTACCGTTACCATAGTGGTATTGGTGGTGATTATGATTATGTCAGTCAAGAGTAATGCTTGATTTTATGGCATCTATAAACAAACTCTTTCTACCGAAGGGAAGCATTATAAACATTTCAAAGACCATGTGGTATGAAAAATACAACACTGTACCTAAAATGTTAAGATCCATATTCCTCATTAAAAAAAAAAAAATCATTTCTATGGTGCATCTAGTATATGCTCCCATGAATAATTGATTGATTGATAATCGATTGAGCAGAGAGAAAAAAAAGAGGAGAGAAGGGGGTTAGAGGAGAGGGGAGGGGAGGGGTGAAGTGGGGGAGGAGCAAAGGAAAGGAAGGAAAAGGGCATATGGAAACTTATTATAGCAACATAAATCAAATAATATTTTCAATCAATGATAGCTAATCAAGAAAACTGAAAGAATAAAAGGATAAATGACACTGGCTACCAATAACGAATGACTAAACATTCAACTTCTATCAACTGGAAAGTTAGCTCTTTATTAAACTAAACCTGGCATTGTCAGTTTTTTGAGGAATAGATTGATATAATTAGTATCTTACCCTTCAGGATAGATGTGGAAAAATGGGGAAATTCCTCTAGTTTTCTTTGACCCTATTTGAAACAAGATTCTTGTACCATGCAATAATTACATGACCCAGAGGAGTATCTTTCAATTGTGTGTACAGCTTCCGCCTGAAATTGCACTAAGAGCAGGATTACTAGAGAATTCTGTTCTCTCACTGGAAACAGGAGTCTTCTTCTAGATCCAGTAACTATTTTTGGGTACCTACCATGTGTGGAGTATCATGCTGCCAGCCTCGAGGTGTTATTATCAACTGCCAGCCTCGCCCTTCCCCCAGGTTAGTATTTAAACCATCGCTTTGAGCCTCTGCTTTGACACGTCATACATTCTACGTTTTTTGGTGGGTGCCCAGCAAAACATATAAAACAGGTACACACGAAGACACATTGTCATAAAATTTAAGCATACCGAAAACAAAGATGATGGAGAATGTGTCAAAAACAAAAAATCGAGAGTTATAATAGCTTCCAAATTCTCTACTGTAATACGAGAAGCAAGAAGAAAATGAAACAATGGCATCAAATTTCTGAAAGACAATTATTTCCAACCTGGAGATCTGTGCCAAACTCTCAATAAAGAATAAGAATAAAATAAAAATATTTTCAGGTATACCAGGTCTCAAACCATGTATCTTTCCTGCACCCTTCTCCAAACAGGTACTGAGAACCGTGTGAACCAAAACAAGAGAGCACACTAAGAAAGAAGACGTGGTTTCCAGGAAACAAGAGGTCTTACATCAGAGAGAACTGCAGAGAGTTCACACTGGGGGAGGAGCCATCAGCAATAACAATGGTGGGAGACGCTCCAAGAAGATGACTCCCACAGGGAGACGCTCCAAGAAGATGACTCCCACAGACTGCGCCCTGTGTTAGAACGCACCAACAGGGGAAGTAGAACAGTGACCTAGCTTGCATTTGATGAGAACGCAGAAAACCAATCATATACACATCCAGAAAACCAAGACAATTGTTAACTCCAGGGAAAATAAAAAGTGGTGCCAGAAGGAAAGAGCAATCGTAAAATACAGCATGACTCAGTGAAAAACAGCATTTACATAAACATAAGAACAGATACTCCCAATACCCACCTAAGTAAAAGTTTAGATAACTGCATTGAAAAAACGTAGGACCAAACTGTGTGTACGTGTGTGTGTGTGTGTGTGTCCATGTGCATCTGTGATGGAGGTTGTTGGGAGAGAGCTAAAGTCTCCGTACCCTCAGAGGAAAGTAAAAAAATGCCAAAACCTGAAATATTAAGAAGCAGCAATAGAAATGTGCCATTTTAAGATGTGCAAATAAATACAAAGAATCAGCTTGCTTTGTTGAAAACAATGGCCTCTGAGAAGGGAAAAAAACGAGGGGAGAGTTTAGTGGGCAAATGGTTTTGTGTTAGAAAATTCATAGAAAATGGATTCTTTCAACAGATACTCTGTAGAACAATTTTGATAAAAATAAAAAAAAAACCACCCTAAGAAGCTTACTCTATGTGGGTCTATAATATGGGACACCTGAACACTGTAAAATTTAAATACTTTTATTCTTCTCCCATTTTACAGATTAAAAGCGATCGAAGGCAACCCCTAAGCCAGGACACCTGTATCACAAAGAGCTCAAGGTTACACTGGAAAAAGGGAGGAAAGTGAAGAGCATTGCCACATTTCTCTTGGCCTGAATATCACCTCCAGATATGCTGCCATATGATGACGCATTACTGGTCCTTACGTCTGACACCACAGTATGAGAAATGTACATGACTTTCCCTTCACACTGACGTACCAGACGTTGCCAATGAAAGGCACTTTTCACCCACTTTGGGCATCATCAACTCTTTCTCACAGTTGGTAAGAAACTTCCTTTCCACCAAGTGGTTTTTCCTACACTATTGCTATTGTCCTGAAAGTACTTTTCTCACCCACTCCTTCATCCTTGTGGGGTGACCATGCAGCACTAGGGAAGCTGATGCAGAGTTCGGGTGGGGAGGGTGATGATGCCCTCTGGATTTCTCTTGACACAAATCATTTCATATGTTTCACATTTAAGGAGGTTGGACTCCATCACTCATTCAGTCTTTCTCAAGTTCTGCTATGTTCTGGTGCCAGAGCCCATAATTACCATAAAACAGGTTGATTTCAGGCCGAATTGCACTGGAAAATGACATTTTGCATTTTTATTGGCACTTTGAAGAGAACATACTCTTCTCCAGTTATTGTACTTTTAACACTAAAATACTGAGAAATAGTCTTTCCATATGTATTATAAGAAAAAGATATTTAAAATTTAAGATTTATTCCCTACTCTTGTGATTTTTATTGGCATTTTAAGCAAGTTCAGTGCCCATCAGACCTAGGTCTAGTTACTTTTATTGATGCCATATAGACAACCCATAATCAAAACCACCAGCCAAATTGCTATGTCTCCTCTGCTTCTGCCAGAAAATTGGCAGAAAATTCTCATTTAAAGCTTGCAAGAAAAACCCAGAAGAAGGTTACAGAAATCCTTTATGCTATATTTCCCAGCAATTGAATATATTCCCGCTTTTAAAAACTCACTTAAATTTTACTTCCCCAAAAGTGTGAAAACCAGGTGGCACCTAAGAACCCCATCCCCACTCTGGTTTATTCTTATAAAAATAACACCCTGATATTTTGCAACAAATAGTATAAATCCCTTCTGACCACACTAGTAAAATGTTATGTTGGAAACCATGAATATGGAATACTGATTTTCCCTCCACGCATGAAAGGAAGAAATAGACTAGAGCATTAATCTCTTTCTGCTCTGTATACTCCCCCAAGAAAATAGTTATTCTGCCACCCAGTGTGGTACCGTGATTGTTTTTGTGTTCCAAACTCGCCTGGGTGTTCTCTTCCTACAAGGGATGCTTCAGTAAGCTCAAGCCACATTCTGAAAGAATTCTTTGCAAGTCTGGGAGTTCTCGATGTTCTAGAATGGTCCATCCCTCGAGAGTGTTGATGAGCTGAAAATTGCTGAGGACAGATAACTGCAATGCTGTTACGAGGGAAGATGATGAAGACGACCCAGAAATACCAGCAGAAAAATGTGGCTGGAGCAATGAGAGGTAGAAGCACAAGATGCTTCTGAGGGTTAAGAGGAGTAAGGAAGAGGAAGGAGAGTTTCATTAGAGATCTTCAAGAGAGTGGTGTGAGTGGAACGGAAGGGTGATGTGACTGCAAGTGTTTAAGAAGGGCTTTTGTGGACTGGAAATGGAGGAAGCAAATATAGGCTTCCCAAGTTCCCATACGTGTTCACCATTCCTCGCTTGAAGGACCTCCTGAAATCCTACTTCTTTCAAGAAATTCTTTTTAATAGGAAGAAGAAAAGAGGAACACTCTTGTTTGCATTTGCTCAAACATCACCACAGACTGTCACGAAACGTTAGAATAATCTAGAGATTTCAACATCTTATTTATTCAACATTTGTTTCACACAATCAGATGCTTTCAGTCGGGCAGCAAATCAGAGAAAATATTTGTGGTTCTAAATCATTGGTGATCAAATCAATAAACCACTACTATTCGGGACTACTCTAGGAAAGTTTACTGACACAGAGCCTTAAAAGAAGGCCGACTTCAAAGCTGAGCCAGTTCTGCCACTCACTGTATGGCAAAGGGGCCCACCACATCCCACGCTCCATCTGCTCTGCCATTCACAGTTCTTGGCTGGGTCACTCTGGCAGCGCAAAAACATTTCAGGTTTCCTTTACCTGCACAAAAAAGTGAGCGTGCTGAAGCTTGTCCTAATGGGTCCTCCACAACATAGTCCGACTTTAGCCAACTTTCCAAAATTACTTAAAAATCTTCCAATTCTGTCCAACTGACATACTATTTCTTGTGCAGTTCCCACCTGAATGAAAGCCAATCTCCTCTTTCATTTGTACATATTTCTGTGGGATGCCTCTGTCTTATGCCCTCCATTTGACCATAATTGAGAGATTATAGTTAAAATGTTTCAGGGGTGCCCAATACATTTTCGTTTTTCTTTCTTTCTTTTCTTTCTTTCTTTCCTTCCCTTCCTTCCCTTCCTTTCTTCCTTCCTTTCTTTCTTTCTTTCTTTTGAAAATGCCCTCAGTAGGAATTTGTTAATGAGCTGTGAATGATTATCTAAATTTCTATTGTATCTTATATCAGTCTTGCATGATTACTTTTTGTCTGTTTATCCCTTTTCAGATGTTATCTTTTCTTTTTAATTTTAATTTCTTTTTAATTTTAGTTCAAGCTTCCTAGAAGTAGAAAGTCTGTTTACTGACATGCGAAGCCAGCACCTTGAACTATTAGTCACCCCATAAATACTTCTGGATGATGATGACAGCTCCTTTTTCTTAAATGAATTAGTATATACAATGCATGCAATTAACTGAATTATGAATTTATCATAGGATTAGCAGACAAGTAAGTCAAAGGATTAAATTGATGCTGATTATATAAATATGATTCTACAAGAAAATATACTTTCTGTTTATTTTTAAACATCAGTGCCATCTCCCAATAACTTTCCTGTTTCATCCTATTTCATATCACTATGAAAATTATGTCTGGACTTCAAAAGACAACCTAAACTTTTTAAAGTTCATATTTTTTAAATCCAATATTAAATACAAGTTAGTGGTATGCAAAATAGCTACCTCTCCTCCTGTTTGACAAATCCTATTTTCCACACAATAAAATGTGCTTCTTGTACTTTAAGGAATATATATAAAATCTCTACTTCTTTGCTTCCCAATAAGTTCCATTTTCTGGAAACATATATAACATCGTGGTCTTATTTCTCTAAGTAGCTATATAATAATGACATAAACATCCCTAATGCACATTTACTATAGAATAGCACTGTTTTTCACACTAAAAATAACTGCTAGTAAAGTTGTGCAAATTTCAGTGATTGCTTCCAAAATTTTTTGTCAACATTTTCAACTGCTCTGTTTCATGACCATAAGGTTTTACACCAAAGACGTTTGGAAAGAAACTGAAACCATGTGAGTCAAAGAAGATGGGAACAAGAATAATGAAAGTTGACTGATGTGAAACCCACAACTCTCTGAGTTTTAACCAAGAAACCATATAAGATGACTGTGCTTTCCTCTGCTCCAGCTCCTCCCTCCCTTCCTGCGCACTATTGACACACATCCCTACCCGTCCCTTCTGCAAGTTTCCGAGGTTGTTACTAGACTGAAAATTCTTACCTTCTTCCCACCTCTTGAGAAAATGAGAAAACACCAACCACCTGGGCTAGTAATCACCACTTCCAAAGTACAGTACTGTTTGCAGACAGCGTTCAATCACTATTGATTGATTCTACAAACTCCAACTGAGGATTAATTTTTCTTGAACATTAGCAAAGCTTGCCTGTATCTACATAACACTACAAACCAGTTAATAAAATTTAAAAAAATAAAAAAACTTCCAACAATCAGCTATTTTGTCCATGTGGTAACATAAAATGATTTTTTTGCTTTCAGTAGAGATTTTTGCTTTCTTTCCGTTTCGTTTCTTTTCTTTTCACTTCATTGACCCAGAACTGGGTATCACGTAGACATAGGTTAAAATAATAAAAAGTAAGTATCTTCTTTAAGGTCATACAAATAACTGATGGAATTCAGATAGTAGGACAAGAGCAACTATAGAGGCTGCTCTGTACACAGCCTTACAGGCAAAAGTGATACAATGGGATTTGATCATCTCTAAGTTGAACTCAAAAACAAGGCCAAGACTAGGAGGCAAAATATAGAGGAGTGCCAAAAAATGTAGTAATCAAGAGAAATAATAGCTTAATGCAATATTTTTAGAAATGCACAAACTATGCCCATCGACTAGCTGCTTCTTTTTTAAATAAAAGTTTGTTGGAACCAGAGCCAGAATTAGGGTGAGGCAAGCGAGGTAGAATTATTCAAAAGCAGGGTCTGAACCTGTCCTCATTTAAAATTTTGATAGTGTTCATCACTGACTTTTTTTGTATTAATCTTTTTTTATAAGTATTGCATTAAAACAGCATTTATCTTCATTATTGAGGTTTTTGAAACCTGTGCCTCACTGAGTGCCTACAAGCGCACAAGCCTCCAAAAACAAAACCAAAAATAAAACACTAGGAAAAGATGCAATCCATACATAATAAATTATTGAAATTAATGGTTAGCAAGCAGCTTTAATGTATAATAGATATTAAATTTTATTTTAAACTTACAACTCACAAGCAGCTTTACACTATAAAAGCTCTACGTAGGAAAACCATCTCCATAGGCAAGATAAGAATGTATTAAAAATGTTATTAATAAAAGACTGACAGATCCAGCAGCTAGTTCTTGGTTTTCTTGTGTTCTTGGTATGACTGAATTGTATTTAATCTGGCCATTCCATCTCACAGTCAAATCTTTGAGTGTTAGAAAATGCAGCCTGGAACATCTCGGTCCGCACCTACCTCTTAGTATGCCGAGAAGGGCAGCCTACTTAGAAAGGTACAAGTAGTTTCAAGCATATTTTAAGTTGAATGACTGGCCTTTCTTAAAAGACAAACCCTTTCTGGACTCCTTGGAAATGCCTGATTTCCCTGCTTTTGCTTCTGTCCAGAGCTGGCTTTCCCTGTCCTGCACAGGCCATTCCTGGGGAAGTGATCCACACAGAAGGGAGTAAGGTGAGCACCCTACGGCCTCCTCTTCCCACCGGAGGGGTGGGAGTCGGGGGTTTTGCGAGATTTGAGAGCTAGAGATCTAATCAACACACTCCTAATTTCTCCTCTATACACTCGCATGGCCCCAACTGATAGCTCACTCTTTCGGGTCACCTACCCTTGTTAAAACTCCCCTAATGCACAATGCAACGTTATAGACAGTAGTGTTAATTAGTATTTATTTATCGCACAAATAAAATCAACTCATGATAAAATCATTAGCACTAGAGCATTACTATCGAAATTATATCAGCTTCTGGTGAATAAATGAGCATGTGTGAGAAAGCGCTGAGACCCTCATCTCTACATGGAGCTGAGGGGAAACTAAGGGAAAGAATGTTAAGGCAAGGGAGCCCCACATCTCGTCCCAGCAAGAGAGAAAACGTGAAAACGTCCTACATAAAACACAGAGCAGCTTTACTTGTTGATTTATTGATGCTCATTCAGTTGCCACTTACTTTTTACCTTCTAATATCTGAAAAGTAGATATTGAAAGGGTAGAGTGAAAAAAGAAATCTCTCCAGCAACTAGGTATAATGGTTCCCAATAGCGATCTTCAATGTCTAGTTCAACCATGTGTCCAAATAATGGAACAATAATTATCTAGTATTTCATTATTATACAAATTTTCTGTAAAGCTTACAGGCAAATAACAATAGGTAAAACAAAATTTCCTCTGGAAACAGTTACCATTTCACATCCTACAAAATAATTCTTCTATTATTCACATCTCTCAAATGCAATCAGCTTTACTTTTCCAACCTGACTGAGCTCTACCCTAGGAAGTCTGAAAATCAGAAAAAGAGCCAGCACTCCCCTAACCGTATAGTTAGTGAAAATATTTTATTTGAATTCTAGGATATCCAGACCTATAACTTTCAGTAAATTTACCTTGGTTGGTGACAAATTTCTCACCAACATTTGTCTTCGTTAATATAACTTGTTCGTATTTTTAATCTTTGTGAATATCTATATGAACCTAGTGAATAACAAAAAGCATGGAGAAAGGTAATACATTTATTTATGCTGCTGTTACCATTTTAAATTTTAAAAAAAACTTGCCACAGTCTAAATGTCTATCAACAGAGGACTTGCTGAATAAACTATGGAATATCCATACAATCACTCGGTGGTCTCCAGAATACATTATTAAGGAAAAAAAACGTGGGAGGGAAGTGTGTATAGTATGGTTCATCTAAGAAACGGTACATATAAATTTATATATGTCCTTGTTAATAATAATAAATGAAAGACTAAATCATAATTTTTTAAAAAATGAACATTGATGAGGTAGGGAGGGAGGACACAGAGCTAAGGAGATAGGGTAAGAAGCTAGACTTCTTTCAATATACCTTGTTTTGTAGTTTGATTCTGAGACCACATAATTATAAAATGAAGCTACATTTAAAAAAAAAGAAACCCTAGAGACGAAAGGAAACCAACAAATAGAGATGTATATCTGATCTGTGGCAAAACCATACAGGGAGGGATTATTTCAAATAACCCTGAAACATAACAATATGCCATCAGTGAGGTAGAGTCTAAGGATTTAAAAAAACGTGCAAAAACAAAACAAAAAAACTGCATTTTTTAAATAATAATTTCATTGCTGGTAGTATTGGTGTTGTTATCCTGAAATTATTGTGTGCATATTGTGGCATAAAGGAAACGACATAAAGGACACACCGACATAAAGGAAATGGGTTGTTATATTGGTGTCATTGAGAAAAAACTGGATTTTCAGCATGAGAAAAACCAAAAGCTCTAAAATCAGAGGCAATCCTGTGGCCCTGGTTTTAAATTGCATATATCAGAATAAACTCATAATGTAGTTGCTTTTTTAATCTGTATTTCTAACTCCGTTTTTGTAAAGGCTAGAAGCAATGGCCAACCCAACTGCAACAATCACCCCTAGTGCCCAGATTGCATGTTCTTGAAATACCACTGGCCACTAAACAGAACTAGGGCTTCTTGGAAAAATAGTTCATTTCAGACATGAAGCAGGAAACATACAAGATGATTCTGGAACACCTTATCACACACAAGAAAGCCAGGATACTACCAGAGACTCATACAATCATATCAACAGCACACAGGAGATAGCTTGAATATACCTCCCCCACCCCTAGCCAAGGAGGGACCAATTTGAGCATCAACAAGAATAACTGCAATAAATTGAAACACAAATTATGACTACATAACAACAACAACAAAAACGTTCATGCATCGCCTCTGCAGAACGCAAAGGAATCAACTCATTATTCTGACAACCGATAGACAGAAAGAATTAAGCAATTTTTCTGCCTTTCCTGTATGAACTGAACATCATGACAGCAACATATTTGAAAAGAGGAAGTTTCTCTGTATAAAAATATTACAACTAATAAATAAATAATAAAATAATAGCATTATCATTTTTCAGCATGTAATGAATTAATGGGTCTAGCACTATACTATTCGATATGGTAGCGACCACCCGTACCTGGCTACTTAAATGTAATTAAACAATTACCAATATAGCACTGATTCAAAGCCTGCTTCAAACAAACTGTAAAATAAATATTCATAAATTTTATAACAATTGCGAAAATTTGAACACTAGATATTTGCTGATATTGAGGAAACTGTTGCTAAATTTGGTTAGGCATAAAAGTGATATTATGGGGATATTTTAGAGCATCTTTACCTTTAGGCACACGCTGAAATATTTACGAATGAAGTGATGCAATGTTTGGACTTTGCTTCAATATGACCCGGATGTAGGACCTTGGGGGAAGTAAAAAAAAAGAAATAAAATTGGTTACGACTTACATTGGAGCTGGATAATGAGTACACGAGAATTCATTTTTTTCCTCTACTTTTGCGTGTGTTTGAAATTTTCTATAATAAAAGGTTTATTAAAATTTTTTCATTGCATCAGCCAATTATCATCCACTGTTACATAAATCTGTTAATTGCAGTTGAAGTAGCAACAATACATACTCATTCTTCATCTGCGATGAAACAATTTATAATCCAAATCTTGGTAAAGCTCATTGCAACACAAATCTCCACTGTAGGATGCTTAAACTTTATATTAAGAATAGGTTTTTTTCCCCAAATAACAAACGAAAATATTCAACTTAATTAGAACATTTCTCAATAAAAAGGAAAAAAAAAAAAAAAAAAGTCAGACATTACTCTTAATATGACACCAGTAGGGGGAGATAGATGCTGGATTTCCTCTATGAAAATTTTTTTTTTCAAGAAATAATCCTGTTTAATCTGACAATCTGGACAACATGAGGTGGGGGATTCTGGGAGGACACTCTATTATGTGTTTTTGGTGAAAATCATGTCTCCATCCTCAATTCTTTAGCCTTTCACTCCCAAGAAAGGAATTGTTCACTCTACATCATGAGAATCCATTTTCCAATCTAAGTGTACATTCAAATTACAGTAATAACCTTGCTCATCTTTCTGCTCCTGTCTTATATGTCCTTAATGGACTTTTTAGATATTGATCAAGGATTTTTTTTTTAAAGTAACCTTTTTTAATCACCTGTGTATAATTCTAATTTAACATTTGGGTTAAGCTAGTACTCTTATAAATAATGTCATTCACTTATATAACTATTTCTTGAATGTCTACTATGCTCAGGGTACTGTGGTCAGTGCAGGGGTTATCACGAAGAATAAAAATTAGTTCCTACCCCCAAGTAGTTTACAGTTCAGTAGAAGAACACAGCACACGGTAGGATAAGACCCCTAGGGAATGCACATGATAGCATGGCAGCCCATGGAAAAGAAGCCAACCATCTTGGAGAATGATTTCCCAAACGGAATATACAATTACACCTTTCATTTATTCATTAATTTGTTTAGTCACTCAATATATATTTATTTTATCCATTCAGTAAATAAATATTGAGCGTCTTTTATGAACAAGATATGGTGTCCTCTTGATTCGATTCACCATAAATTCTTCTAGCTCTGGATAGACCATCTTTGACAGAGTGGCTTGCCTGTAATAATGAACAGTTCTAAACAATTTTTCTTCATTTTGTGAAATTGGCATTTTCAATATAAATTCCTCCTTCACTGGAAAACCCCAGTGGTATTCAAATATTACTTCTGGATATTTTGTACTAATTTTAAAAAATATTTTACATTATATCCTTATGTGAAACTAAACACATGCTATTGTTACACATTCTCTTCTTTAATGATTATACAATTTCTTATGGTCTTTAACCAATTCATTTAAAATAGTCCTGTTGTCAAGACCATAACTCCACAGAAAAGAGTTCTCTGTTAAGGTTCTCCTTCTTCACTAAATCTGAGTTAATTTACAAAGTTTTCTCCTGGTCAGCAAGGGGAAAGTTTCTCTTCCAGAAATTACACCCTTGGGTTAAGGGCCTTTTACCACTCACTCTATATTATCCCCAAGTATTATCTCCTTCCCAAATTGAGCCATAGTCCACCACCAGCGGATAGCAAGCTATGCCCATAACCTTTCTATTTTGTGAGAAAATTTGAGTTACAGAATAGTCCCTACGAGGCCATGGTCTTGGACATTCAAAAGTTCCACAAGGGGGTCTCTCTTCTACTACTTTTTCTATGTTCCCAAAAGGCTCCTATTCGTAGACTTCCAGTCTAGTCTCACCTCCTTCCTTCCTCAGGTCCAAGCTGATATTTCACTCTGAGATTCCAGAGCGAGTGAGTAAGGGATCTTTACCCATTTGCCCCCAGGCCTGCCATTCCCAGGCCGGTCAAAATGCTGTCTGAGCAGCTCAGACACCCACCTCAGTCTGCATCTCCCTGAGTTGTCCTTTCAAGGAGTCTCTGATTAGCCTTTAAATTGCTTCTAGACATTCAGCTCCACACTTGGTTTTCCTTTCTCCAAAGTGCTTTCTGAATTGTTTGTTCCTCTTCCTGTGTTCTGTTTATAATTTGCCCTTACCCGTTTGTTACTTTAGCCCTTCCATTATGAATTGCTTCCATCCAGTTCTCTCAAGCTTCCTCCTCTCAAAATCTCACTAACACATCCTCTTACCTTCTCACTGTCCTCTGAGCTCTTGAACCTGCTGGTCTAGTGTGCAGGTCGCCTCCCCTGACAGACCATTTTTGTAGTTAGGTTCCCACATACTCCTCTTGGTAAGTTCCAGCAGTCACCAGACAACAACTTTCTAAGGGCTGATTTTCTCCCCCAAAGACCATGCCTCTGAATTTTTCCATTTCTTCCACCCTGGCCATTCGTCTACTAGGACCTAGTGCGCACAATCCTTTCAAGCGTACAACTACTTTTACTATGAAAAAAGGGACTGTTAGGATACAAACTATATCCAAAGGAGTGAAGTGACAAGTATATCATTCCGTATGACTTGGCTTGGCAAAGCCTTAAACATTAATCTCTTCCAAGCCCTCTCCGTGTTGGCAACATTGCTTGTCATAGACTACTCTCCTAACCCTGATCCTCGGGGGTCACTGTCCTCACTGGTTTCTTCTACTTCCTGCCGCAGGTGGTACCACTCCCTGGAATTGTTGGGTGCTTTTTTGCCTTGATTTTAAGTTCACTTGTTCAGCCTTAGGTCATAACTATCCTCAGACCACATGCCTTCAGCAGCATCTCACATTTATTGGTTCATTCTTAGTTCCTTCTGAACTTCTTTGCTATTTTTTTCAACAAATGTCTTGCTTTTAACTCCCCAATGTATTTTCCATTCACTTCCCATCAGTTCATACTGGTTCTCGTTTTCTCTCTCTCTCTTTCTCTCTCTCTCTTTCTCTCTCTCTCTCTCTCTCATTTTTATTGTCTCTAAAAGTTTCAACCTTATTATTTGCAACTCTGCTACCAATATCCATAACCTCTTTGATGAAAAATCACCTGGCGCATTAGCATAGTGAACTCTCAACCAACTCCCACTCCTGAATTCTGATCAGGGATCTGACTATACAAATATTTTTTTTTACCTTAATTACCTTTGTTTTTAAAATATTCTATTTCTGTGTTATCACATCTAGTTAATACATCACAGCATTCAGAAGTATATTTTCATATATATATATATATACATAAAAATATATATAGATATCTTTTATAGATATATAGATATAGATATAGATATAGGTATATATATATATAGATATATATCTTTTTTTTGAGAATCCCTTTGCTGTAGTTCCATTATTATAATCTGGGTACATGATGTAAATATAGTGTAGGCATGCATATTAATTTGGAATAGATAAAAAACAAACAAACCCTGGAACCCTGGAGTGAGTTACTTACAGGGTCTAAGTCTGCTCTCTAACTTGGGGCGCACATCCAAACCACCTGTGGAAGAAGCTCTGCCTCTCCCTTCCCTTGGGGCTGGGTTTCAGGACCTCCATGGGGACCTCAGAGCCACTGATCTAAATGCTTCTTGAGGTAATGACATCTGTAATCCCAGTGAAGGTGGAGCCTGGAATGTCATCTCTGTGAACTAATGCGATAAGATTGGCCTCTGACTTTGCTTTTCTTCTGTGATGCTGCCTCTCTTCACCACAGAACTGTCCTTCACCTGTGTTTTCCCATGCCTGCAGAGTCCCATCCTGACGTTCTAAAGTACACTAATGTTTAGATGGGCCTGCGAACAAACGATTCCTCTTTCCCAAAGGAAAGGGAAGGGTGGAGGGCGTCATCACACTCAAAGCTTACATTGTGTTTAGTCATGCTAATTTATCTCCTGGGATGTCTGAGGGTTTCTTTCTGCACCCAGGATGGCCCTTCACTTATCATCTAAGTCTTGTTAAGGTGGAGATGGCTGCACGAGGATTGAAAAATGTTTGTGGGGAAAGAAGTCTCCAGAGAGAATAAAAACGAGGAAAGTTCCCAAAGCCCTAATTTGGTGATGTGACCTTTATTGGATGACGTCTTGTCTACAGAATGTCCAGCATCATTCATCCTTAAACTTTTCTACAGTCAAATTTACTCCCCCTTCATTCATTGTAGGAGACCGAGCTCATTGAGAGAAAAAAGGGGGTCGTTCGTTTCTCTGTTTGTGTCGGGCCCAATCTCTCATTATTCTACTTCTTATCGCGCCCTTTTTTTTTTTTCAATTCTTTTCTCTTTTTCTATGTTATATATGCAGTGAGCACAAGGGAAAGAACTTCCTTCTCTTCTAAGAAATAGCAAAGGATCTTAAGGAATTATGCATCTCACATGTGTCACGGGCTCTTGTTCCATTTCTGGCATGGTTGTTAATTGCTGGGGGTTCTGGCATCTCTGATGATTTCTAGCTACATTCCCCACAAGTGGGGGCAAGTTACTCCTTAAAATACTTGAGAAAGTATGTGGTAGAAAGGCCTAGGGCAACAAATGTGGTTTAATCCTAGCCTCATCTAACCATCTCTGTACCCAGGAGAAGCCCCTTATGCCTGAGACTCAGTTTACCCCTCTGTAAAATGGAGATAAAGACCTGCATGATGGGTGATGAGGATTTTACACACTGTCCGTTAAGACTTAGCACAGTTCCCATGCCATGGTTGATGGCAACATTATCATTATTCCTTACAATTCTTCAGTGTCATCAAGCATCTTTGAGACTCACATATGAGCATCACTGTATGCTTTTAAGTTTAGAAATAAACAGTTCATAGCCGAACACTTCGAATAACCGATCACAGAGTCACACCACTGCCTATCATGCTGTCACAGAGCTCTTATCAAGAGGATATGTCGTATGAAAGAGACCAGCTACATGGAACCATTTAACATAACTACGCTGTTTTGTTTTTAGCATTGAACTACTAATGTTTGTTAGGCTGAATGTTTGGTTTGGTTTGGTTTTCTATTACTTGCAGCTGTTCCAGGAAAATGAAGGAAGGATGCCTCTTCCTCTGAATACTGAAACTTTAACTTGCCCTGATTTTTGAAAAGAAGGCAAAGAGGAAACATCATTTACCTACTCCAACTCCATTTTTGTGCATCCCAATAGGCTGAGGGGCCCCTTGCCACCATCGAGCACAGAGCATGGAGCTAGAGCTAGCGAAGAAGAAATCGCCCTAATAGTCAACCTCCCTGGATACAAAAGAAAGAAATATTCTAAGAGCCATTCACCCACTCATTTCCAAGTAAAAAGCCCACAGAAATTGGGAGAAAAGAATTTAATCTCCATTCTTTTACTTCACAACATAGTTCCAGACATGGTCTTTGGCTTTATTTTCATAATAAGTCATGTTCTTAACGTATCATACATACTGCATTTCAATGAAAGCATTCAAATGTGAATTACCTAAGATAATAATTCAAATATGAATTATCTAAGATAAATAGTAATGTCTAACACACAATTGATGCTTCTATTAATTTCTAGCTCTTGGAGTTTCTGTTTCCTCAAGGTCTGTTCTAGTTCCAAAATCCTCCATAAAGATGACTCTTAATTCAATTTCTTTGTGTTGCAAAGTAGGTCAGCTCTTCAGAGAGGCCCTTCCTCCCATTCAGAGAGAAACTCATTGGGATGGAGGCCGAGTGTCTTCCAAAGAGGTTCCCTCTCTGGTAATGATCAGAGCGGTCACACCCACGCAGAGAGCACCTGTGCTCCAAGATGAGCATTTTACATGCAGTCACTTATTGAGTCGTCCCAACACCCTGTAAAGACAGTTTTCATTTCCACATGTTGTAAGAGGCTTCGAGGGATGAAGTTGCTGCAGGTCACAATGTGGTGAAATCTGGAACTAGTAAAACCTACCTCTCCCTGACTCCGAAGCTTGAGTTCTTTTCTTTCTGCCACACTACCTAAAATAAAAGTGAAATGTGTAAATAAATTACGCTGCCTGGCATTTTGAGAAGCTAAGAAATACAAAGTGTACCCACAGTGAGTCAGGAGCAAAGCCTGGGGTTCATACCAGCAGTCCCAAATACCCGAGAGCCATGTTTCCACTGACCTTCACAATGTTTGACTTTAATTCAAATTAACTGCCAACCTTTCAAACTATGCAGAAATCACATAAAAATCAGGATTGAGAACTTCTACTGACAAGCCAGAATAACTGGCAACCCTGGCCCCCACGTTGCCACATGATGACTGAGGGAAGCTGAGCAGCAGAGGCCCGTTTGGACAGGGCACTCCGGCTCCCATACACCACAGCTTGTTCTTCGCTGGCTGGGCCGGTGTGCATGACCCTCCATTACTCCACGCATCCCATCAAGAGAAATCAGAACGGGGAAATGTTTCAACCTTGTACACATACAGTGCGGAAGTTACGTGTACCTTTTCCTCAATGGTGTTCTCTGGGGAATGACTCAGAGATTGAGAGGGTTTGGAGAGCAGCCTCAGGCCTTCGATTAAAATAGTTTTGTCCTTGGTTACTACCGGAATAAACCTGTAAGCAGACAGCTGTTTTGTGCCAGCTGAAATTCTAGTCTTGGGTGGGAGGGCAGAGGTTTTTGACTCTGCATGAGAAACAGGCAGAAACAGAGTATATTCTTAGGCCAAGTTCCTTTCTTTATTGTCATGGAAGCAAGAAGAGAAATGTAGAAAGGGGGAAAGCTTTGCGGGACGAGTGTCTCACGCAGACTTTCTGCTAGGCGTCAGGAGCTGCCCAGGATTGTACAAACACTTGTACAGGAAAACCATGGCTATAGAAAAACTCCTAAAATTAAAACAGAGCTGGAAAAGAATAAAGACCATGCATTTGTCTTTAAACTCAGAAGTGGAACCCCTGGGATTTGGTATTCTATAACAAGGCTGGAAACATTATTAACATTAATAAATAAACATCTGGATTGACTTGCAGTCTAAATTTAAGTGTCCTAAATATTTTGGCTCTATTATAACTATATTGCATTTTCCTAAATTCTCCAGTGTTTCTTCTGTCCTTAGCTTACACTTCATTTTCTTTGACTCTTTTAACTCAGGTCTTGTTTTCCATGAAAATGGACCTTGTTATATAAACGTTTAAGCACCAAATGTCCACAAAAAGATATGGAATTGGTCTTGATTTCATCCCTCATATTTGTACAACGTGGGTCCTTTTAATTGAAACCATATAATCACACCATTTGCTTCTCTTTCTTTCATTTAATACTCTGTGCTATATATAATACTAAGAGTGCCAAAATTTGCCAACAAAATTTTTGTTGAGCTAAAATTAAAACCTAAGGCCATTATGAAGCTCTCTGTTAATTCCATTTTTAAATGTAAAATTTAGGCAATTTTAGCCCAGTTTGGAATAGTGTTAGGGAGAAAACATGTAAAATATGGTGGCCTACACCAGTTTAAGCCATAATCATTGTCCAGGTTCCCTTGGATCCTCAAGTGAGCTCTAGAAGCAAGAGTATTTGTGAAAGTAAAGGTCAGCAAAACACATCTCCACCGAGGAAAGTTATTCTCCACCGAGAATAAAAACCAATGCAAAATTCAATGAGCCAGCTACAGAGATTTCTACTCGTAAACACGATGGTTAGACCTAATCCGCTCCTCACCGCCTTCCTTTGAGGATGTCAGGTCCATGAACCACTGTTGCTGCCTTGAGCCTTTTTCTAGTTGTAAACCGAGAGGTTGCTATGCAAAGTCCCAATGCACGGAACCAGAGTTAATCATTCACAGGCCCTTTTGCTTGAAATAAGATGCTTTTCATTTCCCTTGGCTTACGTGAATAATGAAAAAAGAAAGCAAAGGAGATAACTGCACTGTTAAAAGATAATCCCTTAGCATAACTATTGTCTAGAAGGCCCAGCACTATACAGGCAGGCGAAAATCCAGTCTGCATTCAGCGACTACCTTGACATTTATTTATAGGAGATTATGCCATGACACAGCTTCAAGTCCTTTAGAAATGCTCCCATTCCCCAAGGCCTCCACGATATTTATATACAGGATCTCATATTATTTTTCCTGGTGTTATGGCAACAAAGATTCCAATGTTTACAGAGCTATCAAGTTCTGACAGGCCAAGCTGGGGACTTTGCATCACGGGCGCACATTAAAATGGAGCAAGGGACCTAGGGAACAGCACAGGCTCTGCCATCTGAACAGCTAATACCTGAGCTGAAGAGAGGGAGGAAGCAGGCAAATGGTGTTAATCAGCGCACAAAGCCACCGTCCCCTGGGACTTTGGCCTCATGATCCTGTGGTTTAGGAATATATTACAAAGTAGGCTGAACCTAGCGAGTCATAGTAAACGCAAAAGAAAAGCAAACCCCATGTTCCTACTACATTTTTGGACTCTGCGTGGATTTTTAAAGCTCTGTTCAATACCGGATGTCAGAGACCATTGTTAGACCTCTGGGGTAGTGGAAGGGGAAATGAAAATGCAGTGGGTGAAAAAAGGACGGAACAAGGACTCTCTCTGTGCCCGCATTTTGTTTTTAAGGGCACAGTGGAGAGGAGCCCAGCTTACCTTCATGCCTAACTTAATCACTGCCCAGGCTCAGTGCTTCTAGCGTACGCCCGGCTTGGGGCTAATTGCAGTATAAAGCTGCTCAGGGAAATGTCTTGGAAATATGTGCATCTCACAACAAGATTCTTTTGAGAACATGCCACCTACTCCATGAAAATAACTGTATGTAAACTGTATGTAAAACTTCATGGTGTGAGGTGCTCTAAACTGAAGTTGTTTTCTGGAATTTTCCCAAACGTCTCTACACTTGGTGACTGAGACCTAGAACTAGAAATTATTTAAAAACCAGTCCTTCCAAGCGTATTCTTTGGATATCTTGCTTCTGGCTGCAGCAAGAAATAAGAGCCACAAGCTTAGCCTTGGATACAATCAGCCACCACTTTCCGGTCCTAGATGTGGGCCAGACCGACACGCAAGTCAGAATAAAACGGAACAAGTTCTCGGCCAAGTTTCTTCCTTTCTGTTTTTCTTCCTTTCCTTTGTGTACGTGTGTTCATAAGGGTATTGGTGCATATTTGGTTACAAAAGTGTAGGATGGACTTTACAAACATGTGCCTAATTTTTTTTTGTACTTGAGGTTTTGTTCTGTTTAAAATTGTATATAGCAAGAAATATGCATATTTCCTAATACTGAAAATGAACACTCTAAAAATTATAAAGTGTGCCTTACGACATAACACAGGACATGTGAAGAAAATGTGTTGTTTCCATAGTATGGACTTTCAACTTATATAAAATAAACTTTAAAGCACAGGGGGGAAGGTATAATAATAATTACAATCAGTGTCTCCATATACCTCTCTAGATAAACTGGACTTATATAAGAAAATAGCTACAAATGTGCCAGCAGGACAGCATGGTCCTTCTCTTGGGAAGCTGACAGGATTGCTTCCCAAGACAGGAGGGAAAGCTAGTGAGCAGAGAGCAGGCTTTCAAGCTCTAAATACATGGCAGGCGCATCCTCTCGTCAGCAACTATGGCCACTGTGTGCAATACCTGTTGCTGTCAGTGACTTTTCCTTTCTTTCCTCCAGAGCTGACTTTGCTCTTACTTTGCCAGCTCCCTGGGGATCCTGGTACACAGACGATTATCAGTGGCTGGGCTTCCCAGCAGTCAGAGATGAAAGGATATTGTTTGAAGCTGTGCGTCCGCGTGTCTTTTTATTTCTTCTGGTCAACCCACTTCAGTTTACCACACAGCAGCTGCAAAGGCAGCTGATGTTATCATCTTCGTCATCACAACAGTCTCCATTGTCATCAAAAACAGAACTTATTGCAAACACAATTAATGGCCCAGATCTTTCCTAAGACCTCTTTCAAGAAAATTACATAAGCTTGAGTCTCACCATGAACTCTGCAAATTTGTTACTCATTCATGTAAGCAATATTTCTTAGCCCTTCACCTGTGTGTGGCTCCGTGGTAAGGACGCCGCGATATGCTTTGTCTTGACGGCACTTAAGTTCTGTGGGGAGACAGTCAACAAACACAAGGGTACCAACCGAAAATACAACTGCTAGTGTCAAATACGCTACAAAGCAAATTTAGACGATGGTAGGATACAGAATATGGAATATCTTCAGACACTGGATGCTTAAGAACGTCTTCCCTGAATGGCATTTAAGAAGACACTTCTTGGATAAGAAAACAGTTCTGAAACTAAATGAACTGGAAGCATTCCATTGACGGTAACCCTAATACCACTTAGGGCTCTTAGTGACCACTGTAAGAGTCAAATAAAATATTCCTGGCACACGTGAAATCTCTCAGTCTTCTGGAAGAGTGAAGAGAATGATTTGAGGGGAAACATGTCTTAGTCCAAAGCTTGATACCACATTGTTAACTAATTCCATCTGTTGACTTCTGGTTTAATGAAATCTCTGTTGTGTCTCCTGGTGAAAGCGTTCTTCCCTCCGGAACAAAGCACTCTAGGTCAGCAGAGCATAAAGTCGCAGACACAGGACGCAGAGATTTTGCTAGTGGGACACTAGCTGTGATAGTAAGTGCTGCCACCCCCATTTCCATCCCTTCATTCCTGGACCCGTGAATCTTGGCTACTGGAGAAACAGCACTATATACCAGACTGATTCAGAGCATATCCAGCCTTCCGGGGAAACTTGCCCCAGGCCTGAAAGGCAGTGCCACCGAGGTGGTGCCATTCCACCATCCTATCAACTCAGCATCTTCAGGATGGTGGGGAACATGAGAAGACGAGTGAATTCCACACACGTGGGCCCATGGCTGCACTTCTTTTGCTGTGAAGTCCCAGCATGCCCCAGACCACTGGAACCCCCTGAGCTTCACTGAAGTGGCAGTCTCCTAAATCTCTGTAGAGTCTCTCTCAGTCTCTGGAGTACATGTGTCATATCAGAACATCCAATGCTAGTGGACACCCATTTCCTAATCACGTATAACGAACGTGATGTCACCAATATGGTGAACCAAAGTGATGTTGTGTGGAATGTCCAGATGATCAAGGTCCCTTCAAACTGTATTGTGACAGAGAGCAGGAGAGTAACTCAGGTCCAGGAAAAGTCTATGACTGTACACAGTTGTCTAACCTGGTGAGCTGCTTCAGGTCCTCATCCATAAAAGGTGTTGAGAAGAACACTTTTGCCAACTCACTAGCCATCCACCGCAAATGAGAAGCAGCGGTCATCTGTTCTTGGAAAGACATCACGTGGAGCAAGCAGCCTCACTGGGGCTACTGCTTGGTTAAGTTTCTGGTAGGCCACTGTCACCTGCCATGACTCATCTGATTTCTTCAGGAAGTAGAATGATGTATTAAATGGGGATATGATGGGATCAACCACCTAAGCGGGTTTTAAGTCTCTGAGGATGGTGCTACTCTCTGCCACTGACACAGGGGTTAGGGGACAGGATTAGTTTTTGGATTTACCATCGTGACCTGAGTGACTTCCCCTTGGTCTTTTTCTACTATACTAGCTCGTACTTAGAGAACCAACGTGAGTACTCTGCCAGATGTTACCTAGGTCCACCCCAATTATTCAGTCAGAAAACTGGAAAATGACTACCAGACGAGTCCAGAGGCCCACTGAACCCTCCAGGACATGGTCCTGGGCCAGAACTTCACGTATCACCTGACCTCCCTTCTCCCTCAGTCTAACAGAAAAGTCACAAGAGTGTTTTGGGTTCCCAAGTAACAGTGTCATCTCATATCCTCTATCCAACAGACCTTTAAAATCTGAGTATTCCCCAAAATCTGAGACAAAAATTCAAGAGCAAATGATCTATGAAGAAAGTGCCCCCGGGAACCAATGCAAAGGGATTGTGAGAAGAAACCGAGAAAAAGTGTAATTTCAGGCAAATGCCCAGCCTCGGGCTAATCTCACAGGTGAGCATCCGAGTGGACAGTGACAGGTAAGAATGAGTTAACCAGATGAGAGGCAAGGGGTCCATATCCTGCATCCGTCAGTCACTGGTTAAATGCTACTGGGGGTAGGAGGAAGAACGTCAGTGTGAACTTGCAGGCACTTTTGTCTCTCCTGACGTGGGGCTGCCGTGGCAGCCTTCAGAAGAGCTTTGCAGGGATGGCTTGTTAGCAGCAAAATCCATGGAGGTCAGGTGGGGGGGGGGGGCGGGGGGGAGGGAGGCAAAAGGGATCCAAGGGTTTCTGGTGAAGCATCAACTATTTCCACTACAAGAGTTAAACAGGCAGGCAAAAGCCAAAGGGAGATGAAAGTAGGAAAGAATAAAAAGGACCAAAAAATGGTGAAGAGGAAAAGTTACATAGGGCGTGCTGAGGTCAGTGTAAATGGATGGCCTGAGACCAAAGAGAAGTAAGAAAGGACCTCAGTTGTTCAAACAGTCACATCTCCCCTCCCTTTTCTCCAATAGCTCCTGACCGGCTCTCCCTCCTCCCCACCCCCCACCCCTGCACACATACCCCCACCCCCAAAAGAATTATCAATCCAACAGCACCCGCACTGGGTCATCCCATTAACTTTTTTCCTGGTGTACTTGTATCTCAAGAGGAAATATTTCCTTAATAGTGTACCTTAGAAGAATTCAATATATGGGGGTGCAAACTCTGGTTTTCTAGAGCTGCACGGCCTTGTGCAAGTTCCTTAACCTCTTCAAGCCTTAGTTGCATACTTTTAAATGTGGATAATTATACCCACGATACAAGGATTTTTGAAGATAAAGTTTTAAAAACTATCAAGAAATGGTTAGTGCATTACCAAGCATATAGTAGGCAGTAAATAAATAATAGTTTCTTATTCCTTTCACCACGTCCCCAAATCAGACTGTACTTTTATTGTCCTGAAATTCTTCAGAACAATATGATTTCTGCTGTTACGTGGTCCTAGGTTGTTACAGGTTGTTTTGGGGTTAGGGGCAGCCTATTGAAAATGCAAAACTTGAGGAACGAAATATGAAATAATGCTGGCAGGTCTCTCAAACAGAACTCGTAGTTCTCCTTTAGTTTCAGTTTCCATAGTGAGAAAAAGTTTATTCTTATAGAGCATTTGAACAAATAGAACTGACTTACGTTTTAAAATGTATGAAGCTGATTTCATGTGTGATTGTGTACCACAACTGCTGCCATTTTGCACTCTCACCATTGGTTTCCACTTGGATACCAGGATGTTAAGTTTCAGGACAGAGGTGTCTAGGAGCGATGTAGGGGCATGCTCTATCTTCTATAGGAATCTATATTTCCACCTAAGTTGAGTATCTAAGCACCAACTAGCAGTGACGTGAAGGTTCCATCTATAAAATCAGTGCTGAGAAAAAAAGCAAGAGAAAGCATGTGATGAGGAGAAGAAAAGTCAAAATGCATAAGACATGGGAGGGGCGGGGAAAAGGGGGAGCAGAGAAAATTATGTGAATGGATCAAGTAGTGAACAACAATTATTGGCAACGTAGTTAACGTAAGATATGTGCAGTTCTAGCTCACTCCTTGTAATTTCAAATCCTCAAATCAGTCAGCCACGGTGAATGGGTAACTGGAGAATGAATGGGGAGATAGTCATAGATATTGAAGATATAACCATTGATTAATAGCTGTTGAAATGAATTATGAAGGGAGAACATGGTCCAAATTTCTAGAGTTACACACTACGGTTCCCAGATGGAGGCTTTATTTTTCCATGTGTCTTTGTCATTTTTCTTCTGTGTATTACCACCTGGTGTGCTTTTGTTCCCCAACCTGGCCTCATAAGAATTCAAGTTGCTTGGCAACGGATCCATCCACTCAAGTGTCTCGAGGAAATAACCCTGCCTCCTAGGATGGTGCATGATCCAAGTTATTGCAGTAAGCTCTTGTGTTTACACCTAAGCTTGAAGAGATAATCCATGTTCCCAGTATTTCCATTGCAGTCTATGAAAATCCACATGCAAGCCAAAAAAGGTCAGTGAGAGCTACATGACCTGTTCCTTCTTTCCAGAACTATTAATTTGACAATATATGGACAGATGCTGGTACAAGGTCGTCTCATGCTGAAATATCCCTTGCTCAAATACAATCAGGAAAATGTGGGGAGGCTTGTAGGCAAACAAAATGACAATTATTCGGTAGGTCCAGTATGCTACATAATAGAAGCCGTATAATGCGATTGAAGCGCTATACTTTTCACTGGAAACCTTCAGATTTTCCAGCCTAGAGCTTGCATACAAACCCTTCTAGCTGAAGTTGCTACTTTTCACACCCTTGAGAGAGCAGGAAAGCACAGAGAAGAAAGTGGTATATTATCATTTGTTTCAAAGATTTCAGGGCTCAGAGAGCGAGAGACACAAGTCATCTCTTCAGGAGTTATAGGGCACAGAGCATGGAAACAGTCCGTTGGATTCAATGGACACATTTATTAGCCAAAGTACGTAAATCTGAGGCACAACACGCGGGACGGTAGCTTGGAAGGCTCCTGTCCCATTACGAATTGCATTATGTTTTCAGTATCCTGGGAGGAAATCCTCCCTCCTCCAACCAGGACACAAAGACCAGGTTCATCTCATTCCCATTGCAACGACAACACTGTTTGTAAACTTATTTTATCTCTTAAGAGGCATGTTAGTATGTGCAGGAACTCTTAATAAAATACTTACTCCCTTTCCGCAAAATGTAACCATTTAGACCCTCATACATGGGGCGTTCTTACAGCAAAACACATGTCTCTTTATTATTATTGCTTCAGGGAAAAAAGCATAAGGGATTGAGTGAGTAAAACTCGGACATGTCTACAAAAGCTTTTCCCACACTAATAAAGCATAGAAGTATGGGGCCATTTGGCAGCACTCACCATTCGGAGCTAATGTGATGAAGCTCAATTTTGGGAGGAGTAATTGTTTTATG
Organism: Rhinolophus ferrumequinum; assembly: GCF_004115265.2. Lineage (NCBI taxonomy): Eukaryota > Metazoa > Chordata > Mammalia > Chiroptera > Rhinolophidae > Rhinolophus > Rhinolophus ferrumequinum. The sequence continues at coordinate 5,863,992 of NC_046301.1, read as the reverse complement.
TTTTATTTTATAGTTAAGTATTATGCAATAATGAAGTCTCCCTTATAATCCGTAGTAAGGGTATGATCTCAATCCACCCAAAATCTGGCAACAGAATCAGGACATTTTACTCTGAATTAAGAATATCAAAATATATTCAACTAAATTAAAATAATCCGATTTTTTTTAAACTAATAAATTGGTAAACATTTTGAAGGCTCATGCCCAGTATAACTGAAGAACTGGAAAGATTAGCATTTCCGTATTCTATCAGAAGTGATATATAGTGTAAACTTTTGCAGAGGAAACCTGTCAGTATAAATCAATTGTTTATCAATATGCACACAGTTTAATCTAGAAATTCTATTTCTAAGAATTTACACTTAGCAAAATGGGGTATTAAGAAATAGCTGCAAAGATGGCCATACAAAGTACTTTATAATAATAAAAGGAAACAACTAATAAGTTCAACAACAGGAGATCTGTTTAGGTAATCATTCGACAATTTTTTTTGCACACATACCATTCTTCTGGGGATACACCAGTAAATTTAAAAAGTTGTTTGCTTCCATGGACCTTACATTTAAGTGGGGGAAGGACACGATTTTAAAAATACATAATTTATAAGGAGAGCAGGAGCAGCTGATGCAATTGATACGGGAAGCAAGAGCAGGAGGATTTGGGCCTGAGCACCTGAGTGAGAAGCACTGTTGAATCTCTAAGACAGAAAATATCACTGCAGAAAGTATCCCACCTGTGCTGCGTCTCCAGGAGAAGGAGAGTAAGGAAAAACCCAGACAGGTCTGAGGGGTCTAAGCAAGAGGAAACATGGGCCTAACTGCCCAGGGAAGTGGGAGGAAACACGTGTCGTAGGGAACACTGTGTGCACAGAGCAGTAACCAGAAAGGGTGTGGGGCTGGTCTAGTGGGGGACAGTAGAGGTGTCTACTCCAAGAGTGGCCAGGTGCCGACAGAGATGAGTATCTGAGAAAGTGGGGGACCCGAAGGCGTCTGGTGGTGCACAAAAGGGGGATCCAAAGTAAGCTAGGAGGGCCTGATCACTGGGCATCATGGCAGGAAGGTCACGAACATAACGGAAAGGAGCACGTTAGAGGTCAGCAGGTGCCGGCAGAGGACAGAGGAAGGCTGTGGACTGGACGTCAGCTCCCACTAGTGTCACAGCACAGACAGGTAGAGGAGGAAACCTGACCTGTGCTTAGTCCTGGGATGCTAGAATATCGCTGAATTGACAGTTTACCAGAACAAACCAGATCTACAGTTCAGATTACAGGCCTGAAAGACTCTAGGTTGAGTTACAAAAAAGTAATATTACTCCCTCCCTTCCTCCCTTCTGTGCTTCCTTCCTTCCTTCCTTGCTTCCTTCCTTCCTTCCTTCCTTCTTTCTTCCTTCCTCCCTCCCTTTTTTCCTTCCTTCTTTCCTTTTTGTGTGACTGATTTTGAGGCTGATAAATCAGTACCCAAATATCGGATCCAATTATCCTCCAGAAAGGACCTTTTTAACAACTACCCCCTACAACAAAAGATAAATGCTGACGAGGATGTCGAGAAAGGGGAACGCTGGTGCCCTGTTGCTGGGAAAGTAAACTGGTACAGCTTCTATGGGAAACAGCATGGAGGTTCCTCAAGAAATTACAATTAGAACTACCATAGGACGCAGCAATACCACTTCTGGATATTTATCCAAAGGAAAATGAAACTATTATCTTGAAAAGATACCTGTACTCTCGTGTTCACTGCAGCATTATTCACAATAGCCAAGATGTGGAAATAACCTAAATACCTGTCAAAAGATGAACAGATCCAAAAAATGTGGTATATGTATACAAAAAAAATAGTATTTAGTCTTAGAAAATAAAATCCTTTCATTTTCAATAACATGGATGAACCTGGGGGACATTAAGTGAAATAAGCCAGAGAAAGACATGCATGATGCCATATGCATGGTATCACTTACATATGGAATCTATTAAAAAAAAAAAAAAAAACTCATAGAAATACAGAGAAGAAAAGTGGTTGCCAGAGGCTGGGGTGGAGGAAATAGGGAAAGGTTGGTAAAAGGGTAGTTTTCAGAAGAATAAGGTCTAAGGATCCAATGTATAACATGGTGAGTATAGTCACTCAATTGAAATTTGCTTATATACCACATCTTCTTTAGCCAATCACCTATTGAAGGACACTGGTTATTTCCATGTCTGGCCACCATAAACAATGATGATATAGAATACTACTCTGCCCTAAAAGAAAGATGAAATGGTGCCATTTGCGACAACATGGATGGATCTTGAGATTATCATGCTAAGCGAAATAAGTCAGACAGAAAAAGTCGAGAACCATATGACTTCACTCACATGTGGGATATAAAACCGAAAGCAACAAAGGAACTAGACAAACAAAGAAACAAAAACTCAAAGGCACAGACAACAGTTTAGTGATTACCAGGGGGTAAGGGAGGACGGGGGATAGAAAGTAGAAGAGGTAAAGGGGGTAAAATACCCGATGATGGAAGGAGAACTGACTCTGGGTGGTGAGCACACAATGCAATACATAGAAGATGCATTGTAGAAATGCACACTTAAAACCTATGCAATTTTACTCATCAGTGTCACCCCAGTAAATTTAATTTTTAAAAATAAAAAAAGAAATTTGCGAAGAGTGTAGACTTACATGTTCTCACCAAAAAGGGGGGTGGTAAATACGTGAGGTCATCAATGTGTTGATCAACTTGATTGGGGGGGTTATCCCTTCACAATATGAACATATATAAAATAATCACGTTAAATGTCTTATAATGTTATTTGCCAATTACACCTCAATAAAGCTGGGGGGCAGTTAGATATATAAATCAACAAGCAGTTACCCTCTAACTTTTCTGGATCAATAGCTGTACTTCAAATGGTAAAATTTGAGCCCCTGCTCATCTGAGTCTTTGGGACTTCCCAAGGTGGTGTCACTATGACACCGGTGACTGTGCAGCCCCCTGTCCTGGCTGCTGCCCTCACCTCACTGCCACACTGTCCTTGATCCCCCAATCCACTCTCAGTGGGACAGTACTGGTGCTCCGTGGTACATGTGCTACTGATGACCCAACGCTTTAGTGGGAGGAAATTTTCAAGATTCAATAACTGTAAAAAATGTAAACTGATTCACAGTAAGAAAGTGTCGTCCTCAACACTAATGAAAAGGTGTTTCTGCTTCTAGAGGATTTTTCCTACTCCTTTATATAGATGTCCACGGTGAGAAGGATAACCTTTGGGCTTTCACAGGTTACAGAAATTTCCCCTAAGAGACCTAAATATTCTGGTTCTAGCTCAATCCTAACCTACTCTGAGGCAAAACCTTGCCCTAGGGCAGGGGTGTCCAAACTGCGGCCCGCGGGCCAACTGTGACCCTCGATCCATTATTAATTGGCCCGCAGCAAATTCCAAAACTATATTTAATTTACTTAAATAAACCAGGTGAGGCAATACGTACTTCACCTCGAGTGAGTGGCCCCGCTGTTTGTGTAGTTTACCGCATATGGCCCTTGGTGAAAAACGTTGAAAAAAGTTTGGACACCCCTGCTTTGTCTCCACTTATACGTTAGAATAATGGGACCTTGATTTTTTAGTACATCCCTGGTAAAGTTAGTGACTAAACAAATCTCTGAGCCAGAAGCATCTGCAAAGCCGAACAACCCACAACGGTCTCAGCAACTCAGGCTTACTGTTCCTTCACAACAGATCCTTTTTCCTTAATAATGTTGGAAAGGAAGGTAAATGGAGCCTGCTGGAACACCATCCTGAAAATGGCTTCATAGCGGTAAAGCCAGTGACAGTTCTACAGACGAAACACAAGTTCAAAAGCCTCAATCCCCATCCTCTCACCCAACAAAGACGTAGCTCTCACAACCTTCTAAAAGAAATTATGAAAAGTTCTCAATATCTTAGTTTCATTTCTGAGTTGATGACTCTAAATATCTCATCATCAAAAATAAAAAAGAATGCATGTGGGAAGAATGTACAGGAGTCGCACATCTTTCCATAACCCTGTGTGCATCTTCACTCGCCACATATTTACAATCACTAGTTTTGCACCAGCTGGGGGCTTTAAAGGAAACAGCTAATTTATATAATCACTGAACTCTTTTGCCAACCTAGTATGAAATGTTCAGTTTAAGTTTATCTGGGGTGGGGTAGAGATATTTTCTGGAATTGATATTTTCTATGCATAGAGTACTAAGTCAGCGGATCATTAAAAAAACACACACACACACACACTAGAATTTCCACTTGCCTATTTCTGAGCTCCTGAGAAAATAGAAAATAAGATTCGAAGCTATGATACAGCTATCAGGAATCCCAAAATCACTTTGTGCACATACACAAAGTGATTCCTTGTGAGTATTCGTCCAGTCTGGTCGATGTTATAAAGTTCTGTAAACACTCAGTACACCCATCTGAGAGCTGTGTGCTGTTGTGTGGTCTTATTTCATCACAGACGTAAGTTGCATGCAGGCATTTTTTTGTTTGTTGGTTGGTTTGTTCTTTTCTACCTCAGCTCTAACTTTTCATCTAAAGCCAAATAAGGACATCAGTTTAAAACATTAACTTAAGAGACAGATCAGGCAGGAAATTCCAAAGTTAAGTTTCTCACTGTAATTTTAACTTTCCCATGATACACATTTTCTGTACTCGTTAGCATCTTGCAGCATCATGTAACTTTGTATAAAGAACCAGATTCTGACCTCAGTCACACTCATTTTATTTTTACTAAAATGTAAGAGGGGGCAATGAAGAATCAAAGTAGAGTCAGAGGTCAGTAGGCTGGAAAGCAAATGCTGAAGAAGAGGCTTATGGGAGGCGTGCAAATTTGGGAGACTGGAAAAGGAAATAAGATGCAGATGGAGTTGTGTTAGTGAGTGTGCCACTTGCGTCTCAAGTCTTAATATGCATGTTTTTACACACTTCTTTGCAAATATCTGTTAAACAACAATTTGAACCACATTAATTTTTCAGGGTTTTTTTTTTCAATTCACATACAACTTGAGTATTTGGTTCTCTTTGATTTCACCTCTTGCTTATAAATCTTCCAACCAGTCATTAACTGCTTGTAAAGCCCTGGCACCTCATATATTGTCACTTAATTATGTTATACGACAGTGGGCTTCCTAGGAGGCAAAAATTCTACACAAAAACACTTATAAAGAAAGCCAGGGTACACAGCCTGACTAAGCCAGTAAGAATAAAAATTGTCACTGACAAGGGAATAGAATTGACAACTAAAGCTTTCTGAACCAAAGGGGAAAATGAATAGCCAAGACATTTGAATGGTTGAAGGAAAGGATGTTTCAGATCCAGGCGAGGGGGGAGGAACAGAGCATAAAACTGGAAATAGAAGATTAACCACTAAGCCTGCTCAGAATGCATCATAAAGAGAGAAAAGGGATTATTGGCCCAAAGGATCTAGGCAGGAAGGGCCCAGGGCAAAGCCTCCTGGTGTATCCTGCCTTCAAGTCTAAGACGTTGAAAACTGTACCCTGTTGGAAGGAGGGCCTCCATGGTGCGAGCTTGCCTAAGACATGAGGGAATAAAAAAGGACTAAGAAAACAGATTCAAACTGCAGGGCACTATTAAATTGAAAACCAGAGTTCATGTCTGTGATAATACTCAATGCTGGTGAAGATGTGGCAAAATTTGTATCCACATATTGGGGGGGTGGGCAGCATCAGTTGGTACAATCCTTTTGAAAAGTAATTAAATAATATGTATCAAGAACCATAACACTGCCATTAGCTTTAACATGGAATTTCCTTTTCTGGTCCTTTATCCTAAAGAAATATAGAAATTAAATATAGAAAAATCTTCATTCACAGAAAGAGTCAAGACAATATTATATGTAAAGTTAAAGAAATGGAAACTAAATGCGAGATAATAAAAGACAACTTAAGTATAATACTGTTATCTATACACTTCATGAAATAAAAAGTGATCATAAAAATCATGATTATTGAAGTATATAGGACCACTGGTGTCGTAGTCCTACCCCCCACTTCCCCGGGGAAAAAATCCACTGAACCTGAATCTACTCAAACTTTTAGATAAAACTTCCAATTTACAGGAAATACCAGGTTGAGGAGAACGAGTTAAATTGTCCATAAGTAAGCAATCCATAATTACAGACAATTGACCTAGTTTCTTCAGTAATTCCGTGACCTGAGGGTAGGTGGGGGAGAGGATACTCTCCTAGAGCCTGCTGTCCAGTAGAACTTCGTGCAGTAACAGGAATTGTCTGTATCTGTACTGTCCAGGATTGAGTATTATCACATCCTTCCAACAGGGTAGTTTTCAATCACTAGACATGTGGACTTTTGAGCACTTGAAATGTGGCCAGTGAGGCTTGCGATATGAATTTCTGAAACTCATCTCATTTTAATTAATTTAAATTTTAAAAGCCACTTATGGCCAGTGGCTACCATGTTGGATGACACAGTTTAGATTGAAAAGATGTAACAGACACACAACCATAGGCTGTGTATGGATTTTGCTGGATTCTGAAGCAAACCAACCAATTTAGAATCACCTGTTTGAATCTTAGGGGGAAATTTGAATATGGCCTGAGTTAGATGTTATTTTTGTTAATTGTGATAAAGGTGTGTGGTAATGTGAAACATTACTTAGAGACACAGGCTGAAATGCTGAGAGGTGAAATTGCAAGTCATTATGTCTTGGATTTGCTTTAAAATGTTTCCACCAAAGAGAAAGACAACAGAGAGATGAAGCAAGTGTGACAAGCAAGTATGTACATAATTGTTTAATCTGGGTGAGGGGTACGCGTTGTTCATTGATTTCTCTCTCTCTGTGTGTGTGTGTGTGTGTGTGTGTGTGTGTGGTATGCTTGAAAGATTTTCATAATAACAATTTCTAAGATTCATCATTACATGAAAATTCTTATACATTCTATTAAGTGAAAAAGCAGAATACAAACTTGCCCGTTCAGCATTACCATAACCATTTAACCAGTAATGAACTAAAATGTTGATATTAGGTGCAAATAATCTATCAAGATGTTCAAATTTGCAAATCATTAAGATGTTCAAATTTGCAAAAAATATGAACTATACTCATATTTCAGTGAAGAGGCAGAATACAGTCAACATGCTAGGAAATGCTTGTAGGAATATTTGGAGCGTGTTTAAGTAAATACCACTAAGTATGGGAGGAAAAAAAAAAGTTTGAGAATGACTGTCACCAATACATACCTCTACCCATACATGCCCATATACAGAAAAGAGACTGGATAGAAACACACCACGTAGTTTATTCCATCATGGTGGTTTTGCTCATGTGGTTGAACTAAATAAAGAATAGACAAATTTTTGAAATGTGGTTATGTTACTTTTAAAATGAGATTAAAGCCACAAACTTTGTGAAAAGTGAGAGCTATGGTTTGGTATACAGAATTATTCTTAATAGACCCCAACAATTTTTGCTGCCAAGACACAAATCTATTTCTCCATACTCTACCACCTTTTAAGGGTTTTCAGAGGACGTGAATAGAATAAAGAGGGTCACAAATGTATTTGCAAGTATAAAGTGAGAATTTAATACAACAGGACAAGAAAGGGATAATTTACATTACTTTAGAAGTCGTAAATTTCTCCCTTCTTCTGACTTCAATGGTAATACTTAATACTATTCAATAATTAATTAATGGTAGCATTTAATATTTGCCATTTCTATAGAAAATAGTATATTTACTATAGTCCGGCACTGTTTTAAGCACTTTGCTTATAGTCTCTCTCACAACCAGCCTTTGTGGTATGGGATATTACAACGCCCATTTTGAAACTGGTGAAAGTAAGACACAGAGAAGTTAAGTAACTTGTCTAAGACCGCACAGCTAGTAGGTAGTGGTGCCAAGATTTAAACCCAGGAATTCTGCTCCAGAGTCCATCCTTTTAAGCATTATGCCATGCTAGCTCAGGTAATATCTCTGTTGCCTTTGTTCATTCACAATTGGGAAACAAATATCTTTGTCTCTTACTGCAACACGTACCCTTCCTCCTACAGGACAGGGAGGTAAGAACTTTCTAGCTTCTTATGAAAAGAAAAGATAGTTTGACTGTATTGAATCAAAAAGATGGATATTAGTTTGCTATTATTCAACTTACACCTGAACCGAATTGCCACTCAGCTCTTGATAACTAAGCCTCCACTTTATGGGTGATGAGACACCCTCATCCTCACCCTCCACGAGCCTAAGCTGTCACTGCTGGCAGGTCAGTTCAGGTGACCCAACAGAGCAGACCACCTTCTTGAAGATGCATATTGCAGTGGTTGGTTCAGAAGCAAAGTACTAATGTTAAACTTGATCATGCAATCGATGTTTTACACGTGGAGCTTTTATAAGAACACTTTCATTCAACTCTCCTAAGTAGGGTTTTTCCCGCTATGTTAATTTTCTCAGGAATTGAAGTTCAGTCTTTTAGAAAAGACCCAGTGTTTTTAGGTACACCTCTCTAACCGATAGTAAGCAGAACACTGCCTTGTTGGATAAAGTTTGTGGAATATAATGTAAGCTTATCTCACCAGTGGGGACACTTTCTAACAGCATGTGCAAATCGCAGCGTGTCACTAGTTCTTAGAGAGACTATACAGGTTCTCGGCCCTCGTGGTGTGCTCTGGGGCAGCTGTGCTTCTTGAGTCCCCACACCCATCTCTTAGGATCGTTTTCTGGGGCCCTCAGTGGAGCTTATCAGTTGACATTCTTACTGTCCTTCCTCTAGCAATCAACCCTCTCCTTCTAATTGCCAGCTTCTAATTTGCTATGCTTTTGGAGACCATATAGCCATTCATGCCGCAAGTATGAATCTATGAATGAATTAATGTATGACTATACGTATACATATCTCTTTCCACAAAGGATACGGGACACGTTATTTTTAAATTCATGAAATTAAAAAGATAGTGATTTTTTTAGGGCATTTGAACAATAGGAAAACAAGAATAGGTAAATAATAAAGCCAAGAGTAACTAACACGTAGCCTGCATACCCTGTCGCCCTCTAGAATTGCTAGCACTAGGAAGCAAATACAGCTCTCAACTTTCTGGAAGTCCTATCAAAAAGGTTTTAGGTTTGCAATTTATGCTCAGAAAGTTAAAACAAGTCAGATACTTAGAAAAATGAGTACCACTCTTGACATGAAGACCTCAGAGACTTTTTTTCACGGTGTTCATAAAATGGATGATACAAGAAAATAGATAGCATCTTCAGTAGCATTCTGACAATAGCTAGTAGAGTACATTTGAAATAGAGTTCCTTTTAAAAATCTCTTAATATAATGCAAAAAACAAATACACAAGCAAAAAAAAGCCTGTAAAGTAGGAGTGAACCCAAGTAGACGGAGGGACCATGAAACCCTCAGTCCCGTGCACAGACTTCAATGTATGAACTTTGTGATAACAATTTTCCTAGATCGACGGCTGTTGACACATACTTCCTACCTGATGGCCATGTTCCAGAAGTGAAGGTTTGCAAACATTAATACATATTTTATGGGGAAATCCATTTCCTTTCGGACTTACTTATTTAGAAATCATTAAATACCCCTGGCCTTTAGATTTAGTTCTCGATTCCAGGCTTGCTGCTCTCTTCATTTTATGAGAAGGGACAAAGAGGTCAGATCATCTGAGCTCTCTTTACAATCTTCAGCTTCCAAACCTCCAATGAAAAGATAAGCTTGACAGGTACTTTCAAAGAAAATTTCTAAATTTGTAAATTAGCAAAATGAATTGAATAGAGACATACTGGAATTCACACGCTAACTAGGAGATAGCCTTTCCTTGGGAGCCCTTCTCTGAAGTGAACTTAATCAAAGTTTATTCAGTGAATTTCAAAGCAAATCCAGCAGCTCACTTTACCTTCCATTGAGGTCCCTAACAACAGGGTGTGAGGACCCGTCCTGGCTTTCCTTCTTTACTTGTGCAGGGCCTGCTCTATGGGGAGAATGTTTGCAAGTTTGGATTCTGGGCACAGCACAGTGAGCTCCTTCCACCACCTCACAGCACAATTGCTCAGCTATCGAGGAAAGCGGTTTTATCCTGCTGAGTTCAAAGTTCAAAATTTATTTCTTAGCTTAATGCAATGCTAGTGCAAGTGTGTTTAATATATTCATTCTAAATGCCATCAGAGGACGGTGGTGTCAACATTTTGGCTTTGTTTGGACAGCTTTTGTGCAAGTGCAAACACTGAGTGTATGAAATCTAATGAGATTAGGCGCTTACTGAAAAATTAAAGGCAGGCGACTCGACTTCAAAGACTTCACCGCAGTGCAAATCCCTTACTATATTTCTTGGGCCATTTCAGCCAACGAAAGTCTGAGAATCACCTTTACCTAAAGATTTTCTTCATAGCAACCCTTTGTTAGAATACTTGATATTAAATACCTCCTAAAGAGTACATGGTTTTTTGGTGGTTTTTTTTTTTTAGTTTTTTCTTTAAAAATCATCATTAAAGAGCACTATAATTAAGGAGGATGAAATTGAATCAACACAAGTAAGAATTAACCAAAAGCTTTTTACAGACCCAGTATTAAACATGAATCCTTTAAAAGCTGCAGATTTTGAGTGTGGCTTTGTTTTGTTTTGTTTTTGCAAAAATATAGAAAGTAACAAAAGAAATTTGATCCCATCATCACATGATGATAAATCTTGTGATTTTTTTTTAAGCATAATTAACACTTAATAAGAGTTTACTATGTCCCAGGCACTGTTCTGAGTGATTTTTATGTTCTAAATTAATTTTAACCACAACCTTATGAAATGTTAATATTATTAGTCTCAATTTACCGATTAGAAAACCAAAGCTTAAACTGTGGTTTATTAGATAGAAACAGGGTGGAGTAGTAGATACACGCTGAAAAATTAAGTGAGAAAGAACCTTGTATCTAATCACAAGTACTTTTAACTTCAAACAAGAGATGCATCGGACCCTCCAAAGAAGGGACAATAAACAAACCCATATTACCTAAAAATCACTACCCGTGGCATAAACCAGATTATAAAAAGGGGAATGCAAGCATCACTATGGCAGTCCAGGGTCAACAAAGCAGGAAGAAAAAAAACAAAACACAGAGATCAACTCTATGCCTTGTTAGTTGCAGGGGAAACGGAGGAGAACCGGAAGGAGGGATGAGAAGGACACTTCCACAGATGTTGTTAATACAATAAGCCTGGAAGCCAAGATCCAGAACTGTCAGTGGTAGTAAGAGGCTAGCTGCAGAAAATGAAGGTTTGGAGAACGCAGTAACTTCCGTTTGGGGACATAACTATTAGGTTAAGTCATATAAAATAGCTATTTGACCATTTTCACCTGCTAAATTAGTAATTTCATATGTGCAACCTAAGGTTTTGAGAGATTCAAGTGGAGAGGCTTCTTATGACAGGACTTCACACTGGACATGGGTCTGTTGCAGTGAGAGCTGCGTATGCAGATTAATAAATCGTCCATATGCGGCTGACAACTTGACGCTGGGTCAGAGACTGCATTTTCAGAGATAGAAGAGTATTACCAGAGATACTCACAGTTAGAAGAGGGGGAAAAAGCAAGTGACATGTGAGGATAAACAAGAAATTCTGCCATTACTAAAGTTGGGCTAGAAATGCTTACCGATGTGGAAGGCCAAATCAGAGGAAAAACTTTTTGGGTGCAGAGAAAAACGACCATGGTGTAAGCGATTTCTGTCAAATGACAGATTGCAGGGGTCGAGGGGGTGGAGGGAAGATAGTAAAGAAATATGATGTAAAACGTATATACACAGTCCATGCGCGTACTTCTCGGCAGGAAGACAAAGATGCTTTTCTCCTGCTTAATGAGCTGATATTATAAATCAAAAAGAGTAGAGACCACTTGGTACTTTCTTGAAGACAAAACAGGCTCAGGTATTTCTAATGGCAAAAATACAGGAAACAACAAAAGAAATTTGATTCCATCACCCCATGAAAATAAATCCTTTGATTTTAAGAAAAACAAAACATAGGCAATTGAACAGATAGTTCCCGAGAGAAAAGAGTAAGAACACAGCATCTATGTGTGTCCAGGAGACAGGATAACCCCGACCTAGTGAGAAAGCCCTAGAATCGCGGGAAATACTGGTGGGTGACGGAAGGTTCCACAGAAGACGGGATATTCCTGCTCTTTGTAACTTTGTGGTACGGAACCTTTAAGAAAAAATTTTGATAGACATTTTCAGTAAGAAAAATTTGCCCATATCCTCCGGTAACTGTGTTCTCAGAAATGACTTTAAATGCTAATGTCACTAGGTAATCTTGCTCCTACCTGCAAGTAGGAAACTGCAGACTGTTAGGACAGGGGCTGGGGAGCAGCTGACGGCCTTCGTTGTCTTCCTGAATGTAGTGGTATTAGCCTCTGAGAGAGGAAGACCAAGAGTTTAAGAAGTCATTGGAAGATGTAAGAATTCAGGGAAGTGACTGGGAGAGAAACTCATAAATGACCAACAATAAATGATGTGCCAGTACCAGGAAGGATCGACACAGAGCAAGATAATATATCATGTCACCAAACTTCACTTCTCCCGGTTTTTATCCCCATCTCACGTTACTTACATTCTGCCATTACACACACACACACACACACACACCCCTAGAGGGCAGGGATTATTTCTTATTCATAATTCTACTTTGCAAAAGACCCAGCAGAGGGTCGTGCACATCATAGACATTTAATAAACAGATTGGATGAATGGGATGAACTTATAATGGGTTACTAGTTTTTATAGCTAGAATTTATAACAAAATGATTTTAAGTACTTTAAATTATTAGTGAAATTGAGCCTAATAATAATAACTAACATTTATAGAGTACTTGCTATGGGCTAAATTTTACTTGGATAATCTGATTTAATCTTCTTAATAATTCTAAGAGGTAGAGACTATTATTATTACTATTTTACAGCTAAGATAAAATGAGTCTTAAAGAGAGGTTAGTGGTAGTCAAGGATTCAAACTTGGTGCTCTCTCAAAGCCATAATGTACATAAACCACCCAGCCAGGGCTTCTGTGAGACCATACACACACACAAAAATGGTCACTATAGTACGACATGTGTCCCAATATGACAGGTAGCCTGCAAGCTAGCAATCTGTTCATAACAGCCATGTGGCTTTATCTGAGGCACTCTTTATTTCCTTATCTGCATAGTAACAAGTCGGACAAGACCTTCAAAGCACCTTCCAGGTCTGCACTTCTGAGACTTCACACCGATTCCCAATAATGGAATTAAAGGTAGCTAATATTCTTACACCCTCTTAATTGGCTAATGCCCCAAAGCACGGATAATCATATTTGTAAAATTGTAAGGCTTTGGAAAGTCAGTTGCTGCTCTTAGAATTTGTTGTCAATCTCAGACAACTATTAATATTACCAACAGATAATACAGCAAAAGTCCTTAAAAAAATTCCCTTTTCTCCTTTGTTTGACCAAACAAACTACAATGAAGTGTCTGGATGGGAAATATATACTGTCATTCTCACTGTACTCTCAGGAGTGAGGTCATCACAAGTGAAATCGACATGGGGGCTCTAACAGCCCGTCTGAGCACCCTGTCCCGCCGTGTGCATTCAGCAATGCAGCTTTACAGCGTCTCTTATGTGAAAGCATACATTTGCAAGCACAAGGGACCCCAGTGACAACAGTATTTTAAAATATAATACCAGACACCTATCAAACTCCATCCTCCAGGCCACCAGAAGGCAGAGTCACCTAAATGGAAAACGATCTTGTTTAGACGTGGACAGGAACACGTCTGTAACACGCCCAGGCTAGTCAGAACATTAAATACTTAATTATTTCACAGCTCTCTACTACAGCTTGTCAAATGATACTCAGATACCTCCTAAGGCTGAAACAGCAGCTCAGAGACATAAGTGAGGAGACAAGGGCCCTCCAGCCAGGAGACTGGGATAGTCAAGCTCGAGTGCCCGGGCTCTGTAGGGGCACACTTAGTGACAGCATCCGCGCTCATTGAAAAGGACCATCGCGTCTGAAGTTGAAAAGAAAAGGATGAGTGCGTTCTGCAGAGTGTGCTGGAGGAAAAAGTGTCTCCCTCCAATGACGATGTGCCCCCCCAAAGATAAAGTGCTCTTTTGCTGAGTGAGAACAAACAATTGTAACTGTACCATATTTGGGGTGTTTCCTTATAGCTTCAACTCACTACTTATTGATTACACCTAAAGTGTATCAAAGTAGATTGTCATCAACTAGGAAACTATTATTATCCTTGTTTCTCCCTCTTTGGCCCCACCCCCAAATAACTTGGTCTGGTCCAAACCTCCAATGTTTTGACAATTTCTCTTTTGGGAATTCCAAAAGCCTTTTTAAAACTAGAGATCACTTTTTCTTCTCATTAATAGAAGAGGAAACACTGTCCTTCAGTCAAAGCCCCACAAAAATATTTGGTGGATCACCATAAAACACACAAAAAAGTGTAATGACTTCTCATCTTCCGAAATTACTCAGCACTTGGCTTGCAGTGCAACTCGTAGGGAATTATCTTCAGACGAGAGTAAGCACAAAAGGCGTATTTTCGCAAGTGAACCGATGGGGGATGGGGCGGGGAGCAGGTATGCACCCCGCTCCTGTGTGTGTGCATGGAAGGGAAGTCCCACTTTCACAGGAAAACCACCGGCGGTACTAAAAATGATGACTCTGCCCCACCAGGGTGGCAGCTGGGCAGATTCTTGGGAAACAGTCTCTGTGGTTCTCCTCACTCCCTGATAATGAAAGGCCCTTGCCTTGCCCTCAACCCTGAGACAGAAAAGAATCAACACTCTAAAAATAAGAAGAAAGAAAAGGGGAGTGATGTCCCTTGCCTGTGCCAGTAACCAATAGGCGGCCAGAGACCCTGCTATCCATTGCCCATTTCCCCCATAGGAAGCTGGGCTGAGAGCTGCCAAAGGGAAAGAAAAACTAAAACTCCATCCTTCCTCTTTACAGTCATCAGAGAGCGTCATGTACATCATTCCATCTCTATTATTTTCCCCTTCTATACAGAGTAGCTTTTTTAGGTCAAAGGTTTTAAGAAAAAGAATTTTAAATTATATCTTCAAGTTTCAAACCCGTCCCTTCCATATATCTTATGCTTTCTTCTATTATTCAATTGAATTTATAGAAATAAAAGATTGCTTTAATCACTTTCTCTAAGGAGCCATGTTTTCTTATTTTAATGAATATAAGCTAAACAATTAGAAGCTCCCTTAGGCTACTATTCCAGAGTGAACCAGCTATTTATTGAGAGTGAGTTTACACTTTAAAAAAAAAAAAATCTTCGCATAGAGAAAATAAGGCCAAATTCCTAGGATAAGAAACCATAATCAACGTAACTTAACTGCAGAAGCCAGTGGTATGAGGAAAGCTCAAATTCAATCCTCAAACCCCTAAAATCATTATATCTTTAAAACAAAGTAAACACTGTCATTGTTACATAATTATTTGGGTACTTCTCTACATAGGAATTTTACCAAATATAAGGGTTCCACTAAAAACAAAAGAATTTGACTTTTTATAGACTATAAAACCTACAAAGAGACAGGGTGCTTTCGAAGGGAACTTTTTTTTTTTCACTCTTTGTATACACATGATAATTTCCCCCAGGCTCTGGCTCAGCATTCCAGCTTCTCTCAGATGTTGCAAAATTTCTAGATGCTTGCTTCCTTGAGGCTTGTACCACCTGTTCCCTCAGGCTGGATAGAACTTTCTTCCTTTCTTACCCTCTCTTTCTGTGTCTCCCCCAATCTTGTGTCTCTTGTTCTGGTGTAAATGGCACTTCCTTGGGAAACTCTTACCTGAATTTCTAGGCTCTCTTGTCCCACGCCATCCCTGCCCTCACCTCCACTCCTTGCCATTATTTGCTCTCATGCCCTCTCACTTATGTTTCATAGTCCTTACAACATTTGTGATAGATTACTTCTTTAGGTAATCATGTATTTGATGGCTATGTAATTTTTATGTACTGCCTGCCTTCTGTACTTAATAAACTCCAACCCAGCAGGGGCCGTATCTCTCTTGGTTACTGCCTGAGCATAATGCAAGTACTCAGTTCTCAGCGAGCGGCAAAAGATCCACACGAAATGCCCATTGCTGTTCTGTAGGCTCCATAGCATCTCGATTTTCTGGATGCCCCAGAGAAAAGAATTGGGACTATCTCATCAAAAATCATCCCGTATGAAGCAATAACATTTAAAAAAAAAAAAAAAAAAGGAAAACAGTCAATGACTCTCTAACCTGTGAAAAAAGAATGGCAAGTAAAATGAACCTTGCTGAACAGAAGGCCACTCATTGGGCTGGATGATAAAGCTAGAAAGGCAAGTTGCGGGGGAGAGGTCAGAGTGTAGAGAGTTAGAATCAGCCTTTAATATGTTATGAATAATCAAAAGTGTTTGTGTAATAAAGTGACCTGATAAAGTGGTGAGAGCATTCCAGAGGTAAAAGGCAACACTGATTCAAAGGGTAGAGGCCGAAGGCAGCAACCAACTTGGAAACAAAAATACTGTAGTTTTGATGTAGTTCTTAACCTCAGTGATCGTGGGAGGAGTGGAAATGAGAAAGACTACATTCTGAAAAATCAGGAAAGAAGGATTGATAAGAATGAGGGAGGGAGGAGGGCTCAGAATCCCTAGAGACGTCAAGCCTAGGTGGAACGGAGAGGGGCGCATCATAAAGCGGTCCACCTCTGCTCTCAGCTCTCTGGATGACCTTGAATAAACCACTTAACCTCTGCAGCAGCATCTTCTGCATCTGTGAAATGGAAAGTTTGGGCCCGGTGATCAGCAACATCTAGCATTCTCTGAATTCAGCTGTTCATGGAAACGAGAGTCGGCAAGACACATGGGTTGGAAAAACAGAAGAACTGTGTTTTGTGTTGGAGGTGTTGAGCTGGAGTAAAGTGAGGTGTCCAGTGAAAGAGCTCCAGCAGGAAGCTGGGAATGGCGGGTAGCTGAGCCTAGAAGAAAAGCAGGCTGCAGACACAGATTTGAGTCAGGGGCCTCAAGGTTCGGTTGAAGTGATGGGAGTGAATCAAACAGTAGCCAGAGATTGTGAAGAAACAAGAGAGAGTGGCCAGTTCAGATCCTCTCTAGTCCAGGAAACCCCAACCTCAGGTCACTTGGCCATAAATCCCCTGGAGTGAAAGGGTTCATTTGTGCTCCAGGACACAGCTTCTGGTCTCACTGTCCACTTGAAGCTTCTTTCATTCAGACTGAACCAGTACATAAGGTGGCAAATGAACCAGTACATAAGGTGGAACTAAAAGGATCTCAGCCTGCCTTCCCTAGTGGTTCCTGTGCCAAATGGGGAATCCCTGAAGCCCTGTTGCAAATGTAGAAGGCCTCTGTGGCCTTTCGTGGTCTCCACTCAAAAGCCATTTAGCTATGACGTCCTCCCTCTCCCACGGCTCCCTGCCCAGTTACCCAGAGGCAAAGCCGACCGCGGTGGGACAGCACGCCCAGCGTTCATGCAATGCCTCAGTGGCGGTTCCGGGAAAACAATCCTGGTCCTCTGCCTTTCAACCTAATTCTCTTTTCCAGCTATTAAAATCATATGTGCTACACCTTTAAAATTCTCTTTGCCCTTAACCGTGAATAGTGTTTCATTGTTCGCCGCCATCCTTCCAGAGACGGAGCGTGACGCCCTGCAACAAAACCTGCACCGTTGAGCGGCGGAGGGCTCCTTTTCCTCCAGATCGACAGGCAGGCGAACCCGCCAAGGCATGACCATGTATCGGCCCTCCTTGAATTGCATATAGGAATATTGTTGCTATGTGGCCTGGGCTAAACAATCCAAGTCACCTGACATCCTCCATCCAACATTTAGGAGTCATCAAACTTAATTTCCCCTTTGTGCAATAAAACACCAAGAGGAAGCTTTAATAGATTGTATTATGTAACGGTTCTATAAAAATAGCAGGCGAGCAGCGCTGGAGCACTTCCTTCCTGGGGCCCAGTAACCTATGCTGAAAGGATACACACTGGTTGCCCAGGCAACCATGAGAGATGACACTAGGGAAAGAAACAGCAACAAAAGGACCATTTTTTGGCTCAGTCGAATGAGGTCTGGCTTCAAGCTTGTGACAGAGTGAATTCAGACAGCCCAGCACAGTGAGAGGGAACCGGTTAGCAATTCTACTCAGGCACCAGCAGCCTTGCAAAGCTGCCCCTGCTTTCAGGTTTTTCGCCCTCTTGTTTCTTTCAAAAGGGGGGTGGGGGGGATGTCTTCCCTTAGTAATTTTACTTTTAATTTAAAAAAGCAAAATCTTTGATGGGAGTTGAATGGTAGCAATCAGTAAGCAATATTTGTTCTTTTTTTTTTTTCTTTCTATTCCCAAGAGGTCAAAAAAATAATTTTAGTTACATGCAATTGTCTTTTGTTTTCTCCTAGTTCGTTCGGGATTTGATTATGCAGGAAGCAACTGATTTAAGGGCAATAACCTTTAAAAACAACTTCGAAATAGAAAAGTAAATCAGGGTCACTCAAGCAACAATGCATTTTAAAAACGAGTAAATAACCATTCCTGGGGTCCACCTCAGAGCAGACATCAAAGGACTTTGTTTTAACTGGACTATAACCTCCTCTCTCCTGCTGTACTGAATTAGAACCCCTACATTTTACCATCAGCACTATTACCATTGCCTCGCAAAACGCATTGCCGTTTTAATTTCAGAAAATCGGTTTTCCCAATGTACCCAGAATAGTAGCAGAAGATCCTAAGCTCCTGACAAGCACCTAAATGTTTCTCCTCTCGTAGGGAGGAAATGGGTCCTTGAGGGGTTGTAAACATGATTTGGAACCTTCAGAAAACAACACTAAGGATGAATCAAATGGGACTGAGTCCGGCTCTCTCACATCAGCAACACCAATAGTTCTTTCAAAGCGATTCTTGAAAGCAGTGCACAAAAATATGGAATGCACTTTTTATCCAAAAGACCGGCGTGAAGCCTCATACAGTAAATTATTTATTTTCAGATTAAGTGCTCCATAAGGAGCAGCCACCCTCTGATCAAGCGGGAATAAAATCTGTGAAAGCAAGTGGTAAAGGGTTATGGAAATCTAAACTGCTGTGATTATGATTGTGCTGGGAAATGGCATGTTGGAAGGAACAAAGGCCCCAAAATCAGAAAAATAGCCTCTATCTGTGTTCTCTCTTCAGTCTCTGTCCCTACCTGGGCGGCCCTTTATCAGTTCATTCAAATCCTCCTGGCATCTTTTGATCATTTGTCTGCTGGCAATAACTCATATTAAGACTGCCTTCACAGACCCAAGGGAAATGGAGATTTAGAAATTATTCAGTTATTTTTTATCAATGTCCAGTTGCCAAACTGGACATTCTGATCTCTGAAAGGTACCACTTAGGGCAAAACTCCAGTTTTCCCCTATAAAGTTGGCCAAATCACCTCTACTTAAGCTCTCCTGAAAATGGATTTAGTGATAGATTAATCTTTAAACATCAGATGCTGTTGCAACACAAAACATCCTTTATTTTCAAAGTTGCAAAACTTCAGGCTTAAGTCCTCTCAGACCTGGGACACTGTATCCTTGGAGGAAACATGCGCAGAATACATGTGCCTTAAAGTTACTGGAATTTATATATGTTTTGTGCTAAGGATTTTGAAATCAACAGGATTAAATTGCAAATAGTCAGGTTTTGCCCAGATCTTTGACTCTAAAAAAAAGGATTGAAGAAAGCTTTGATGAAATGGACACAGAGGTAGCCTTCAATGGGAGCTCAAGCGCAGGGGACAAGCCCGACTTCAGGGAAATAGAGCAAGCAGTGTATCTGGCTTGGTCTTCCCATCTGCGATTTCGATTTATTGATGATTAAGCACATGGCACAAAACAAAGTGTACAGGAATTATAAAGCTTGCTATGTGCCACTAAATCTATACATGCTTTTCAGTTATTGAAGCAGTATTAAGTAGGATAAATATTTCCCAAGTGTCAGGTTCTCAATTTAGCATCTCCTCTGATTACTTCCTGCGTGGACTATGTCAATATCAATAATGATCGTAATCAAATGGCCATTCCTTTTACAGGTTACAGAATATATAGTATTCCATGTATATTTATGTAGGAGGAAAAATACATAATAAAGTAGGACATACAGTAGCAGTGTTCACTGAAGCTTGCTATATGGGAGGTTGCTCTCCCTAGGAACCTACAGCCTAGACTGGGGTTTATGCAAAATTTACCACTAGGCACTAAAGTAGAACTACAGCCAACAAATGCCAGTGTAGCATTTGGGGTAACAGAGTATCTGTTGGCCAGATGGACCAGGGAAGGCTCAGGAGTGGGGATGGAGGTCATCCTGAGAAAATAGATAGAATTTAAGCAAACTGAGAGTAGCGAGGCTGAGAAGAGAGAAGATATAACCAAAGGGGCGCAGAGAGCAACCTCCATGACATATTCAGAAGACTGTGGGGAGACTGAGTGTTTAGTGGTGAAAATAGAGAGAATGGATGAGAGAAAGGCAGGAAATAGCATTATTTGGATTTACAGGAAAGAAAATATAGATCATTCAGCACGTAATATTGAGCTACAGTGAAACTTGGACAGCATTTTCATGTGATTTGGGGCAAGACTCTTAACCTCTGGTTGCTTCGATATCCTCGTCTGCAAAATGGAGATAATAATAGTAATAATGTGCTAACTTGCAATGCATTAAACAAATATATGTTGTCATGCTATCAAGGTCCCACAGTTTACATTTTAATTTCATTTAATATACCATTTCCATGTTGATCTATTGTCTCGAGTTGTGATGTCTATTTGGTGAGAGTAGATACCCTCCCCTCCAGCCTACAGCCATGTCCTTTTTCAAATCAACAGGGGAGTGAAAACCAGTAAATTCTCCCCACTCACCAGTAGGAGGGAAGAGTCCCAGAGAGAGCTGGTCTCTCTCCAGATTGAGTCAGTCCCCCAAAGAGATCACACCATTTACCCAGTGACGTCCTTATCCAAGAGGGGGAAAGGTCACGGGGTCAGAAAAAACACCCAATGGTACCTTCTCCCCATGGCCAGCCAGCTCTCCGAAGGTAGTGCTTGTCTGAAACATGGACTCCAGGCTCTCAGGCTCCTGGAATGTCTTTTCCAGCAGCAAAAGTGACTCACTTTCCAAGTTTGGCTCTCTGTCAAGAGCACCACCAATTGGGAAAAATCCCTTTTGCCCATGTCTTGCACTGCGTCTCGATTTTTAGCACTGCCTCTCTTATTCCTGCTGCACATCAAGCCATAGGCTCATGGAACCGCCTACTTGTGACCCACTTTATTTTGTTTACCTAAAGATTGTTTTCGTGACTTTTAAAAAGCCATGCTTGCATCTGGGATTTGTAATTCTAAGTCAGAGAAAGACAGTTGTTATGTATTGTTTAAAATTTGTTTAATAAAAAGGAATTTCTTTGAAAACATCAGGCCAAGCTTATGATGTAAATTTACTGTCTGTAAATTTACAGTATGGTGACAGAAACTATAACAGAGTATGTTAATTGATCAGTGTTGTAAGAAACATTCACTACAGCAATGAAAGAGTATATGGTGTTTTGTTTAAAAGATATTAACTCAAGATGAGAAATAAGATGTTTTTCTTTTGGGTAATTTTCCCTTTTATGGTGTTTTTTTTCCTCTTTGTCCATCTATATTTGCTAACTTTTCTGTAACAAATATAAATGTCTTACATAATCAGAAAGAAAAAAGCAAACAAGATGTTGATAATAGGACTTTGGACTGTCAGGTGATTTTCAGCTGAAAATTTCATCACTCAATGCCAAAGATTTTTCCAGCCCTTCCTGCAGACCTAGATACGTTGATTTCAGATAAGCTCCTGGCACTGAACAAGCTGAACTTCTGAGATGCTATTCTTACCTCATCGTGATCCGTTTAAGATATTGTTGCTTAAGACTAAGAAATTAACCCCAGCCTTTGGTGATGGTCTTCTAGACCAGGGAGGGTGAA
Organism: Rhinolophus ferrumequinum; assembly: GCF_004115265.2. NCBI lineage: Eukaryota > Metazoa > Chordata > Mammalia > Chiroptera > Rhinolophidae > Rhinolophus > Rhinolophus ferrumequinum. The sequence goes on along the minus strand of NC_046301.1, from coordinate 5,841,998 downwards.
GCTTCTGAGGAGCACATTCTCTGAATGCAACCAAGTCCACAGTTTACATTTCCATCTGGACTCAAGTAAAAAGATAACAGGAGGTAGTAAAGACCTTTCAGAGACCTCATCTTGGTTTGTGTTATGTAAGTTCTACCTAAGGCTTTCCTAATAACAAAGCAAATCCTGAGACTTGAAATCTAAGTGGCTCCCTAGCATCAGGGGAAAGCCAGTCAGAGGAGAGTTCTAACCACGTATTCAGTGAAACATTTCCTGAGGACCTATGCTGATCACCGTGGAGCAAGAAGGCAGAGAACATAGCCCTCGCTCTGACTCCATGGACCCTATTCTGGAAAAGAACAGATAAAACTTGAAATGCACATAAGAAAATGGCCCAGTGACACCAGGTGTGATCATAATTCCTGCCCTTCTGTGATGTTGCATCTGAGCAGTTGGGCTTGCTCTCCCCTGCTCCTGGGAAGTTCGCTATGGCTCTGTGACTTGCTTTGGCTAATGGAGTGTGAGGGGAAGTGATGTAGATCATTCCAAGCAGAAGCTTTAAGAACCAATGACAATTCACACATCGCCTTCCTCCTGCCACAGTGACATGTGTTGTTCCGGTTAGTGAAGACACTGGCAACCAAGATCCCCGAATAGGAACAGTGTGGAGCAGAGTAACTGCCAGCCTAAGGGATATGTAGTACGTGCAGGAAATACAGATCTGTGGTTCTAAGACATTAAGATTTGGGGTTGATTTTTCCTGCAACATAACCTAACTCATTCTGATTAATAAACCAGTTAATTCTCATGCCAATTCTGTAATATTCGTTGCTCTTATTATCTCCATTTCACAACTTAAGTAACTGACTGATCCAAAGAGAAGAAAAGAATATTGCTCGTGCTATGTCAAATGCAGATAGTTACATACCATACTTATCTTATATTTAAGGAAAACTGAGTCTTATCTGTAGTGCGACCTGCCTGAAGTCACATAGACAATAAGAAAAAGGGTCAATATTCCAACCTGTGCTCTGTTCATAATGCCCTGCAGAAATGGCTGTGTTCAAACAATTGGTTTAGACCACAAGGAGTGGCCTCAGTGGGAAAGATCTCTTTATCTGGGAGCCAATAGGAAAGCTTTCAGAGAAGGGCGAGGATCTGAACTGAGCTCAGAATGGTCAAGTTTGTTAGGCAGTGAACAGGCAGGAGAAAGAGTGTTGTGCATAGACGGAGATGTAGGAAGACCATTTGGCGACACTGGGTCCAGATCCAGACAGAGCAGTAGTGGTAGGAGATTCTGAAAAAGCATACTGGGGGACAGATTACACAAACCCTTAAATGCCATCCTCAGGAGTTTCACTCATCTGCAGGCAACTGGGAGACATTGAATGACATCTTGACAATGGTGGTTTGGTATTTTAATTTAGTCACATCTCTTAAGTGTAGACCAGAGTCAACAGGGACTAGTTAACCATTCAAATGATACATTTTAAAGGTCTAAATAGCAGTTTAGCCTTAGCAATAGACAGGAGAAGATCAATGTAATATACCTCACGAAGGCAGAACCCCAGAACCAGGTTAGCTGATCGGCAGAGGAGAGACAGACTATAATGAATATGTAAATACCGGTGTTAGGTAGAATACTGTTTCATAATTGCATCCATAGAGAATTTGTTTAAATAGCTGATACTACAGATCTGGCAATTATCTATTATACTACCAGCTACGACCTAGAAGTTCTAGAAAAAGACTGTGGCTGTATAGTCAGAGGACATGCGCTTGCCACTTACTACCTGTGTGACCTTGAGAAATTTGGTTACACCTTTAAAACTCTTTAAAATAGAGCTATCAATACCACTTCCAGAGATTAAACACACGAGTGTGTATAAGGGCCTTGCAAAGTGCCTAGTTCACGGCAGGCACCCAATAAATGATTCTGCCATTAGTATTTCAAACTAGACAGCGGTGCATAGGATTATGCCACATTAATTAATATTCCTTGATAACCCACAATGCAGAATTATAAATCTGGGGCTAGATGAAATACTTGGCAAACACCTCTGCTGATTTTTGTCAACATAGTTTTTCTAAAATCACTATTAATTCAGGATTATGCTATACGTACTTTAAAAATTAAAAATGTCAGGCAACACAGTAAAGTTGCTCCTTGACAACTTGGTGACACAGAAACTGCTGAATTAAGAAGCATGAATGGCCATTATGCCTTTCCTCAGTTTGGAAGATATCTCCTCACAAATATTACCCATCAGCAGCAGAATAGGGAGCTAGGAGAAGAGCCTAGAAGTTCTACAGCTTCCTTCAGCTACTCGTTCGAGACTAACCACGTTCTACTGTGGAACATAGGTATCTCTCTTGTATGATGACAACTTGTCACTGCTACCTCCTCCCCCAACCCCAAGACATATAAAGTTGGGCAGAGAAACGTTTAAAAGAGTGATGGTCACAACGTATCAAATGTGGCTGACACTCTGATCCAATAGCCTACAGAGCGCCTCTCCAAGGAAGTGACAGCTGGGGAAGTGAGTCCTTCAGCAGGAAAAGCATGACCACCTGGTGGATAGAAAGCTTGCGTGCTAAAGACTGAGTTTAGGTTTGCAGGTACTAAAGACGAAGCACGTATGTGGTGTAAATATTTTGTGCTCCTGTGCATTTTATTATTTCTCATAGCATCGATAAATAGTTGTTGTACATTAGATATTTAGACTTTTTTTTTTTTTATTCCTTACAACATAAACTTATTTGAAAATTCTTTGGCACTGTAGGAAGGAATTCCAGAATGTAGGGCAATGTTGGCATGGCATGCTGCTTTGTTGTATCAAGTATAACTTTCTTAAAGACTTGAGAAGGTCTCCTTTTCTAGGGCTATGGCATAAAATAGCTCCAAGATATATTACAAACTTAACTTATTTTTGAGCCATCAACTGACAGTGAGGTAACTAATTTGATAAACCAATATTATTTTATTAACATAAGTTTCCACGCCAACTAACAAATTCCTCAAATGAACTGCCATGCCAGAAGTGAAGAGAGGCAACCGACAGTGATGCTGCGTGTACTCAGAGAGTCTAATATGTACAATCTGCAGTTTATATTACTAACACTGAGCCGCAATCCCATCTTTCCCAAATACACTACCCTGTTCTCACTAGAACTTAATACATTCAAGAATGAAGATTCAGGTCACTGTATCTTCCGAACACCAGAATGTCAGCCTAACCACTCTTGTTCACTGTGGCCCAAAGAACAGTTGGAAGTATGTGGTAAATTCCATCAGTGATTCATTCAGACACTAGTCTCTTCACTACTTAAAAGAATTACTCTGTCTTAATCTGGAATTCAAATGACAGGAAAAACAAAACAGTTCTGAACAGCCAAGTGAGTTATTCCACATCCTTCTTTTTTAAAAATAATAAGGAATCTAGTCAACTGGGGGAAGAACAGGTTCTTATTTTGACTAAACCAATTGTGGTTTAATGAGGTTTCCCTGTAATTCGTTTTCCCTGAATTTATTATAAAAGAACAACTGCAAAATTCTCACTTTCCAGCATCCAAGTGTTCTTATCTCTATCGTGTTAGTTGTGTGTGATCACAAGTTTACCACATTTTTTATTAAAGGTAATGGCAGTAGAATTGGTTATTAAGAAAGGGAATAAGGAAAATTTAAATGCAAAGGGGGAAAAAGATTCTATCTGACTAACAGAATTATTATTAATAACGCATGCAAAAAGGAAACCAGAAAATATCTTATTAATTAGAATTGCTCCCAAGCAAGAATTTTCCAAAGGAATATCATAGGCCTCAGTCATGACTGGTTCTTAAATTATATATGTTTACATGCACTGTGGCATTTTTTAAAACTTACCAATAACGCAAAAAGTGCTGGGCACATGTACAAAAAATAATTTTAAAAATACCACAATTAAATTAGATTCTGTGGCAAAAAGAAAATCTAAACCTTAAACTACCCCATAAAAGAGTAAAGAAAAAATAACCCAGCTGGGTAGTCCTAGAATGCCAAACCAAAACTATATACTTTTGTCCCACGTCCTGAATGTCAAAGAACTTGGGATAAAAGTGACCACAAGTAACCCTCATGCCACCTTCTACCTTACACGGCCACATTGTTGGCAGACAAAGCCTACACATCGTGTTCCAGCAATAATCATATGTATAAGTCGGTCAACCACTTTTTCAAACACAGGAATGACCTATAGATTTTATCCCATCTTTTCTGGCGAGAGAGAGAGACAAGGCCCAGGTCTGAAACCACACCCCAACCACTTCCTATCCTCAAACACGCTGGCCAGCAACACTTTTGGGAAATGGTCCAAATGGCTATGGGAACCCTACAACTTCAATTTCCTTCTCCTCTGGTGCCGTCATTTACCAGAACTGTAACCAAGTAGCAAAAGGCACTGGTTTGAGTTTCAGCGTTTATTGCTTTTCCTCTCCCACCCTCTGGTAGAGATGCTAATGAACAGTAAAATCTCCCTGAGGCAGGGAGCCAGATAATAACCACCAGGCTAGATGATCTCCTTTAGATAATCAAGAGATAATGGGCTCCTGGAGGAAGCCCAGAACAGGAAACAAATCGGCTCCAACAGCAGCAGATGAGCTGCAGCTTCAGCCGGATGCAGAACCTTTTGTGGAGGAGACCAGGTTGCAGTGCTGGATACCCAAGGCTGTGAAGCACTGCATACCAAAAGCCAAGCATCGTTTCAAATATCCACTCAGAAAGCCTCCGTGCCATCAAAGGAATACAGGGAAGTAGCGGGCTGGAGAAGCAGAGGGAAGGAATCTGATCATGGACAGCCTTCTACACCTATGTTTCCAAAGGATATCAAGAAAATTGCTACTTGGTTTGTGTTATAATAAATACAGTAACATGAATAAAGCTCTAGCAGAGTCCCTGGCTTGAGCAGATGGTCAATAAGTGATATCAACTTGATTCACTCATTGACAACTTTGCCTGAGCACCTACTACCGTGTTTCCCCGAAAATAAGACCTAGCCGGACAATCAGCTCTAATACATCTTTTGGAGCACAAATTAATATAAGACTGGGTATAATATAATATAATTAATATAATATAATATAATACCCTGTCTTATATTAATTTGTGCTCCAAAAGACACACTAGAGCTGATTGTCCAGCTAGGTCTTATTTTTGGAGAAACACGGTGGCTGCCAGGCAGTCTGTGGGACACCAGGATTACAGAGCCCTGTGATGACAAAGGTTCTCCAGAGCAAAACCAGAAAATGGAGAATAGGCCGCTGTTCTACCAAAAGAGAGCTAGCTCCCCATCCTACCACCGGAGTCCTCAGCAATTCCAAAGAGAGCGTGAACATGGCCAGAACCCAAGATTTTGTGAAATTCGGTATGAAGACACTACTAGCCAGGACAAAGGAGGCGCCATCTTACTGTTGCATGACTTAGCATTCAAAAACCATCTCTGTTGATTAACGCTCCTGACTGTCACGACAAACCTTTCTTTTCGTGAGTCGTGATACTATAGGATTTCGGAATCAAGAGGAACCCAGAAACATTAACTCCTCCATTAACTCCATTAGAAGTGAGGCTCAAAGAAGTAAAGCGGCATGCCCCATCTTTTAAGTACCTATGAAGACAGCAAGCACAAAGTAAGGACAGTGAGGAAGGAAAACAAATAATATTTGCTGAGGGCTGACTATTGTTACATTATAAACATCTAATGCTCACCACAAAATGCAGCAAGGTAATATTACCTCCATTTGACAGATGAGGAAATTGAGGCTCAGATAGGTTAAGTAACTTGCCCAAAGCCACACAGCTAATGAACGGGAAAGCGTGTCCATTCAATACCTAATACTCTTTTTATACCTGCCTCTTTGGAGAGGCAAGCTAACTGTCCTTGATAAGCTCCCAGTTGCTACTGACCCTGAATCTGAGGACTGGTATGATGTTAAAAAAAAAAAAAAGAAAGAAAGAAAAAGAAAAACAATTCACTAAAGTTGAATGAGCTTTCCTAATCTAGAAAAGCTAATAGTGTTAGGATAACTGTCTGCCCCACAGGCTAATCATCGCAAGATTTTCTTTATAGGTCTAATTTTCACTTTCACAATAAACCTCAATATTTACCACATGCAAGTATTTCCCTTCTAAACCTCAAAATTATCAATCTCGATCATATTACTGTTCTTCAGCTGCCGGCGTGTCTTCAGAGGCCTTATTAGAAATGTTGGGAATCCTTCAAAATGCCGACTGGCATCTTTTTCAAACTGGTCTGTGGTCTCCTCTCTAGCATCATCTTCCACGGATATCTCTAGGGGGACTCTGGTCAATACTTTACGGAAAGTCCTCACTGCACATGTGGGATTAGCTACAGATGGACCGAGGGGCCGGATATTGAAGAGGTCACTGTGAATGCAGAAAGGAAATAGCTGCACACTCTATTCCCTCAAGACAAAGTCTGTTATAGGAATTATTGATTAACAATATTAAAACAACTTCTGTTCCGAGTACCTTCCTTTCAGTGATTAAAGTCACCAATAAAAGTGTAAAGGAAATCTTAAAATCTGTACCACATTTAGGTTTGAAAATACTTTAAACAGAGCAGAAAATGTTGAATTGTTTTGAGGGGGAGTTAAAAAGAAGAAGAAAAAAAGAACAGTAAAAGTGTCACAGGAAGAGATTTCTTACCTTACCTGCCATAAATGAGACTGCATCTGAATTTTTTTTTTTTTTTTTAATTTGCTAAATTGTAGGGAGAATGGAGAAATGAGAACTCGGTTACCGAGATACTTGAACATGTCTGGCAGGCCCCATTTAACTGTTTAAGCTTTCACTTCCCTTTGCCTGTGTGTTTGGTTGAGAGGGAGAAGGAAAGAGAAAGGGAACACATAACAGATGTGGAAATAAATATTTATCAACACAAAGTCTTGGCAAACCTTGATCTTTGTATCACCCTTGCTCTGTATTTTTCAAGTTTCCTACTATCTCCAACCCCCAAAGAATCCATAGCTAGAAAGGAAAAGCAAAAAAGGGTTTCCACAGTGTTTAGGGGAACTCTGATCCCTCCCCCTTAATTTAATATTAATAAATGTTTTTGACCCAAGGAATTCCTGCCAGAGAATGGAGGAAATAAAAGGTCCATTTAGCTGGTCTGTCCTGTTCTTGGACTTCCAGGCAGAATAAACAGCACCTTGTGACAAAGGCGGACCACACGCTGGCGGAGCTCCAGGCAGACACTGGGGGACGCAGTCTGTTTATCAGACAGCACATTGTCTCGACCAGGATGTGGCCCGCCTCGGTAACAAGAAGTATGCAGATGAGTTTCCCAGAGACCCAGCACCCGGGCCCCTGCACTTGTTCCTTCAGGAGACACAAGCTAATGGTGGCTGTCCTGAGAACAGAACAGAGAGCCACAGAAAGGCCAGGGGAGGAGGAAACATCCAGCATTCAGCAGATCAGCCCAACAGAACTTTTCGAGGAACACACCACAAAGAATACAACTCCAAGTCACCTTGCTTCCAAAAAATAAATATAAAACTTAAGATAGGATTGCATGTTATTTTTGGTTTTGGGGGGCGGGGTGTGGTTGATGTTCAAAAATGAAAAGAATTCTCAATCTGGCTTATTTATTTCTGGGTGCAGGAGATGCAATGAGGCTTTAAAGCGCTCCATTTTCTCCCAGGAAAACTGTATCCCCAGACTCAAGAGCGTTTCCCAACTTCAGTTACCTCATATATAAAATGGTGGCAATAATAGTACCTGTAATACTTGGTTACTGGGAGGGTTAAACAAGGTAATTAATGGAAACCAATTTAGCCCAATGCCCAGCGCACAATCTGGGCTCAGAAAATGTTGGCAGGTGAGGTAGGTGCACATTACTGAGCTGTGTATCATAAAAGCCCAAAGACGGAGAGAAAAGTAACCGTGGGGAAGAAGGTGGGGTGACAAAGGCAGTTATGGAGAAGGAAGAACACTATCTCACTTGCTCGTTTAAAGAGTTGAATGAATTACCAGGTTGTAGAGACTTTGGAGTCAGACAGGCCTGGTTTTACACAACCTTGGGAAAATTCCCTAACCTATGTGATTTGCAGTGTCTTTACCTGTAATTCTCACTTCATAGGGTTATAAGGAATAAATGAGGCAACACGTTAATGTGCCCAGCACAGCCCCAGGCAAACAGTAGTCACTCAGCAGTGGTAATTATTTCTTGTTTTACTTACACAACCCTATGGTTGGGTTCAAATGCACATTTTGTAGCTGTGTGGTATTAGGCAAATTACTTAACCTTTCTGGGCCTCGATCTCCTTATCAGTAAACCGGGCATAATAATACCCACCCATAGTCTAATACCTATATTACTGGATGTGTACAGTGAATTTCATTTTACTGCTAAATGCAGTGAGGCATGGGATGGCTACTTGGCATAGCCGTGATCAAACTGCCATTTCTGGCCATTGGAATTGCACCAGGTAGCTTGGCAAACTTTCATATTGTCCTAAGCACTGACATTAACTAGGCCTCATTATTGCAAAATGATTTCTTCAAAGCAGGCAGATCATGGTTTTCTCCTGATGGTTGGGGTCACCTCCTTCTAGGCCCCTCTCATCACCTTTCATCTGTAAAATAATTTCTCTCTCAGACAGAGTAAAGGAATTGGGAACCAATATCAAAATCATTGCGGAAAAAGAATCCCGCCTTACAAACTTCAGGTTCTTGGTATGTTTTCTATTGGAAAATGTTTCATCTTGCTACCTCCATCTTTCTACAATGACTCCAGATACTCATGTCAACAAATGTTGATGGCCCAACAAATACCATAATCAGGATTTTCTGACACATTTTAATACAAAAAGATTTTTTAATATAAATAAGATGCTTCACTTATAGGCTTTCCTAGGCCCTCATCAATGGCTGGAATATAAAACTTATCAGGCTTTGTGGTGACTTCCTTTTATACGGCTATGTCCCCAGCTACGGAGTACCAGCAAGTGATCTTGCCTTGTTGGGATCTGTAACTCCTATGACCAGCACATAGCAGTGGAGTGTCTGAAGCCACCTGGCCTGGTTTCAAATCCCAACGTTTACAATTGAATAGTTGTGTGACTATTATAGCTGGATAAGTCACTGAAATTCTCTGTGTCTCTGTTCTTTCAACTATAAAATGAAGCTGCTAAGAGTACCTACCTCGTGAGAGTACCATGAAGGTTAGAGACCTAATACATGGAAAGGGCTGAGAACAGGACCAGACTGAAGAACCATAGGAGACACTATGATATTTTGCTATTATTAGCATTAACAGTCGTACTGAGAACTCACAGACATGTTCTTACTCTCATGCAGCTGACATATCACTGCTTGAGACAGGTAGATAAGCAAACAAATACATCAGTACAGTTAATCAGGTAGTAATACATGCCGTCATGACTATAAAAACAGGGAATGTGATAAAATCCAACTGGAAGACAATTTAGATTGGATGGTCAGAGAAGGCCTCTCTAAGGATGTGACCATTGACAGTATGACCAGGAAGGAACCAGCCCTGAGAAGTCCTGGAGAAAGGGCATTCCGCTGTCAGAAAAACCAGTCCCAGAGCCCTAGGCAGGAAGGAGCTAGTCCAGCTCCAGAGCACAGAGATCATCAGTCAGTGCTCAGTGCGGTCTGGCTGGACAGTAGTCAGCAAGGAAGAAAGGGGTAGGAAGTGATCTGCCCTTGGGCATTGGCTAGAGAATGCAGAGCCCATGCAGAATCGGAGAGAGAATTTTAATTGTATTTCGAGTGTGAAGAGATGCCTTTGTTGAGTCTTGCAAATTCACATGATCTCATTCATATTCTTAAATAATCACTCCTGCTGCTGTGTAGATTAGAATCAGGGAGATACATGTGGAGGCATTCGCAGTAATCCAGACCTAAACAAAACAAGCAAAAAGGAAGGTAGCTTATATTAGGACGGTGGTGGTGGAGACAAAAAGTAGATGGAGTTGGCACAGGTTTTGAAGATAAAATCAACAGGATGTGCTGATGGATCAACAATATAGGCCACTGAGGTGAATATACTTATTAAAGGAAAATGATGTTCACATTACATAGTACTTTTTAGAAACTGTTTTTGATTTATCTCTGATGTAAAGCATAAAGCAACATAGAAAAGTCAAAACTTCTAAAGTGGACATAAAAACAGATAAAGCCATAAAAACATTTCCATAAGTATGGAGGGAAAATATCAGGAGAGGGGGCCCTTTTCCCCCAGCATGGCCTGCAGAAGGCTGCAAGCCCCTAGCAAAAACCCTTCTCACTGCTTAATGCCACACCAATACGACGTGGAAGAACAGGAAACATGGATTGACAGAGGGAGGGCCCATGAACCTGGGGTAATGGTGGCCCTTCAAAGTCTATGTGTAGCATGCCAAAGATCCAGAAGGTCCCAGGTGCCCTGTTGAGGCCCAGAAGAACTTAACAGGTTTCTGGAACAACCAAGACCCGGGATCCAGAAGAGTAGAGGCCACAGAATGAGTCTCTCTCAACCCAATGCCATCACACTCAAGAGCCCAGACAGGATCAGGCCCACCTCAACAGACCCGGGCAACAGAGACCAATAAGGATGGAGAGAACAATGACAGAGCCTGCCATGTGAGGTAAAGCTACCTCACGCTTCAAGACACCATCTCAAGGAGACACAGAGAGAGGTGAGGGGAATCCAGAAGTCCTGAGCTTTTACCCAAAGGATCATAAAACACCCAAGGAATACTGGGATACCATCCATTGGCAAGTGCATTGTTGCTCCTTTCTAGCAGAAGAAAGGCTTCGGAAGAAAATTAGCTCGTGTGGAGAATAAAGAAGCTATAGCTTTCTTTGTTCACTTAATTTATAATTACTACATTTGCAATACGGTCATAAATGTTGATCACAGTATCAATATTAGATAAGATTAAATTCAAGCAGAAATGTTAAACAGAAGAAAGAGGAAAGTTTATGATAAGGAATATCCACAATGAGATTACAACAGTCTTGATGCACAAAATAGTTATATTAAAATTCACAACACATATACTACAGCTAATGCAAAGAAAAAGAGACTAACACATAAGATTAGGAAACTTTAAATCACAATTGTAGGTGGTCCATGGGAAATCAATTAGACAAAAAATAATTAAGAATGTTGGCTTTCAATTACTTAACTGATGAACATGAACATTAAAGATAAGTAGAACTTGCTATCCTAATAAAAAATAATAATGCACCTTACAAGAATTCATGGGACATTTAGAAAATTTTCTGACCATAAATCAAAACAAAAAGAAAACTAGAACTAGCACAGAATATATTATCCAGTGACATTAAAGTATAAATAAAGAAGGAGAGAAGGACAAGAAGGAAATCAATCTTATGAAAATTAAGAAATTTATTTAGGTCAAAGAAAAATGAAAATTTCAAAATATCCACAAAATAATAATGAAATAGAGTACATATTTTAAAAGGTATGGGATGGTTAAAACTCTTAGAGTTAAACCCAAAATTATAAACACATGATTAAATAAGAAAGAATAAAAGTAAGTTGAGTATTCAAGTCACTACATTAGAAAAAGAACAACAAAATAAAATTACAGAAGTGTAAAAAGGAACTAGAAAAATAAAATTAATATAAACTAGAAAAATAAAATTAATGATTCTAGAAAAATAAACTAGAAAAATAAAATTAATCATTGTAGAATGCAAAAAACAAAGAGTATTAGTGATAAATAAATCTAAGAAGTGATAGTTTGAAATAATTGATGAAATAACAAACCATTAGTTGGCCTAACCCAGAAAAAAAGAAAGTTAAAATTATAAAGGGGGAGAAATTGACATAAGTATGGAACAATTTAAATCAATCACAAGAGAGACTCAGATGCGTGTTTTCACCCATACTTTTTGGAGTTGGTCTAAAACACTTCTTACATATTGCATTTATTTTTGGTGTTCATATTATCGGTGTCAAAAAATGTTATAAGTAAAAGAATTTTAATATTCTTAAATAGAGAAAACCTTCAAGATTATTTAAATAAAACTTCTGTGGATTTTTGGTTTCCCCTGTTGTCAGTGACAATTTTGTTTTCCTCAGAGCATCTCTCACTGACTAGATTGAATACTTCATAACCATCACTGGGCTACATTAAAGTGATTTTTATCCTAAATATAGAATTCTCTGATGGGGTTAAATGTTAGCATCAGCAGGAAATGATATGCTAAGTATATTGTCATGCCTCCAACCATCCCCAAAACTACCCATCAAATAAATTCCAGCAATTTACTCTAATTAAAGCTAAAAAGTGTCATGTGTGCTTTAAATGTCAGTCAATTTTGAGGTAATTATACCTGAAGGCAGGAATTCATCAGGGTCTCTTTTTTTTAGAATTAATTTCAGATGGGAAGTCGAGGAGTCAAGGGATATTTGAAGATAATTAGTTCCATTCTTATCTTCCTTGGCTGTTTATGGACAGTAAAAGGATAGGTGCGTTTTTGGAAAGATACATAAGGATGTTTATTTGCTGCTTATTTTTCTCATCTCTATTCCGTTTTTTTCAACTGGGTTAGTTTCATCATGAACTTGTAAGAAACTGAGATTTCAATTTCAGGAAAGAACATGCAACTTAAAACGTAAGAATAAACCCTTCCATTTGTAGACTGCTTTATAGTTCTTAAAATGCTTTCACAACGCCACCTCATTCCATTCTCAGAAGAGTTCCTAAGGTAACATTATCTTCATTACAGATAAAGAAATTGAAGATTAGAGATCGAAGGGGATCACAATATACCACCCCGAAATATGCCATAAGGATTAGGGATTAAATTTGGCAAAAGGATTATTTTGTGTTGAAGACAATTAAGAAACAGCAGACATGTGAGGAATTCTCGGCCCTCCCCTTTTTTCCTAAAAAAAAAAAGCAGAGCACAAATTTACCTTTAGGAAGGTGTCTCCTTCCTGTTTCCCATCTCCAGGAAGAGGAGAATGAGTAAATCACTAGAGATGGCTTTTCTCACTGGAGGTGGCACCCCTCAGTCTGCATAACAACTAAAATAATCGTTATCTCCCACTCGTTCCCACCATGTATTTATCTTCCTACAATTTACCACCCCTAGAAAAGGTTTGTATTTTTAGTGTTATTGAAATAGAGAGAGACATGATACAGTAAATGAGACGACAAATCACCACTTTTTCGGTCTTTTTAGAAGTATCTGTCTGGGGGTAGGACCCTTAGTACCCGATTTATCTCTCTGTTAGCCACGATATAATCAAATTTGTGATGAGACGGTAATAGCTGGTAAGACTCCTCTGCCATATAAAATACATGTTTTAATAGGCCCTAAGCCAAAGAAGTGAGTTTTTCACACACTGAAGAAAAATGATAATATTACACAATCATTCTTTTCAGCACCCCTAAAATCTTACCCTATGCATGAATCTATCTATTAATCTAAAATTGGCAGCTTGTTAGAAGCTGAAATGCTGAACAATAACCAAATTCATGAACCACACTTGTTTAGCCTTCTATTACGAAGGATAGTTGGAGCCAAAAAGAAAGATAAAAATAAGCAGTTATAGTAGGACTGTATGCCCACCCATCTCCTTTCTAAAATGAGAGTTTTATTTCATCTGGGATGCCCAGGAGAAACTGAGTGCTCAAACTTGAAAGTAGAAACAGGAAAAGTGGATCTGACAAAATTAGTCTTACCTCATCTCAGATTAGGTCAATCCTGTGATACTAGAGAAAAAAGTTAATATACATACCCTTGTTTCCACAAACATTTGCTCGTTTAAACACATAAACCAGTAGAGTCCTGGCTTAGCTTAGAAGGTGCTTGTCAGCTGACATCTTGGAGATTTTAAAACGCTCCAAAGAATGAACTGATATCACCAAAAGAGAGCTTGAATATTCAGAAGTGCACAGGAGTTTGATTTTAATTTCAGGATGTTTTTATTGTCAAAGAAATTAAATCAATCCCTGTGGACACTTAAAACGTTTAGGTACAACTGAAGAGTATATTTGCAGAATCAAAAGAGGTCTTGACCTTCATTATTGTATATTATTAGTTTTCTCTTTTAAAAATTGGTCTTTTTCTGATCAGTGAGGTGAGGCTGAGTTGTGGGCCACTGGTGCTCAAGCTTACTTCCTTCTCTTCTCAACTTTCACAGTGACCCTAACTGTACCATAAATTGCATAATATAGGGACAATAAATGGTTGTCATGCATGTTACTAATGATGTGGATGAACACAATGATTTAGACCAGGTTTCACAAAATTATAGCCCCAAATCTGCTCACTGCCTTCTTTTAATAAATAATTTTTTATTGGAACACAGCACACCCATTCATTTACATATTGGTACAAAATGTAAATGAGGAGTTGGCACAGAAATCTTATGGCCCACAAGCACAATGTACTTATTATCTGGCCTTTTACAGAAAAGTGTGACAACTCTTGATCTAAAAGTTTCACTAAGCGTCACTGAATCACTGCTCACTGTCACAAACAGTTTTCATGTATAATAAGTCACAACATAAAAAGTGTTCTTCAGAACTTGGTGTCTTCTTGTAAATCCATCAATCTCAGTTTCAACTCCCCCTGTGTCTGAGACCGTGATCTCTTTCTTATTTGCCTCCTCTCCATTTCTGTGATTATTCACACAATAACAAGGACCACAGATATGCCACCAAAGATTTTGCTTCCCTAGTCACCACAATATAATGAATATTCAGGGAAAGAAGATGGTAAAAAGATTCCAATAGTGCATTAGAAGTAAACAGCTGGGATTCAAAGTATCTTTTATTCTCATTCTGGGTATTTGACATAACCCATTGAGCACCCCTCCATTACACACCTAAAGCCTATTACTTTGAAAATTGAATTAGTAATGGCTTGATCAAGATGACAGTGGAGTAGGTAAATGATGCGCTCACTTCCTCTCAGGACCACATCAATTACAACGAAACCACAGAACCACCATCACTGAGAATTACCTGAAGTCTAGCTGAACCAAAGCCCTACAACTATGAACATACAGAAGAAGCCACCCTAAGACGGGTAGGAGGGACAGAGACATGGAATGGGATGGTCCCACACCTGCATGTGACCATTAAAAATCGGGAGGAATATGTTGACTATGGTGGTCCCCCCTGAGGAGTGAGGGGTCCTAGCCCCTCCTCAGCCCAGAGTTTCCTAGCCCGGGAGAGAAGAGAAGTCCCCATAATTTCTGGCTGTGAAAACCAGCAGAGATTGTAGCTGAGTGAGACGGATGGTGGCTACACACCCAGGCACTCCTCTTAAAGGGACTGCACAGGGACTTACCTGTTGACAGACTCACTCGCTCTCACTCTGAGCTCCAGTGCTGGGGCAGCAGCTCAAATGGCACCAGGGACATACAGGGAGGAACTGAATTGTCTGCCTTCAGACTGAGGGCTGGAGGGGCAGCTTCCTCCAGGATGGAGGAATTGGCGGAAGCTATTTTATCTTTGTTGAGCCCTTCCTCTCCCATGGTGCAAACATTCACAGATGCCAATCTGAGTCCCCATCAAATTGACTGTCACCCTTCATCTGCCCTGCCCTACTGATTCCGAGACCATGCTCCCCTTCCCCCCACCCCCGCAACTTTCAGGCACATCCAAGCCCCTTCCAATGACTTTTCCATATAAATGGCCTGCCTTGTCTCATGCTTCAGACATTCCTAAAATCTCAAACAGGCAGCATCTGTCTTCAGTGTGTTCTGTGCCTCTGGCTGAACAGCCCTAAGCCCAGCACTAGGGACAGCCAGGCTTGGTTCCCAGACTGGCCACTCGAGACACGTCCAAGAACAGTGCAGGTAGCAGCCATCTCTGGATTGCTTTGTGGCTCATGCCAGGTAGCCACAGGCAGGGTACAGACTGCAGCCAAACTTGGCCTATAGCAGGTCCCCTCCCAGGAGGCCCCGGGGCTAGCAGTCCCAGTAGCCAGCTTTGGACTTGACTGGAGCATCACCTGGCCACCTTCAAGAATGACACACCAAAAGGGCAGACCTGGCAGGCAACAGAGCCCTGGTAAAGTGAGCCCCTGCATAGCAGCTCCTCCACTGTAGTCACAGCCAGTTCTTACAACCAATCAGCCTGAGGGTCAATCATTCCCTCTGATGTGCAGACAGCAGTCAAGTCTCAACAATAACTGGAGGGAACACAGAACTCTCACAAGGGACAACCTGGAGCACCCGGCTCTGGTGACCAGGGAGACTGCACCCCTGGGCTCCACAGGAAACCTATTACATAAGGCCACTCTACTAAGACCGGGAGGCACAGCAGCCCTACACAGAAACAAACACAGAGAGGCAGCTAAAATGGGGAGACAAAGGAACATTTCCCAAATAAAAGAACAGAACAAAGCTCCAAAAAAAAGAACTAAACAAAATGGAGACAGGCAATCTACCAGATGCAGAGTTTCAAACACTGGTTATAAGGATGTTCAGTGATCTCAGGGAGGATTTCAACAAAGACATAGGAAACATAAAAATGGAAGAAGAAAACATAAAAAAGAACCAGTCAGAAATAAACACTACAATAACTGAAATAAAAAACACATTATAGAGAATCAACAGTAGATTAGATGAAGCAGAGGACTGAATCAGCGATTTAGAAGATAACATAGCAGAAAACACTCAATCAGAACAGCAAAAAGAAAAAACAATCCAAAACAATGAGGATAGCTTAAGGGGCCTCTAGGGCAACATCAAGTGTACCAATATTTGCATCAAAGGGGTACCAGAAGGAGAGGAGAGAAAGCAAGGGATTGAGAATCTATTTGAGGAAATAATGACTGAAAACTCCTAAACTGGCAAAGGAAGTGGATTTTCAAGCCCAGGAAGTGCAGAGAGCCCAAACAAGATGAACCCAAAGAGGCCCACACCAAGACACATCATAATTAAAATGCCAAAAGTTAAAGACAAACAGAGAATCTTAAAAACAGCAAGAGAAAAGCAGTTAGTTACCTACAAGGGAGCTCCCATAAGACCATCAACTGATTTCTAAATAGAAACTTTGTAGGTAAGAAGGGAGTGGCAGGAAATATTCAATCTGATGAAAAGAAAGGAGCTACAACCAAGATTACTCTACCCAGCAAAGCTATCATTTAGAATCAAAGGACAGATAAAGAGCTTTCCAGACAAGAAGAGGCTAAAAAAGTTCCTCACCACCAAATCAGTATTACAAGGAATCTTACAGGGACTTCTTTAAGATGAAAAGAAAAATATAAAAAAACATGAATAATAAAATGGCAATAACTACATATCTATCAACAATTACTTTCAATATAAATGGATTAAGTGTTCCAATCAAAAGATAGGATGGCTGAATGGATAAGAACAAGATCCTTACATATATACTGCCTACAGGAGACTCACCAGATCAAAAGACACACAGAGACTGAAAGTAAAGGGATGGCAAAAGGTATTTCATAAAAATGGGGGGCGGGGGGGAATCTGAAGTGGCAATACTTATACCAGACAAAATGCACTTTAAAACAAAGGCTATAAGAAGGGACAATGAAGGACCCAGCAATCCCACTTCTAGGTATTTATCTGAAGAAACCCAAAACACTACTTCGAGGGGACATGTGCATCCATATGTTCATTACAGCATTGCTTACAATGGCCAAGCTGTGGAGGCCGCCTGGGTGTCCACGGACGGATGAATGGAGGAAGAGGAGACAGTACGTATACACAATGGAATAGTGCTCGGCCAGGGAAGGGATGGGTCCTTCCATCTGCAGCGGCAGGGATGGTCCTGGAGGGTGTGTGCTGAGTGGAGTGTCAGACAGAGAAAGACAGAGGCAGTGTGATTTTTCTTATATGTGGAATCTAAAGAACAAAATAAACAAACAAAAGAGAAACAAACTCAGACATACAGAGAACATTTTGATGGTTGCCAGACGGGAGGTGGAAGGGGTTGGGAATGGAAAGGGTTTAAGAAGTACAAATTGGTTGTTACAAAGTAGTTCTGTGGACGTAGAGTATAGCATAAGGAATACAGTCAATAATATAATAGCTATATATGGGTATCAGATAGGTGCTAGCTTTATCAGGGTGATAGAGGGGAGGGGGATTGGGAGCAGGGTGAAAAAGGTGAAGGGATTAAGAAGTACAAATTGGTAGTTACAAAATAGTCCCAGGGATGAAAAGTAAAGCATAGGGAATATAGTCAATGATACAGTAATTACTATGTATAGTGCCCAGTGAGTACTAGACTAGTCAGGGGATCACTTATTAGATTATACAAATGTCTCACCACTATGCTATACACCTGAAGTATAAAATAACATTGAATGTCAACTATAATTGAAAAATTATAAAGGGAGGGAAGGTGAAGGAGAATAAGAGGTTCAAATTTCCAGGTATAAAACAAATAAGCCATGAGAATGTAATATACAGCATAGGGAATATCGTTAATAATATTGTGATAGCATGGTATGGTGTCAGGTGGTTGCTGGACTTGTCATGGTGATCATCTCTTTAGGTATACAAACGTTGAGTAACTATTGTGTACACCTTAAATTTATATAATATTGCATGCTACCTATATTTTAATAAAAAATCTTTTAAAAAAGAACACTGAACTAGTAAAATCAAAGAATATGATATACAGTATGGCCTATGATCAAAAAGGCTTGCACCTCTGTCTTAACTAACATGTCTCAGTCAAATGAATGATGGTGGAACTGGAATAACACAAAACAGCCAAAAATGTATTGCTTAGAATTTCAAAGTCAAATGCTAGACAAGGTAAAGAATAATGTATAATGTCTCATAATAAATCATATCCCTGAAGTACAGCAAATTTCCAAATGATATTCTAGAATTAAAAAAAAATCAAAATATTGATTTTATGGGGTTAGAAGATTGTCTTCTTTCTTCTGCAGTTGACATACAGTGAGAATGATGAAAATTATCTTCCCTCAGAAGAGCTGGGAAATATCAGAACTCTGAACTGGAAGAATCTTTGTCCAACTTTCTGAATTTATCAGATGAAATTGAGGCCCAAATGGCACAACTTGCTCGAGACAGAATCTGAACTACAATTCAGAGCTCTGACTCGCGTCAAAAACCCTTTGGTCTACATCATGGTGGGTTAATTTACGGTCACCTCTTGGGTGGGTCAGTCAATAAGTTACTGGGTAAAGAAGCTCTAAGAGGGATTGTTGTTACATAGACTTCCTTTATGGCGATGTCGGTTAAATTCTGGGTCTCCAAGCAAAACTTTTAGAAAAGATCCCATCAGTCTACTGCAGAAGATCAGAAGAGTAAACAGCTGTGCAACAAAACATCCTCCCTCCCGACCGCGCGGCTGACCTCACTGAGATGTAGGCACTGCTCCGGCGGTGGTTACATCCGCCTTTGGAAAAAACGTCTCCATCTTTTTTTTTTCTCTCCCTCTCTTTTTTTTTTTTTTTTTTTTTTTGGTTACTGCCACCGCCCCTCCTGTTCCCTAGAGTGCACGGTAAAGACTAGATGCCTTCTGTATAATGACTGTGGTCAGCTATAAATATAAGGAAAATGAACATGCACCATCTTGATGTCAAGCTAATTTTAGCTGAACTGTTTCATTTTAAGTATGCCCAACTTAGACTGGGCACATCATGGTTCAGTCTAAGAAGTTTTAAAAATGGAAATTACAAACCACAGCGTGGAACCCAAATTGTTCAAATGGTAGGAACAGTGATTGAGACGCTCTTGGTGATGTTGCCAAAAGAAGGTCTTTCTTTCCATGCGCAGTGGAGCGCTCTTAAACCACTTGGGTAAATAGATTCGGTCATCCCCGGGAGGTGAACAATAGACGCTATGTTGTGGCTTTGGCTTTGGCGTAATAAATGCAAATAGTTTCTCCCCGTTCAGATGTGGACAATGCTCTGTGTGTTACAGAACACATGCTGTGGGCAGGTGAGAGAAAGGCTGCTTCCCAAGTTTTCTGTCCGGTCTTCTCAATATTTTACCTTAGCTTTTAGTGTCAGCACAGTGTCTGGCTACTGTTTTCAATCCACAGGACAGCTACAGAATGCGTCTGAAGATTCCAGCCTTTATTTTCCTCCAAAGCTGGGTTTCAATCTTGGTTAATGTTCGCCCAGAAATATGTAATTGCGGACTTCCTCCTTGTAGACTGTTCCAGAGCGCAGGCTGCCAGGCCTGCATATTACTATTATTTCTTTGCCTTGGGACGAACATAGGGTGTGCCATCAGAGTCACAGGACAGAGAACCTGCTCCCTGCCAGCAAGCTTGTATGGTTAGCAGCTGCAGCTAAAAAAAAGAACACAGCTTGCATGTTTCCAATAATATTTGTTTTTCTTCTCCTTTGGATAAACAAATTTTAACTGTTTTCTTTTCATTATTAAAAACTCACGCTTGCCTTCTCCCTATATCTTTGGACTAACTCCTCACCGACTGTTTACATTAGCCACTGTGATTTTGATGTACCTGCTCCAGCTCCCCCACCCATCTTTCCTTACTGGGGAACTTCTTTTCATCCATCAAGGGTCACTTCCTTGGGGAGGCCTTCCCTGCTTACACCCACCCACCCCTGAACACGAGCACACACACAGACACGATTACAGTTCATTGCAACCTTCTGTACGCTACCCTAGCACTTTGTAACATCTCCGTTATAAAACATCGTGACCTAACTTGTCTTATGTTTAGCTGTCTCCCTTCAGTTTACTTCTTCAGGCAGACTGACCTTACTGATCTCTGTACTTTCAGTGCTTAGCAGTTATCTCTGTCCTAGGATGAAATTAACTTTTTATTTTTGTATTAAGATATAATTTCCATGTGTCAACAGCACCCTTTTTAGAGTACGGTTCTGTGAGTTTTGACAAATGCATCCAGCCATGTAACCACCACCACCAAACCAAGGTCTAGAGCAGTCCCACTGCCACAAATACTGCCTGTCCCTGTACAGTCAACCCCATCTCCCCTGCAGCCCCTGGAAAGCACTGTTTTCTGTTCCTATACACGGGTTCTGTGTACATAGAAATGGAATCATACTGCTTACAGCCTTCTGAGTATGGCTTCCTCGCTTAGCACAATGCGTTTGAGACCCTTCACTGTTACTACTGTGGCCTTTCATTCTTTTCATTGCTGAGGAGTATTCCATTTATGAAGATCCCCCAAACCACTAAAACAAAACATTTATCATCTGAATAACTAAGTACTTTTTTTCCTTTGAAAGAAAACCATTAACAGGAAACATACACGACATGCATTTTTGCTGAGTAATCAGGTACTAGTCTTCCAAACACTTTCCCATCATAGAGATCAATTATTAGAATAGGCATGTATCTCTCCCAAGACCAGTGTGACAAATCGCTAGTTTAGTACTGAAAACTTGCTCCTCATTCCCACTGAAATCAATCTGGTGAAAAGCATATTAAAGGATTATGCAGTCAACCTTTGTGTGTGGATGTGTATAGGCATTCTTTATATGAGGACCGTGGGCCTGACATTCCTAAGAGGCTCTTCGGTCCTATAAAAAGTTTCCCATTGTCAATCCCTCCTTGAAGGGAAGGTTTTACGGAAGGGGGGTGGGGGGAATGTTTTATTACTGTTTTTACAAGTGAGGCATCTGGCATCAAGTGAATACCTACTTGGATCAAAGGACCCAAATATTCCATCGAATGTTGTACTTTTCAGGCATATTTATTCTCAACCAATCAATAAGTATGTCCATAATGTTATGGATATCACAGAAGAACTACAAGATATGGTTACCACCCTCAAGGGGACTGCCTTCTAATAAGGAAACAAGAAAATAACATGAAATATTAGCAACACAAAAGTCTTCACTTGACGCATGTAAATTATATCTTAATACAACAAAGGACAGAATGAGAAAGCAGGTTGGGTGGTAGGCAAGGAAGCTATCTATACAGACGTATTTCTCCCTTGCAGTCTAGCTCTTTCTCCATTATCTGCTCAAAAGTGCCACCAAATATTATTCTAGTTAATTCTAGTTACAATGGCTCATTGACACAATGAGGTTCAGGTCTAATGATATGTAGTCAACTTTTAAATATTACGTTTCCACAACTCATTCTGGCTACAAGTAATGTAGAGGTTCAGAAGAACATAAAACCAGACTAGAGGAGTCAGAGAAAATTTCACAGAGGAAGTGGGATGATACGTTATGTTTAAAACACAGACTGTGACAATATGTATGTATATTGGCTGTATGTAGATGAGCATGGCTGGACAACACAGTGAGGTGAAAACTTCTTACTTCTTAAGGTAAAATGATTCTGTGTGATCTTTTCCATTATTCATATTTTCCTTTCAGGTCTGAAAAACATGTCAGTATCCTAGGACTAAGGACTCTGGGTATATTTCCTTTAATTCTATAAAAATAGTTGGTCCAACAAATAAAAACTAAGAGGAAAATGCATTTCTGAGGAATCTTTCTGTAAGATTCAGGCAATTATAGGGCAGCAGATATGTTGATACCCCAGCCACGTTCTCTCCTCCTAATCCTGGACAGACTTACAGCTACCAGCAACTGCATTTCTTTGCCTAAGAGCTTTCTGTCACGTGCTGAGCCCACTTTGTTCCCATGTTCAGCTGCCCGGAAACACCAGGAATTAGCACTCCCAGAAGCAGCCCTCTACCCGACTGTAGAGATGCCACAGCCCCTCATGGCGCAGATGGAGTGAGTGACCCTGGGATGTATGTTCTAAATCATTTCCCAGAGTTCCCCAGGGATGAGGTTCCAGTTGTCCAGAGTGGGCACTGGCTCAGTAATACATCCCATTTCTCCTCCTTTCCCTGTCTCACTTCTCCACATCCCTAGCGGTATCTCCTGGGATCATCTTCCATGTGATCTGTGGGGGTGATTGTGTCCAGAGTTTGGAAACAGACAGGCCTGGTTTCCACCCTTGTCACTGGCACTCACTAGCTATGCAGCTTTGGGCAAACTGGTTGAAATCTCTAAGCCTCGACTTCATGTACATCATAGAGATGATAATATCTGTGTTGCAGTGCTATTTGGAGAATGAAATTTTATTCAACAATGCATATAAATCACCCCCACTTGGTACAAAAAGTGGGAGGGAGCTCTTCTTTGGGTTTTAGGGATCACGACAGTATTGGAAGCAGTAACAACAGCGACCACTAATGCTTACACCAGTGTTCCTCCAAAATTAATGTGCATTTGAATCTCCTGGGATCTTGTTAAATGCAGATTCTGATCCAGAATCTGGGGCAGAGTCTGAGATTCTGCTTTTCTAACAAACTTCCAAGTAATAGCAATGCTGCTGGTCCTCAGATCGTGCTCTGAGCAGCAAGAATTTACAACATCACCTCTGGAAGGCAAGGAATGAGCAAGACAAACCATCTGTGTTCTGTTTGTGGCAAAATTATGCTCAGAAACTGAGATTGTCTTTGCCAGTACTTTCTTTAACACAGGTTCACTGCAAGAATTATAATTTATAATAATATTTCACAAGCCAATAGCATACAGGATAATGTCTGTTAATAAGCCAATAAAGAAACAACATACTCCAAACCAGTAATAGATAAATTATACTATTGTTCCAAGCAAAGGAAAGATGAAAGAAATAAAGGCAAAATTTGGTGGAGATGCACCTTTCTACAAGCTGGTTCTCAGAAGAGTCAGCTTAGCTAAGCAAGAACTGCCATCAAGCCGTAGGCACTAATTCAAATCCCTTGTTACTAGAGCACAATGCTAGCAAAACAAAGGTGCCTGTGTTGGCTGGCAATAGCATCTTCATGGGGCCCCTGCCTTGTTTCCACAGCTTCAAGCAAAGAGTAGCCCTCCCATGGCAGGAGCTAAGGTTCCAAGTTCTTCGGAGGGCAATGTAGATCAACAAAGAGTAGCCTTGCCCAGAAAAACACTCTTGGTAAGTTCTCACAGACTCTTCATATTTACAGCTAAATGTCAATTACATCCTAGTTGCTCCTCCCTACGAGATCTGACAATTACGTTCACGAACTCATCACAATTACGTTCACGAACTCATCCTAGAAAAAGTGCTACATACCTCATTGCTGAATATCACTGTGGTCACCTTCGAAGTACTCCCCTTGGGAAGCTATGCACTGATGCCAGCACCTAGTCCACCCTTCAAAGCAATTTTGGAACTCTCTTTCTGGAATGGCCATCAGAGCTGTCATCGTATTACCTTTGATGTCCTGAATGTCATCAAAACGTCTTCCTTTCAAAATTTCCTTTCTCTTTGGGTAAAGAAAGAAGTTATTGGGGGCCATAGCAGGAAGTAGGGAGGGTGTTCCAATACAGTTATTTGTTTACTGGCTAAAAACTCCTTCACAGACGGTGCATTTTCATGATGCAAGAGCATTAATTGTTGGTGAAAAGTTCAGGTCGTCTAACTTTTTCACACAGCTTTTTCAGCACTTCCAAATAGTAAACTTGGTTAACTGTTTGTCGAGTTGGTACAAATTCGTAATGAATAATCCCTCTGATGTGAAAAACGTCCAACAACTTCACTGTAACAAGTTTGCGAACTTAATTGTCCCACCACGTATGTTCATACTGACAAGCAATCAGTCGCATAATTGTGATGACATCATCCTTCCACGACACAGCCTCTCCAATGTAAACAAATTCACCCTCAGAGCAAAACAACTTCACTGAAGTCACAAACAAGTGGATTTGAAATCATGACAAACCAATACACAACAATCTGTATAACAATTCACTCTAGAGCTGGTCTTTAAGTAATGTATAACTACAGACACACACACACACACAAACACACACACTTCCATGTGTCTTGAAATCAGCAGAAAACTTTCCCTTTGTGTCTGGACATGATACATGTAACCACTTAACCACTTAATTCTTACAGATTTTGAGCAGGTAGGCATTCTCTCAACCTTGTCTGCTGCTGGTACCAAATTCTGTTCCACCTACCCATTTCTGTATAACAAACTACCTCAAAACTCAGTGGCTTACAACAACCATCATTTTATTATTGTTTGTCACCATTTCATGGGTCTATAATTTGGTCAGGGCTCATCTGGTTGATTCTTCTGCTTCATGTGGTATCAATGTAGGTAATTCATTGGCATTCAACTAGACGCTGGATTTGTCTGACGGGTCCACAACAGCTTCGTTTCCATGTCTACATGGCAGGGATGGCTGGAAGGCTGAGCTCAGCAGGACTTGTCAGCCAGAACACTCATAAGAGGCCTCTGCAGGATGATGGATGCCGAGTGACCACTTCTTGCTTGGCAGTTCAGGGTCCCAGAGCAAGTGGTGCAGTGAACAAAGAGGAACGGCCCAATCTTGTATCACCTGGCCTTGCAAGTCACACAGCATCATTTCTGTCCTACTCTATTTTTCAAGGCAGTTGTAAGTCCATCCAGATTCAAAGAAAGAGGACAAGACCCCACCTTTCAATGAATGTGCATCCGTGTTTTAAAACCGCGACAGTCCTCCCTCTGGCCACAAATGCTCACATGGCTCTCACATGAAAAACATACTCACTCCCTCCCCAGACCCTCCAATATGGCATCAAGCTATATATCTTAGGCTCACGATCTCATCATCATCAACGCTTGTTCTTATCGGGTGTTTTCTATAGGCAACACTTTCATAAACCTCAAATCTTGAGTCTGTAAGCTCAGTTGAATTAATCTGTAAGTTAAAAATGAGAATTATATTTTAAGTGAAAAGATGGGAGAGACAAGAAGCAGCATTTCAAGAAATGCCTTCAATTCACTTCAAACAACACATCACATGTTACAAACAATAAAACTCGAGGAGCTAAGGGCTCCCAGGCACCTTGCCATGAATGAGGCACTTAGAAAAGCACCATGAATCTCAAGCCACTAGGGGATCATTTAATGTTCCATTTAAAGCACATTCCTAAAAGTCTTTATTATTCCCAGGAATATTGCTCATCCACTAACATTTATTCAGAGCTTAAAGGTTCTGACCTGTCACTGGAAGTGCTATAGGGGTTCATTCAAATATGTTTAATGCAAACATGCTGACATTCTCTCCTTCATTCAGTGCCAATGACAATGAGCAAGTGATTCATGACGCAATAGTACACTGACCTTAGGAGCTTAAGTAGAAAACAAAGAGGTCTGAGGGACTTTTAACATTTCCTTGACGAAAATGATAAACAGGCCACATTAGCAAACAAATGTATTAAATGGAGAATGAAAAGCTCATCGAGTACAGCTGCAGCAGGAATAAAAATGGCAGGAAGTGGGCATGGACCCTGGAAATACGGATTCAGGATCTTGTTTTGGCCCCTTTATACTCAGAGCAAGGTTCTTAGACTCCTTATGCCTCAGTTTCTGCAAAATGAGGCCACTAGGAGCTACCTTACAGAATTGTCGTAAAGATGACATGAGGTAAAAAGGGAATGAATGTTAAAAACTCCCAAGTGAGGAACAGTGCCATTAGGTTCTGGTTCTTGTTTATTTTATTTTAATTTTTATTTTTTTCAATTACACTGGACATTCAATATTACATTAGTTTCAGGTATACAGCATATGGTTAGACATTTATATAACATGTGAAGTGATACCCTCAGTAAGTCTAGCAACCCACCTGGCTCCATACATAGTTATTACAATATTGTTGACTATATTTCCTATGCTTTACTTTAACTTCCCAGTGATTATTTTGTAACTACCAATTTGTACATCTTAATCCCTTCCCTTTTCCACCCTGCCCCTGCAACCGCCTCCCATCTGGAACCATCAGTTTGTTCTCTGTATCTATGAGTCTGTTTCTTTTTTGTTTGTTTGTTTATTGCTTTTTTTTTAGATTCCACATATAAGTGAAATCATGTGATATTTGTCTTTCTCTGTCTGACTTATCTCACTTAGCATAATACCGTCTAGGTCCATCCATGTTACCCCAAATGGTAAGATTTCATTCTTTTTTATGGCCAACTAATATTCCATGGCACATATGTACCACCTCTTCTTTATCCAGTAAATTGATGGGCACTTAGGTTGCTTCCATATCTTGGCTATTGTAAATGATGCTGAATAAACACAGGGATCCATATATCTTTTTGAATTAGTGTTTTGGATTTCTTCAGATAAATACCCAGAAGTAGAATTGCTAGGTCATAGGTAGTCTTATTTTTAACTTTTTGAGGACTCCATACTGTTTCCACAGTGGCTGTACCAATCTGCAATCCCACCAACAGTGCACAAGGGTTCCCTTTTCTCCACATCCTCGCCAGCACTTGTTTGTTGATTTATTGATGAAGGCCATTCTGACAGGGGTGAGGTGATGTCTCATTGTGGTTTTGATTTGCACTTGTCTGATGTTTACTGATGGTGAGCATATTTTCATATGTCTACATGTCCTCTTTGGAGAAATGTCTCTTCAGGTCTCTGCTCATTTTTTAATTGGATTGTTTGTTTTTCTGGTGTTAAGCTGTATGAGTTCTTTCTAACTTTTGTACATTAACCCCTTATCGGATGTGTCATTGGTGAAAGACAGCCATTCAGTAGGTTGTCTTTTTATTTTGTTGATGGTTTCCAAGTGTCATCAGGTTTTGATTGACATCAATAATCATGTTTCAGTTAAATCCCCACTCAGGTATATAAATTTGCGGTGGCAACCTTTCCTCACAGCAACCTAACGTAATTTATGTTTAAATATTTGTTGAATGCATTTATTCCTCATTTAGCCTCAGAGTTAATGTCAGGTCATCAATTTCTGTTAATAGGTTTACAATAATATCCATTAGTGACATATGTCACGTTATGTAACAGCTGTATTAAGTGTAATGTGGCAGAATTAGGCAATCTCAGTGTGCTTCCTGTCATCACCTCCAGCCTATTCAAACCTCATCACCTCTCCTCTGGACCACTAGCCTCCTTAGGAGTTTCTCCAATATGTGTTTCCTCAGATTAAAACTGATACACGTTGCCAAAAATTAAGTTAATTAAATACCAGTTCCTTATTCTGGCACTCAAAGACTTCCAAATATACCCCCAAAATACCTTCCCAGCATTATTTCTCTGAAAACCCCTAGAGGTAACCTATACTCCAACCAAATGAATCCTCTTTCGTTTCCTAGGACATGCTTTGCATCATTTCTTCTTGCCTGAGCTATCTGCTCCTCTTGAAAACCTCGCACCTATCTCCTGTTAAAAACACTTTAAGGCAACTTTCAACCTTGCAAAAAAAATAACAAAAAGAAAGAAAAATGAAGCCATGTCAGTAATGGTAATGCATTGCACAGAAAGTCACAGGAACTAATTCGGTGTGCCAGGCAAGACAACAACTTATAGATTATCTGCAGAACTGGAAAGATGATGTCAGTCTGTTACAGCAAACGTTTGCATCGTTCCTGGCATAAGAATCTTGGAAAAGCTCCTCACCCCTGGGACGTTACTACACTGATCAAGTAGACAGGACCCAAAATCTGTCATCTATGACAATAACTGGCTGTCTTATATGTACAGTTCTCATCACATAAGCTCAACCGAAGTGGTGCCAAAACAATCCATCATTTTGTTTTATTTGGTATTTTAATGCAAAACAGGTCTCTCAAAAGTCAATCCAAAGTTGTATTTTCCAGATCTTTGACAAAGAAACTTCTCAGTTGTTTTGTTTTGTTTGTATTTCTTCTGAAACCTCAGTAAAGCAATTGCAAGCACATCTTATCTTGTATCTTTTATCTTTACAGGGGCTTTTTAAAAAATTAAAACCTCTTAGCTTTACAAAGTTTGGGCAAAGAATCCATAGGCAAGGAAAAGGAAAGTTCGACCAGATTTTAAACCATCTATTACTCAAAGAGAAGTTGCCATGGACTGCCCAAGACAGATTTATTTCAAAAAGCTTTTGTCGGCTCCAACCATTTACAAGTATGCAAGCACTGAGTAGTGAATTCAATGCATAAAGTACTACAACCCGTAAAAGTAACCCTCAAACAGAGGCTCCCTGAGGAAGGGCTATTCTCAGAGGTTCGCTAACCCAAATCCATGCAAAATGTTAGAATTACTGATCCATTGGCTGATTCACTCAACTGCTAAGGAGACAAAGGGAGTCCCAGCAAGGATTACTGCGATTTTTGTATCAATAAAACTTGCCAACAATGACAACATAACAGCCACAGCCCTTCTCAGAAGAAAACTTTTTTTCCTCTGATGGTAGCTATTACATACAAAATATTGACAGGTGCTGATTCATGAGATGATTTCCACAAAGGAACCCATCGTACAATGTGACTTGGAGATAATTTGCCACCAACATTAAGGGGTCTCACTCTACATCATCAAGGAAAAGGCCACCTAAGATGAAACCAATGTACTCAGCATGCAGTGAGTGTCTATATGCACAATGCCTTACGAAGAAGATGAAGGCAATACAAGGCCAAGAAGTCAACCTTTGTCCAGCACCTGGTACGAGGTATTCGGCCCAAAGTGCTTTCACCACCATCTTACTGGATCCCCATGAAACCCTTGTGTTAGGCACTGTTATTATTCGTACTTTTACAGATTAAAAAAGTGAGGGTCAGAGCAATTAAGCAACTTGCCCAGGTGTGTCTCTCTCTCTCTCTCTCTCTCTCTCTCTCTCTCTCGCACACACACACACACACACACACACACTGTGGTCAAAAGTAGCCACAGTTTGCACCCAGGCCTCTGTCCGACAGCACAAGCGTAATGCACACTTGCTTCCCTGAGGCACAACTCTTGCCCTCAAGGAATTCACCTCATGGGAAATCTGGAGCCTTTGAGAATCATAACATTGAAAGTGTGTTGGAATAAAATGGTTTGGAGATATAATGATCTGAGGGAGAAAAAGAGAAAATAAAGTAATTTAGTGACACTAAATTGCCTGGGAAAGAGACTGGCCGCCTCAAACCTCACTGAGGGCTAATTAAAATCGATTGCCTATTTGGCAAATACGTCTTTTTAGTGAAGAAAAATTATTCCAGAAAATTGTATAGTGGGAAGAAAATGTACTTTTTTCTTTCTTTAAGGAGGGCATCCCTCACACTGGCCCATGCGGGGATCGTACTGGGAACCTTGGCGTTATTGGCACCATGCTCTAACAAACTGAGCTCACCAGCCACCCCCAAAAATGTACTTTTAAACCATCCAACAAAACTTAAACTGTATTTACCATATTTCTATTTAAGTCAGGCCCTTAACTGGAATGCCCTGGCCAGCTGACCCACACGTCTAGTTCATCAAGGAGTTAGATTTTGCACAGTAAATCCATACATTGACCTTTTGATAAGAAATACCTAGTTTCTTAAAAATTATATAAGATTCATAGGCCTCTGCTCCATTATCTCTAGACAAAAGCCAGTGTGGACATTCGTCCTTCCCTGGGCATTGCCCTGGTCCTCGTTAGAATCTAATTCTCCCCCTCACAGTGAGACATTCGTGCACCTTCCGATTAATATCCAAGAAGCTTGAGGACTGGGTATGCCTTGCAACACTCTCAGCGAGGGGACACCTACTGGGAGACTATAGGGCTGTGATTTAAAATCAGGATATTCGACTTTTCCAACAGAGAGCATTTCCTCATCCGTTTGTACCAATTTTACCTAACTGCATCCCCTCTTAATTTCACATTCATAAAAGCTTGGATCCATTAATGCCAAGATGGCTGCTGAACCTATCTTTAAATTATAGACGTTGAACCGTATGAAATAATCCTGAGTTAACCATTTTCACACACAAAAATAGCAATTTATATATACAAACTAATTGAATGAAAAATCCCAAGAGTTTCTGGTGTGCTGAGGACCTCTTTGCAGGACCTTTTCTTTCTCTGGGAGATTCCAAGCTTTCCCCAAAAGACACCTCTAGGTGCCTTCAACCACATGGTTACCCATCGCTTGTCAGTCCTCTAACTACGTTCAGAAATTTTGTTTCAGAGAAACTATTGAGCATAAAAATTCAGCTTTCTTTCAGAAGATAATTCTGAAACCATAGGAAATAATGAGGGGGAAAAAATAGGACCTTTTAACTTGGGAAGGCAATAAAAACGTGTTCCAAAGTGTAAACAGCTTAAGACACTAATACCTGGCTCTTCTACCTCAGCAAAGCAGCTTGTTCCAACCCCGCTGAAGAGAATCTCCGTCAAGACCTTCCAGGTGATTTAGCTTCCAGACTAGTTTGGTCCTGTATGAACCGCACCAAATTGTATTTATGGACTTCCATAAAGTGAAAGCATCAAAGACGCTTCACCTAGGTCCCCAGGCTGGGCTGGCACCGGGGCTAATGAAAGCAAACGCCTGATCCCTTAATTCACAGGGCTCGCTGCCCCCCAGACCCCCCTTTCTGCTGCCCCTCCTGGCCTCCTGGAAAGGGAGGAATGTGGTTTTATCCCCCAGGAGGCAAAGTACAAAACACAGCATAAAAATAAAGTATACACGGCAATATGCGTACTCTCGGGGCTGTAATGTTTACAGTACACACGCTCCCTGCAGAGTCCAGCTTCCCCTCACCTGCTCTCTCTGAGCTGGCGACTGAGAAGGTCCCCGAAGCCCTCTCCTGCCATAAGCACAGAAACCACTCATCTTGACAAAGACATATGCATGGAAACACATGCATACGTAGACAGAGGTGCTCCCCAGAACGTGTGTGCATAATCCTTTTTCTCTAGGCCATGCCTATGCTGCCCGGGATTCTGAAGGTTTGGATACTGTTTGTGCAAAAGGCAACAGAAAAAGGGTGAGAGGTCTGGCTTTCTCCAAAGGAAGGAAGGATTGACCATCAGTGGCCACTAACATCACAAAAGGAGAGAGAGCAGTTACTAGGTACATATTTTGAATTACTCTCACTGAAAAAAAAAAAAAAAATCTAATCTGAATTTAGATCAGGTCTCTAAATGTAACTACCAGTTCACAGACAATAGACAGGGACAGAGGCACAAAGAGCAGAGCACACAGGTCCAGAGTAGGTGAGTCGCTCTGATGGTGGCAGCACGTGGAAGACCTTTCTAATCTCTGCACAAACCGAGTGCCCAGCGCTCTGTCCACATCCTGGCCATGTGGGCATTCCCTCGCTTTCTCCAGTGGTCTCACACCTGGGCAGATTTTAAATCGTCCCTTTATTTCTTCCTGTCTCCCGAGGAAGAGCCTGCCTCTTTTTGTGCTGGGTTTGCTCGAATCGCTGTGGGTAGGCTGGCAATAACATTTCCCAGAAGACCCCTCCCTCGAGGTTCTGAGTTAGCTAGCGTTGCCAAAACAGGGGCTCAGGCAAGATTTGAGAGACAGAAGACTTCAGTCAGACGTGGTGAGGGAAAGACGGAAAGACGCAGAGGTGTCTGGCCGGCCCACCTGCTCTCCCTCTCCTCCCCCTTTAGCGCTTCTTCCCAGTCTAAGGACAGCTGACCCGCAGCGGCCCAGTCCCAGGCACGCGGCTCAGAGCCTCCCCAGGGGTAACAGCTCCCCAGACACTCCCGGCTCCTTTCGCAGTCCCCTCCTGCAGCTGCATGGGCTTGTCTTCTCAGATCTCCCTGCAAGCACCCACTTGCCCACCGAGGCCAGCACTTCAGTCATTTCTTAAGGGAATGCCTCCTCTGATCTCCAACTCCACTTTCTGGACCTTCCTGTGCCCTGATCCTCCCACAGTTGTGTAAGGTTTAATTCCTATAATAAATGGCTCGGCCCACACTGCCCCACGGAGTGGCACTGCTTCCCTGTGGAACCCTGCATGATACACCTCTACCACCTCCTGGACCTGCTTCTGCTCCCCAGAGCCTCCCAAGAGCACCGTTCTAACCCTTCTATGGAAGAGCCTGCAGGCTGGAGGGCTGGCGGGTCGTCATGATTTCTCACTGTCCACCTCATTCTTCCTGGCTATCACCCCTCGCACCTCAGTGTTTCCACTGCGATGTGGTTTCCATCCCTCTCAGGTCAGAGCACTCTCTGTCCTAAGACCACATAGGGCGTTTAATTCATTTCTTTTGTTTAATTGGAGCTCATTTATTCCAGCTTTTAAAATCATTTTCCTAGTACTTCATGGCATACACTCAGTGTGAATGGAAG
Organism: Rhinolophus ferrumequinum; assembly: GCF_004115265.2. Lineage (NCBI taxonomy): Eukaryota > Metazoa > Chordata > Mammalia > Chiroptera > Rhinolophidae > Rhinolophus > Rhinolophus ferrumequinum. The sequence continues at coordinate 5,808,999 of NC_046301.1, read as the reverse complement.
AAGATATTTGTAAGTTTTATATCCAATAAGAGGTTACTATCTAAAATATATAAATAACTCACACAACTCAACTCAACAACATAGTAACAAGCAACTCGATTTTAAAATGGGCAGAAAATCTGAACTGACATTTTTCCAAAGAAGATATGCAGATGGCTGACAGGCACAGGAAAGATGCTCGACATCACTAATCAATAGGAAAACGCAAATCAGAACCACAGTGAGATACCACCTCAGACCTGTTAGAATGGCTGTCATCAACAAGACGTAAAAACCAAGTGTTGGAGAGGATGTGGAGAAAAGGGAACCTTCATACACTGTTAGTGGGACTGGAAACGTGTGTGGCCACTATGGAAAACAATGTGGAGATTCCTGAATAAATTACACTGGATTTATTCCTGAATAAACTACCATATGACCAAGCTAACCCATCTCTGGGTATTTATGTGAAAAATACACAAACACTAATTCAAAAAAATATGCACTCCTATTTTCATTGCAGCGTTATTTATAGTAATCAAGATATGGAAACAATGTAAATACCCATCATTGGATGAACAGATAATGAAGATGTATTCACACATACACACACGCGCACACACACACACAGTGGGATACTATTTAGCCATAAAAAGGAAGGCAATATTGCCGTTTGAAACAACATGGATTGACCTTGAGGGTATTATGCTAAGTGAATTAAGTCAAACAAAGAAAGACAAATATCATAGGATTTCTTTTATATGAGGAATGAAAAAAAAACAAACTTGTAGATACAGAGAATAGATTGGTGGTTACCAGAGGGGAAGAGGGTCAAGTATAGGGTGATATATGGTAACAAGACTTACAGAGGTGATCACTATGTAGTGTATACAAATATTGTATTATGATGTACACTTAAAATATATATAACGAATATATTGTATACAATATATTGTATACCACTTTTACCACAATAAAAAAGACAATAATTTGACTCTACATGCCTACGAGTATATACTGTAATTCAAACTGTTTTTATAATCACGTTTTAATAATATTTTATATGATTATTCTGAAACTATTATTAGTTATATATATGCATTTATATAGAAAGAGAAAACAAATAAGTAATTATCAGTAAGAAAATGTTATTTCTTTGCTCTTTGAAAGAAACACAGGGAGGAAAAGAGGAAGGAGAAAGGAAATTAGGAAGGAAGGATAAAACAATGACCGGTAGCAATATGCACCCCAGGTTGTGGTCTCTAAATACCATTTCCCATAAGGGAATTCCAGATCCTTGGGACAATACCTAATTACAGCCTTAGGACAAGAAATACACAAGGTGAGCCTAGAACATCTTTTCAAAGAAAATAAGAGAGATGTTCAAGGTGACTACAGGACTCATAAGTCTAACTTACAGAGGCTCCCACTGGCCAAAACAATTTGAGCATTGATGAGAAAAATGCATCACACAGGAGGTCTGACAATTAAGTTCGTGAACTTGTTGCAACAATGTTGCTAACCTTTTTTTTCTTTTTGCTATCAGACGGATTATTCATTATGAATTTGTACCAACTGAACGAACAGTTAACCAAGTTTACTATTTCTAAGTGCTGAAAAGGCTGCATGAAAAAGTTAGACAACCTGAACTTTTTGCCAACAATTCATGGTTCTTGCATCACGACAATGCACCAGCTCACACAACACTGCCCGTGAGGGAGTTTTCAGCCAGTAAACAAATAACTGCATTGGAACATCCTCCTACTCACCTGATCTGGCCCCCTTTCTTTCTTTACCTGAAGAGAAAGGAAATATTGGAAGGAAGACATTTTGATGACATTCAGGACATCAAAGGTAATATGACAACAGCTCTGATGGCCATTTCAGAAAAAGTTCCCAAATTGCTTTGAAGGATGGGCTAGGCACTGGGGTCGGTGCATAGCTTCCCAAGGGAAGTACTTCGAAGGTGACCATAGTGATATTCAGCAACGAGGTGTGTAGCACTTTTTCTAGGTTGAGCTCGCGAACTTAATTGTCAGACCTCGTATGTTTAAATATCCATAAGTTCATTAAGACGTTTTTTAAAAAAAGTAAGTAACCAGTTTTCTTAAAACCAACACATTGAAACTAGTAAAAAAAAAATAAAAGAAGGAGGTGGTTGTGAATTTGGCATCTATCTGGCCTTCCCTACACAAATTGTACATCAGGATAATCAAATAGTTGGTACAGGAAAAGGATTCCAGCAAATAAGTGGAGAAGAAACAGTAGAATGAGAAGAGCACAGATCTAGGCAATGATGTTCACAGCCGCTAATGACACAGGAAGAGGCAACAGGTACTAAGTGCATCTTAGGAAAAAGAGCATGGGTTGTTTTTTTTTAAGCCATTATTAAATTTTTAGCAATACTTACTGAAATATTTATTGATGATATGATAGGATGTCTGTGTTTTCTTGAAAATAATCCAGGAAAGGAGCTGGGAGACCATGAAGTAGATAGACATATAGATAGAACAAAACTGGCCATGAGTTAGTGATTGTTGTAGCTAAGAGATGGGTAAATAGGGGTTCATTGCCCCATTCTCTCTACTTTTGTGTATGTTTGAAATTTTCCATAATAAAATTTTTTTAATTGATGAGTCTTTGAAGCCAAACTGCCTGCATTTGAATCCCAATTCAGCTACTTAATAGTGATATAATCTTGGACACATCACAGCAAATTGTACTAACTCTCTACCACTTCATTCCTCCACCCCCCGCAACACACACACGCACACACACACACACACAACAGCTAGATAGACTACAGATTGACCAATCTTTGTTTTCACCATTTTGACATTCCATCTGCTGCTCCCAAGTGGAGGCTTCAGGTCAATGCTCCATGTGAATTCCCCTGCTCTTTCTCTCCCAATGGTACCTGTAGGGCCAGCCCCTAAGTCCCTCACTGAGACCTGAGAGGTCCTGAAGGTCAGCCGAAAGCACAATGGACTGCAGTCAAAGCCCTGGACCCTCCTCTGTCTCTGTCCCTGAATAGCTGTACTACCTTGGATAATGGTTTGGTCTTTCCATAGTTTGGGAAACAGAGATGCTGTGAAGATTTTTGGAAATCTTGTCTTGACATTTTGGAGACTATCAGAAAACTCTTTTAAGCACCCTTTGCTAAGAGCAAATCTTCAGCCTTTGTAGGTAAAAAAAAAAAAAAAAATCATGATCATACACAGCCAAGATGATTTGAGTCAGGTAGATAATAAAGTTGTCTCTGGCTTAAAAACAGATGTAACTACTAACAAGGGAGATTGAATTTCTTCTAGGAAACATATACTGACTTTTAAAAACATTCCAGAAGAAAGGCAGTGACAGAACTCGCAGATTCAACACAAATGGCTTCTTCAGAAAACATCTGCCTTAGGAAACTTTCCTTGGGGTATGTTTGCTAATTTTTCTTTAAACCAACTTTATTACTTTAAATCTCACCTTAAGCAGAATCACACTTATGTCATCTAGTAAGTACATGAGTTTTGTCATTTGTGAAGATGTAGCCATATAGGTAAATTTACAAGTCAAAAATCATAAAATTATTCATATTTCAATGAAACAGCTTAAAGAAACTCAGTACAAGTAGGAGCTAAATCAGTTGTCTTTCATCCTCTGCAAAATGGGGGTAATAATATGGCGCCTACCTCATGGGATTGTTTTAAGAATTAAGTGAATAAATATATGTAAAGTATTTAGACAAACTAGCTCATAATAAAAGCTATACACATGTTAGCTACTATTATCCTTATTAATATTTCAGTGTTTCCAGTTCTCAAAAATTAAATGTCTCACTCAGCTTCATTTTTCATTCATCCTGTTTATGACAAATGTAGATTCGTATCACTGAGAGCACATACATTTCCGCAGATTTGAAAGGCTCTTGAAGGTTTTATTTTATGTTTAGGCAGGCGTTCTTATCTAGATAGATAAGCTTATAGGCAAATAAATTGGTTTCCATATAAGGGCTCCAACACATACATTAATCATGGGATAACTACATACTATAAATACCTACCATTCGGCAAATATTACTGTATGCCAACTATACCCAAGTGAACAAGTTAGGAAGGAAGGTAGGAAAAAGCACAAGCTTCATGCCCCAGGAGATTCCCAGTTGAACAAAGGAGAACATTTTGCAAATAAGGCTAGATGACTGTTTAAGGGAGCACACGATGAGTGCTAAGTAGCTGGGGGCAGAGAAGATAACGATATATTCAGCGGACAGACAGGGCTGGGAGCAGGCAGAGCAGACCCTGGGGACCTTTCAGGGAAGATGAAGTTGAGCCAAGGTTTAAGGGATGAGTCAGATTCAGAAAAGGGAAAAAGAGGGAGAAGGGCATGAACAAAGGGGAGGAGAATGTTGAGTGGACTCTGGGAAGAGTGAACTTGCTGAAGCAGAGCGCCTTGATGAAGAAATAGTGGGAGAGAAAGTTAGCAAAGGTATCCAGACCCTTGAAGCTCAGCCCACAGAATTTCAATTATATCTTCTAAGTGATACAAAGGTAACAGGGATTTCTGAACGAAGCTTTGACATGAGTAAAGTGGTATTTTAAGAATATTTCTATTAATAGATCTGGGGGTCCGTCCAGCCTCCAATGACTGAATTACTTGCAGATGTGGGCATCTGTGACTCCCTTCTCTCCTGATTTTAAGAATTTTGTGATCCGTTTGCCTGTGTTTATAACACTTTTGCTTAGCCATATAGAGAAATTTACAAGTCAAGCATTTATACTCCCTCAGATTTGAGTTCACCTTTCCAAAGAAGAGGAGGAGTGAGGTAGCAGGTATGTGATATGCTGAAAATGAAATCCATCTTGTACTCAGATTATGTGGACAAGTGCTCCTTCCAGACTGGGTACTACCATGTTTCCCCGAAAATAAGACCTAGCCGGACCATTAGCTCTAATGCGTCTTTTGGAGCAAAAAGTAATATAAGATCCGGTCTTAGTTTACTATAAGACCCGGTCTTATAATAAAATGTAAGACCGGGTATAACATAACATAACATAACACCAGGTATAATATAATATAATACTGGGTCTTATATTAATTTTTGCTCCAAAAGACGCATTAGAGCTGGTGGTCCAGCTAGGTCTTATTTTCGGGGAAACACGGTACCAACTTGGCAGGCTGTGAAACCTCTAGAAGAGAGACACATCCAACCAAATGCTGTCTCTCTTCCTTTAATAAAGAGTGATAGAAAGAGAGGAGTATTGGTTTTTCCTTTATAGTAAAAGTATTTTATTGTTTTTCCTGATTATATAAATAATGCTTATTGTCAAAAATTCAAATATATCATCGCATAAGGAAGAAATCACCTGGCATTTCAACCCCCTGAGACAACCACCATTAATATTTAGAAACTCCCTTTTAAGCATCACGTACATATACACACACACATATATTTTGTATTTTGATTATGGTATTGGTAATGTAAGTATCTTATTATTTAGTTATTTTGTTGTCTATCAGCTTTTCCTTCTCTTCTCTCTCACCCACCAATCCTGCTCTTCCCACTTCCAGCTTTATATACAGTATATATCTTCCATAGTTTGATGCCCTTATGAACATAACTAAGCATACACCTACACAGGGTTTTTATCATCATTGTTAGACTTGCAAAAGTGGTATCTATGACATACACTTCTCTGCCTTATGTTTTGCCCATTAAACAATGCATGATGGAAATTCCTCCAAGGTAAGTGATATTTAATTCCTTCTTTTTAAATATTTCATGAACTAAGAAAAACTAATATTTATTGAGCACTTCCTGTGTGTCAGGCACTGTTCCCATGGATGTTAACTTGTATTATCTCATTTAATTCTCACACAAAAACTTATGAGATTCGTATCACTATTGTCCTTATTTTATGGATGAGAAAACTGGGACACAGATGCTAAACACCTTTCCCAAGGCCATTCATGATACATGTAATGTGACTATAGGGATGAAAACCCAGGCAGTCTGATGCTACAACCACGCCATTATCACTGACACGCGCAGCTTAGCAACAATGGGGGAGCTCCCAGCCAGCCTCTCACTAATGGACATTCTCTTGGACTCCCAGATTTTTGCCACTACAATGATCCTGCGACAAATATCCTTAGATGTACATCCTGATCTATGGGTGTTTTTATTTCTTTCATTCAACAAATATTTAACGAGGGACTACTCTGTGGCAGGGACTAGTCCAGATGCTGGAATTCTAGTGCTGAAGGAGATGGATGCAGTCCTTGGTTTCCTAAAGCCTACATTCTGGAAGGAGAAGAGAACGAATGAATGAATGAATGAACGAACGAACAAACGAATGAACAACAATAAAAACAGGAGATAATGTCATTAAGTCCTATATAGAGAATTAAAATACGGTGATGTGATAGGAAGCCCGTTGGTGATAACTCTAGATACTTCTTATATGACATAGATCCCCAAGTATGGGATCTCTGGGTTGAATGAGAAGGCTTTTTTAACTTTAATAATTAGTGCTACTTTGTCTCCTGAAAGGCATATTTCCTTTTCTACCAACAACAGAAATACAGATCTCATTTCTACCAAAAATAGAAACACAGATTTAAAAGATAACATTTTCGTGTCTTCCTTTTTGACTCACTAGGAGAACTTTAAAAGATTCTTCTTTCTCTGCTAACTATGCTGACCTATTTAAAATTCGACATATATAAATATATATCAGCTATCAGGTAAACATAAAAAATGACTTTATATCACATTGTACCCTTTAAAACCTGCTCATGTACATACATATGGCTAGTCCTATGAAATCGAGAGGGTCCATCTCATGGAACACTCCTGGGGAAAAGAGGCGCTTTGCTGGTGAGGGAGGCCTGGGGAGGAACTGTCTCGTTTGGTGTTCTTAATACAGACAGTGAGAGTTGACATTTTGAAAAGACAGTGGAACACAAATGATTTTTAAAAATTAGCAAGGAAGCAAATCTGATAGGTTGAAAAGAGACTCCAATAAAGAAAAATCTTGATAACACTAAAAAGCAAGCCTTGAGGGCTGAGGAATTTTCAGGAGCACAATCCAAAGGATACCGCTGAGTCCCCCATCCATAGCCTTCTCCGTCGCTGCCCCTTTCCTTACGTATAGGCCTGCCTGGTTATCTTAAGTTCTCGGGGACCGTCACTATTTAGAAGATTCATGATTATATGTAACAGGTATTTCATAGGAGAAAATACAGCTGCATCACTTCTAGCCACCCTGAGACACAGAACGAAGGGTCTGTCTTCCTGGATCTCACCAGCCTCGGGACCTCCTCAGCCCTTCCAAGGAAAAGTGGGCAGCACTGAGACAACCCCTTTCTGCAAAATCAGCCTACGCGATGGTGCCTCCGTCCAACCACTCACTTTGAAGGGCTGCACACTTTATATGTGCAGGAAAGCAGGCCTTTATTTTAACCGTGTTTCACAAGCAAAAGCAATGGAAAGAATTCCATGCCTGATCTTTTTTTTTTTCCCCTCCCTTGAAATTTGATCATATTCCTAACTTTAGTCATACTGCATGGTTTCCTTTCCTTAATGGAGTGAAATTTATGTCTGTGATTAGAGAATTGGCTTGGGAAAACCATTTGAGTTTTAAAAGTTATATGTTTTAACAATAATAGATATGGGAACCCTGGAAGAAAACCAGTGTGTTTTGGATGTTAATTCAGACATCATAATGACTTGCTATTTCAATCCACAGTTGGTAGGTAATGGTGGTATTTATATATATATTTGAGGGGGGAAAATTGAGTTGAAAGTTTTCACAAGGATAGCATAGTGATAAATTATAGCCTAGATATGTATAGCTTTTTGGCTAAGACATCTGGGATTATTTTGAAAATAAAGAATAAGGTGACATGCACTAAAAGAGTAGCTTTTCTGGAAGTGCATTTACTGCAAGCATAACCCTTGAACGCTAGCATTCATAGACACATGAACACAAGTCATCAGATATTCCTTTCTTTATACAATAGACATATTCCTTAATTCAATCATATTTTTCAATCTATCAGAGGAACTCACTTATCAATGAAATGATGTGGTTAGACCTTGAGGGAGAGAGGGGCAAGGCTGCACACATCTAAATATACATCCTTCTACCTTCTTGCTGTGTGACTTAGAGCACGTTACTTAATGTTTCTGAGTGTAATCTGCAAAATGGGTGTTACCAGTACCTCAGTACAGAGAGCTGTGAGATTTAAGTGATGATACTATATGCAAAACACAGAAGCCATTCATTGCATGTTAGTTCCTTCCTTCTTCCCACCCAGTTGTTATGCTGGCTTTGGGATTGTTGCATTGAAAGAAAGAAGTCCACAAGAAAAAGGAGAGGCCAGTGTGGGGGTGGACAGGGAGAGCTGCTCGGGAGTGGTCTGTACTTACTTGGCAGAACATCCTCCATTACCGAACCAAAGAAACACCTCCCATACCTGACACATCACCTGTAGACGATTTCTCCCACAGTGAAGAGTGCTTTTACAATATGAATAATTGCCTCCCAATGCCTTTAATTTTTAAATTTCTCTAGTCACAGGATATTCCTTTATTTATGTAGCTGCTCAGAGTTTACTGTAAATACATTGCTTATAGCATTCATTTTAATACTGTTCATTTCAATGCTATGGGCCTCTGATAGTGTTTATCCCAAAAGAATTATAAATATTTTAATTCTTAGAGCATGATAGTCTAAAAAAACATTTCCAAGGTATCCTAAGCATAGCAAAAAAGAAAAACCGTACCTGTGACCTCAAGCAGTTATTTCACATACAAATTCTCAAATTCTTAAATATCACGATAGCCTATGGCATCTTCCATCGCACGTAGGAAAGTGGATTTCAGAAGTCAGAGTATCTCTTTAGGCTTCTTAATAAGTTAACGAGGTTAAAATACAGGATCAAAAATTGTGTAAAAATATTTCCTTGCTAAGACCTCTCATTTTCTTCAACCTTCCCTTGTCACTTTCATCAAACCCTCAGGTGACTTTGTTTAGAGATCCACTTTTCACAAGGAACCAAATGTTGACCAAATGCCAAGAGTTACTGGCTGCATCTATCAGGATGTGTGAACAACAGAATCACCCTGAGACAGCTGAGCTTCTTGCTCCCTCCATACGGGGCTCACACCCGCCCACACACAAGATGAAAGTTCAGCGCTTTGGGACTGACAGAGATGACAAAGTGCACATCTCATGGTCTTTCCAGATGCCTCCTGATTAGGTGAATCTGCCAGTGTTGTCTGCGTAAACGCCAGGGGCCGAACATTACAGACGCAGAGGACGCAGTTAATCATACTCTCCAACCACTAGCACATACAGGAACTGAGAGGAAGTAATACATGCTTTAAATCAATTTTAAAGCTCGTGTCCTTTGCAGGTGTCTTCTTTTGAACAGAGATGTGTGATCATCAGATAAGTGGTGGGAAATCCATGTCCTTCCTTTAGAGAGCTATCTGGTAATGAGAAAGTTGTCCTTACTTCATTCAAGAATCTAACATACCCAATTGCATTACACCATGGTGTGAGAAGTCACTGGGCAAGGAGAATGTTTAAGTTCATCTTTCTTTGTTCTGTGTTTCCCTGATACTTCCCAACAGTTAGTTAGCTGAGTGCCTGGCTTTACAGACAATCTGTCACAAGTTTGTTTTTTGGTTTTTGGGTTTTTTTATTGTAACTAAAGACTAGTAGAATATCTGAGATTCTGTTTTTATTCCACATAGCAAAAACAAATAATGCATTCACATAAGTTTAAAAAAATAGTCAATTCAGTAAAGGGAGGGAAATTACACAAACTCATTTATTTGTGTAATACAAGTCCATACAACCAGACTGTCTCCCATCTTTTTTTTTTAATTTTTAACTATTAAGTTGGTGCAAAAGTGATTGTAGTTTTTGCAATTACTTTTAATCTTTTAAATCACAATCACTTTTGCACCAACCCGATAGTTCTTTTGGCATTATATAGATACCTATTGAGATGGTTTCAAATAGCACCGATCCTCTAATAAAAAATATTTAAATAAGATTTCATACCAGCATAGCTTTATGCCAGCATGTCTTAAACGAACACAGAAAATACCCATTATAGTATTTCTCTGCCCCCTACTCCCACCAGGATCCATGGCATCATCCCTGCCAGCCCCCAAATTGCTTTATTGCAGAGGAATTATGTTATAATGTTAAATTGCTATAATTCAAGTTTCCAGGCGAGTGGAAAAGCAGCTCATATAGTCAGTTTTTCTGAGGCGAATTAGCAAATGAAAAGCAGTGTGTTGTGGGAGAATGGAGGAAGTAGAGAAGGAATGGTTGTGGAGGAAAGAAGGAAGGCGCTCCCACGGGCTCGTCCCTGTGTGCATTCCTGGGGTTTTGTCTGGTTCGGGTTTTGTGGACATGAGGATGTTTGAGGGGATGGGAGGACTTTCAAAAGGTGATTGCGACTCAACGCCGGGGCCAAAGAACCTGGGAGGGCTCAACTCTACTTCCATGACTTCTCTTCCCTCTGCTCTGAATGCCCCTGCGTGCCCAGCCAGGGCCTTCCCAAGTCAGGAGTGACCCAGAAGGGAACCAGAGCGAGCATTTTGGAACAGTTTCCTTGTAGAAAACAAGTTGCAATCCCATCAATACAGCAGCCTTCCCATGAGCCTCCGCCTGACATGGACACTACAATAGCCTATCAAACACTTCTTCGAAAGGAGATTCCACCACTACCCGCCCCTTCACTTCCTAAGGATTCATTCAGAGTTATGATGTGTCAAGTCCTCGGATAGACACAGGGAGACGCAACGATGAAATGACAGGAAGATGGGCACTGCCCTCGATGGTCCGATGGTCCGGTGGCGGAGGGAGTGCGGGGTTGTGGAGAAGAGTGTAAAATGTAACTCCCCTTTGTAACTCACTTTCCCTCTAATCAAGCCCACATGTTTAACGCCAGGCAACTTAAATGTGGTGAGGAGGGAAGGATTATAAAAATGTTCACTTTCATCCTACAGATAGGAGAAAACAAGAACATGTTGCCATTACTCAACAATTTTATGGCTCCAAATAACGCTGGCACGCAGTAAATCAACGGAGGGTCTCCCTAGCGGCACGGATGGGCACCTCACGTTTGCTCCCAGCCTGGTGCCAGGCTGCCCTGGGTCCTGGAGAGGAAGAGGGGGAGAGGAGAAAGGCTGGGAAGACGGGAGGCAGGAGAGGCCCCATCTGCTCAGAGCCAACACAAGTTCTCTACCCCCAGTCCCTCCGCAGCTTTCTTAAGAAATGACAGAAATCAGGAAATATTACTTCGGCTTGCAGGCTTCTGTCCTGGCCTATCAAACCCACAGAGAAGGCCCAGCAAATTACTGGAAACTGCACTTTGAACTTAGCCCCTGGCAAAGAGCCCAGGCAAACAGAAATGTAAAAGCTCCTTTCCTCCGAGGGGCCCTGCACCAGGGTGTCCCTATAGACACTGCAGAGCGGATTGCAACAGGTTGGAAGGAGGCCCGAGCCAGGAAAACAAGCCCTAACCAGTATGATTTCCTACTGCCTGTGTTGTTTCTTAAAAAGGTTTTTTTTGGCTTGTTCTCCCTGGTTTTGTTGGACTGGGTTACAGGCTGAGGTCCCATCGAGGAAAAGACTGGCACCATTTTCACAAAATGCTTAGCCCTTGTTTCATTCGCAAACTGCTCCATCAGCCCCACCCGTGAGTGCAGTAAACTCAAGGGGCAGCAGGGGGGAGGGACTGGTCAGGCCAGTTGCTAAGCAAATTCTCTGAACTCCCAGGGAATCCAGAAGTAATTAGCTTGTAAACCCTGCAGATCTTTCCACCTCCGACAAGGGAGATGATATTTCTCTGCCCACTCGACTTCTCTCCGCCGTATTAAAATAAACCAACAGCAGGGACTGTCCTGGTCTGAACAGAGTCTGCGGTGCCCCGTCCCATAGCTGTTTCTCTTTCTTAAGAGGAAACAATCAAAACATTGGCCTCTTTCTAGCTCTGTTCTATTTCTCTCTAAGAAAACTCAATTTGCACAAGCAAATAAACTGACTCATTATAAAACTAAGAGGTCAGCGAGAGACAGATAAAAGTAGAAGTTAGACAGCTGGAGAAACAGGCCGTGGTGGGAGCCCCTTGGAGGAAGCAGTAAATCCCCCGAGACTGGCAGCAACCTGTGAAGTCGAGGGGGCGCCCCCCAGGCCCCTGGTGGTAGATCAAACACTCCTTCCTCAAGTACCAAAACGGGGTCCAGTGGTGACCCAGTTCTCCTGATGTGCAGTTCTTCTAACTGCTTTCGCCTAGTGGGGTTTTTTGTTGTGACATCTGGATGGTTTCCTAGGCAGAGCACGAACAGTGCAGTGATCTACTCTTCCGATAAACTGGCAAAGAAAATTCCCAAAATATGTTTTTTAAAACACTGTGTCCTTTCTGAAGATCTCGCATGGATTGGTAGAATTGCCTGTTCCTCTTCTAAGCCCTCAGCTCCCCCCTTCCCTGCCTTCCTCACCTCCAACTGACCCAGTTCTGCAATAATCAACAGTCAATGAAGACCACACAATTCCAAAAACAATGCTGTTGGGTAAAGTCTCATTTGAGGGCCCTCCTGGCTGGCCCTGTCATAATCTAGGGATATTCCCACAGCTTTTCCACTTTGAATGGGAATGCTGAACTCTTGCATGCAGTTCACCATTCGGTCCCCCTCTCCTACCTCCCAGTGGCTCCTGTAGAAGTAATGCGAGAAGGACCGGTGCCAGACTGAACCTCGCGGCTACAGAGACAGTGTATATGGGGTGAATGGCTCTCTCAGCCATGTACTCAATATGCATTTATGATGACTCTCTCTAACAAAACAAGTCTTACCATTTACGTATACCCCTGTCAGGCTCTGTGTCCTCATCTAAAAATGACCTGGGAGAAAAACACCTAGCTCCTAGGGGTGTTGTGCCAATAGATGGCAATTGTGAGTGGTCACAGCTCCCACGGGAAAGAGTCCCTGGGAATAACTGGAAATAGCAGATTTCCAGATAAGAAGAGAGAGCTGCGGGGGAACCTCTGGTTCTTCACAAGAAAATGAAGCCTGCGAGTGTCTGAAGTGCCCAAGACAAAGGGCCAAGATGTGCAGCAGTCAGGCATGGAGCTTGGTGACCATAGCGAAGTAGAGCGTGTACCTTGAGCTCCAGGGAGCACGTGCATCCCCAGGAGTGCTAACTGGCAACCACTCAGTGGCCCCCATCCTACCCCAGCGGTTCTGATCCTAAAGGTCTAGTCAGATCCCAAGTGATTCTGGCGTGGGACATCCACAAACCACTCTTTGAAAAACACCGAGGTAGAGAAGGTGAGAAAGAAGAGGGCTTAAGAAGGGTGAAGCTGAGAGGCAGGGAAGGGAGCAAGAGATGGCCTAGAAAATGGAAGAAGCAAGATGGTGTAGCAGCAGCACAGAATCAAAAGAGCAGAGAGTTTGCCAAGGGGCTGGGGAGCTCAAGGGCACTGAGAGCTCTGGCCAGGCTTCGACCCTGAACGAGAAATATTGGCTCGGCCGAGGATGGATATAGAAGATTATTTTGGTTTATTCTGGTTAAAATGCTCAAATTCTACTCAAAAATACAATAAACAAGCACACATTCTTAAATTTATGTTATGCCAATACAACCGACATTCGAGTGAAAGTATGCAAAACCTCAGGTTAATCCAAGCTTCTTTCAGAAAAGCAGCTTTGTTCAAGCAGTCTAGGTAGTCAGCTGCCTGGAGCCATACAGCTAAATCATCAGTCTCCACAGAACTAAAACCATTCTATGTATAATAATGTATAATAATAACAACAGGTTATTCACTTGTAATCACCCACTTCTTTGATTTCTTAGTTGCATTACTGACCCAAAGCATGAACATATGCTCTAAGCCAAAGAGACACAGTAAACTGGAGGAGCTGAGGTTGCAAGGAAGACCTCCATTTCCATTCAAAAATCCAAAGAACCAGTGAACTTTCATTATACTACCAATTACATGGGAAGACTAGAGCCACATGAGTGATGACTAGCTGCAAGTGACGGGAAAATGCAGAACAATTCTCAACCGAAGTCCCAGTGGCCCAAAGAGCCTTCTGTACCCCCACCTCTGCTCAATGGCCCATGAACATCTTTTGATGACAATAGAAAAAAAAAAGTGTTTTAATTGCCTTATCAAGAAGGCAATACTAAGATCCACAGAATAAGAAGCTAAGGGATAAAAAATAGGAGACAAATGATATCTAGGATTTCCAACATGTGATTACTAGGATTTCTAGAAAGACAAAACATAGACTATATCATGGAAGAAATTATCAAAGACATAATATGAGAAAATTCCCCATACCTAAAGGACACAATAAGGGCCCACGGAGTGAGTGCACAGGACACTGAATAATAAAAGATTTACAGCACAGTACTTCAATGTCAAATTGAGATCCTAAAAGCTTCCAGAAACAGTGAAAAGGGTCAATTCTGGGGCTCAGAATTGCTGTCACACTCGTCAGCAGCAACATCTTCAACCAGAGGACAGCAGAAGGATGCCTTCAGAATTCTGAAGGAATGGGATACCCAATCTCGGTTTCTATACCCAGGCATTCTAGTAACTAATACTATACACCACATGAGGCTGGATGGACACTGCTCTCTCTTACTGGGCATGTTTGTGTTTTTTTTTAAGTCCTCACTTACGTATATCTGACCCAGGTTTTCCTCTTTTAAGGAGCTGCTTTTAACCAGGCAAAATGTGTGAAGGGTCATCCCCACAAGGGTTATCCCCACAATGTGCTGAGTGGATTTTGATTCTGCTCACTGAGCTCACAACCCCTTGTCCTGATCCTTGATTCCCTGACTACCTTTACTATTAACCTAGCTGCCTGTCCCCAGTCCACAGCCAGCTGGGCTCTCACATCCCCACGGTCATTGTAAGTTTTTCTCTTGGACCAGGGATGCTGCATACAGCTCTTTACATACATCCCTGTTGAATCCAGGGGCAGCCCCCACTTAGTCTGTGCCACCCTCGCATTGGGTCAGAGACAGGGAAGGTCAAGTGGGGTCAGGTGGAGGCTCAGCATGAACGGGAAATAAGGGAATCCACTACTAAGAAATGCCTCTGGACTAGACATGAAGAGTTTGTGTTCTGTCATATTTGAGCTCACCGGGTGGAAGACCACAGAGGGATTCTGAGGAGAAGCCCTTTTAAGCAACGTGCATTTGCCTGGAACATCGTCTTTGTCACAACTCTCAGGGTCCTTAAGCCCAACGGTGGGAACGAATCTCTATGAAGCTTGGGTTCAGTATAGAAGAGGTAACCCCATTACCCTCCTCCATTGTGATGAACAGAATGTCCCTGAGTAACAAGTGAGGAAGCCCAAAAAAGAATCTGAGACGTTAGATATTAGGGTTTAAAAAAAATGAGGTGAACTTAATATTTACTTGGAAATTCCCCCAAGCCCTGGTCCTGGGTACCACCAGTACCACAAACTCATCAACGTGTCCGTCCACATTCTCACTCATGACCTCCTTTCCTAAAACTCTTCCTCCTCCAACTTCCTTATTTTAGTCACTGGCATCACCAGGATCCCTTTCACATGGTTCCAAAACTGGGTGTGATCTTTGCATCCTCCCTCTCCCTCACGCCCAGCTGATAAAATCCTGTCCAACCCAAACAGTCCCGTTGGCCCTCATCTGCACGAGCACACCCTCCTGTCCCCTACTCGTCTCCTAGGGTTGCGCCAGCACAAGCCCTCCTTCCCTCCACCTAGTCCATAGTTTCCCATCTCCTGACACCGAATAGATAAATCTGGCAGAGTTCCGATCATTTTCTGTAGCAGAGACCACCAGCTGCCTCTCAATATCCATGTTCACGTCTCTCTTCGTGACAGAACCCTGACTCTGAGCTAGTCACGTTGCTGCCCAGAACACAGTGCAGTCTTCCCAGCCTCCCCTGAAACTAGGTGTGGCAGTGAGACTAAGTTCTGGCCAGTGAGATATAAAAAAGTGGGTTGTGTGGGACTGCTAAAGAGGCTGATTAAAGCAAGCTGACTCAGCGTGCCCCTTTTGCCACTCACTCTTCCTCCTTCTAGCCTGCAATGCAAGCATGGTGGATAGAGTCCGGCTGCCATCTCAGATCATGAGATAACTGGGGAGATGAAAGCCTACTTGACTAGCAGAGAAAAGCAGAAAACTAGGAGGGGCCTGGATCTTTGACGGCTGTGTGGAGCTCACTCGCCTGCCCTGAATTGCCCATCTCCAGAGGGTTTTATATAAGAAAGTAATTCTTCTGTGTGTAAGCCATTATTTTTCAAGTTTCTTATCCAGAGATGCATGCAGATCATAATTGACAAAACTTTGCTTTCAAAATCATTGGTGGCTCCCAGATTCCAATGAAACAATGTCCAGACTCCTTGGCCCAGCACCCATGGCAATCCCAAATCTAGACTGAAACTTCCTTTCCAGCCTTGTCTTCCCCTCCTTTCCCTCATGCAATATATCATCCAGCCAAACTACACAGCTGTCATTCCAAGAAGCATGATCACCAAATGCCTTTAAGAGAATTGTAGACGTTCAAGCTGAAGACTCAGCAAGCCTCTGGAGCAGTGGGTTTATAACAGTTGTTATCAGTGAAGCTCCCTTTCCGTTTCTTAAGTATCTTACAGAAAATTCCAGTATGGAAAGGATAAAAGTAGAGCTGCTCTGATTTGCAAACCACTGGCCTGGTCCCAATTTTTAGCTTATTTTTCTTAAAGGAGAGGAACCTGAGGTCCAAGTGGGTGGGAGTTAGTATGCTTGATTGGCCCAAGGCTGGCCAGGAGAAGCAGAACCCTGATTTCCCAACACCTACTCTGTTCTTTCCATTATTTTTACCAATAAATGATACACACAGAGGTGCTCAGTAAAAACAAAATCAAGTGTGGTAAGTTTTCAGATCCCCATATTTCTGATTAAGAGAAGAGAGAATTATATTAAACAAAGATTGCCAGGCCTTCTCAATCCCGGTCAGTTAGGGGTACAACATAAAGAGCAGTTGGACCCAAGGTTAATTCCCATCAGTCTAGAATTTTCTGAACACCAGAATGTTTCCCCTTCAGATCCATGTCCAAGGGAGCTGCTATAATTAGCCCCGCATCCAGAGATGGGGGATTATATACCAGGTCAAAGGATGTGCTTCCCTGTGATACTCCTAAAATCCCATTGGCTGGTATTCCACAGTATTAAAAAGGATCAAGATGGTGACTTCGCTGGGAAACCACATTCTGTCTGGGCCTTTTGTCATGGTGAGTGACAAATCGAGTGGAAGACGCCGTGCTGTCAGACCTGCCTTTGGGGAACTGGTGAAACCCTGATTCTTCTTGATTGTGCATAAGGTCACTGCTTCGTGCAAAGCACAGAAGGAAAAAGCCGTTGAATGCAGAGGAAGGAACTGAAGAGACCACAAGTCCCACTCGTTGAGGTGAAGTTGCACTTTGCCTTCTGTTTAACTGTTTTGAATCTGGTCTCTTCTCTCTACTTGGTAATAAAATCACAGAGGGCAAGACGAGATCGATGTACAAGGTTAATTAATGTTGCCTATGGAGAAAATTTACTGGGCAGTGATTGTTGAGTATGGAAGGGGAAGAAACACAACTTGTGCAAGGTTCCAAAAGGCAGGACAGTGGTACTAAAATGTCCTCAGGGGCGTCCCCAAGCTCTGGGGCATGGACAAGAGTCCGGGAACCAGAGTGGGGACGCTGTAGCCAAACGGAACCGCCCAGTCGCCTTCATGGGCGGCAGGGTACAGCGATGTGGGCTTGCAAATGCAGCGCTACCTGTGGAGTCTGCCAGACCTGTGCACACTGCCTGACAGCCCACACAGTGTGACCTGGGGCGAAGAATCTCGCTAAAACGTCCATAAAATGGAGATGACAATGTATGACCTACTTGGAGGAGGTGTTATGAGGAAAGTGCCACCCAGAGCCTGGCACACGGGAAGCACTCAGTAAATGCTAGCCAGCTATGATCATGTTTTACACTCATTTATTCCATCGCCCCAGCTAAACCATAAATACCTTAAAAGCAGAGACCATGCCCTCACTTCTCCGCAGCACAGACTCCGTACTAGAGGCTCTCAGTGCTGGTTGATTGATTAATGGGCACTGGAAGAGGAGGCCCAGCTCGAGGTAAGATTACATGTGGCAGCATGTTCCTTCCAGTTCTCAGAGAAACTCCCTACAAGCCCTCTGTTTGGGAAGGAAGCAGCAAATCCCCGTGCCTTTTAAAGAATATCAAAGTGTCCCCGATTTTCTCCCATTTTACAGATCAAAGAGGAGAGCTGTCAAGGGCAAGGGAGGGACAGAGGAGCCAAGGAAATGACGAGGGCCTGCTCTGCAGCAGCGCGGCCTGCAGCTGGGCTCCGCCAGGCGCTGGGCCCTCCCCGAAGCCTCGGGTTCAGACTTGCGCGGCAGCCCCATAAAACCCGCTCCGCCTTTTCCTCCCCGAGATTGCGCGGCCTTTGTCTGGCAGCTCAGTTCACGCCAGAAAACCCCACGGCCAGCCGTGCCTTTTCATTTGTAATGATCAAAGGAGAAGCTGTCTGATGCAGAAGCAAGCACCGTTTTGGTAAACATGTGTTTTTAAATTGAGATTCGCACAGTTCTCTGGCTCACCTGTCCCCTATTTTCTGACTAAGGTGTGCATTTCCCCCGGGTGGGCAGGGACGGTCACGTGGCCGGCGCGGCAGCGGCCAGGGCCCCTCCCCACTGGGGAGTCAGGTTACCTGGAATGTCGGGCCACTTCTCCCGGGCTGGGTGGAGGCCGGAAGGGCTGGGTGCGGGGCCTGGAGGAGAGTGGGGAGACTGGGTGGAGAAACCAGAAACCTGGGAGGAGGGAAACAGGTTTCCTTTTTTAGGGCACCCGTGCTGCAGGCACATGTGGTTGGGGAAAGAAATATGCCAGTTACTTTTGTTTGTCTTGAAACAAAGAGAGAAGTGGGTTCCCTTTTTGGGGGGCAAATATACGTGAAATGCATACCTGAAGTTATACTGGGTGGGGACCGGAGTTGCTGGCAACCATGCCATAATGGGGCGAGTCAGAAAGGTCATTGTATAAGCCATGGCGACTGAGGATGGCTGTATAACAGGCGCATTATGGAACGCACACCCGGCTCCTGAAAAGCCAGGGAGTGAAAAATTGTTTTTAAAGAGCCAGCGAATGAGCAATAGGATGCAGTCTTCCATTGTGTCAGAACAAACACGTCACAACATACAATTCCAGGTATTGTGCGAGGTCTTCACGGAGCCCCAGGTATGCACAAGTGTGCCTGCCAACCACGTGGGTCCTCTCAATATCCCCATGACTTTTCCTTAAGACAGAGGAGAAGCAGTCGCAGTCTGGCCTGTTTGGGCAAAGCCGAATCACAGGCAAGTTCCTCCCTAGGTAGTTATCCTCACCGGCAGCCGTCTGCAAGACGGGGACAGGGGACTTCACCCTTGAGGAAGGCAGACGCCTCTAGAGAGGAAATGAGGCACCTTCGAGATTAAAACTGAACTGGAAAAGGAAGAAAAATCAGACAATATCCTTTCTGCCATCCCCTAATACCTTGAGGAGTTCAAAGGTTTTCCAAGCCTGAGGCATTTGGCAATTATAATTACACAGTAAAATACCTAAGGTTAATGAATAACCTCTAAAGGAAGTTACTTCACATAATGACAGCAATTTCTCTGAACTAAATGTTAATAATAAGGCCTGTAAGGCTATGAGAAGGAAATGGTGGCAATTGGCAAATGGAACTCAGTTGCTTGGTAACAAGACCTGAGGTATAAGCATTGTCCTTACCTCACGGGAAAGGGGTGGGTGGAGAGATTGCAGCTCCAGCCCGCTGGGTTTCAAAGGCAGCTGTCTAGTCAGTCCAGCCAGACCCACAGATGACACGTATGTGAAAGCACTCTTAGCAGAGAGGGGTTCGCACTCCCTACACATTACTTAGCAGCACTTAGCAGGTAAAGGAAATGGGGTATCATCTTTAAAGAGGCTGAGGGCAACCTCCTTCATGTTACCTGGTACAAATCACTGCTACACAAATAGACCTTTGCAGCAAAATCCAGCCAAGACCTAATGCTTCTCCCCTGCCTCTCGCTTCTGTTTGTTGCAGTGGAGATACACTTTGATCCAAGTGTTTGTTTTTTCTGGTTTGGAGCAGCGGTGGCATTTGACAGATGAATTAGAAAAGGAATGCAATTAAGACAACCTAAGAGTGCAATGTTCCTTGTAGAGGAAAAGTTTATGAATTTGAACTGCAGGTGTATCTTTAGTTAGGTAATTATTGGCAATCTGAATTGAAAAATCCTAGAGACACCTTCCAGCTGGTCATTAATCAACAGGAAACAGCCCACAACAAAGGCATTTTTACCTTAAATCATCACAGGAACGTATTCAGTGAGAGGCTGCAATAAGTCTGAGTTGTAAATCCCTGTTTGTTTTATGGTAATGGTTCTCAAATCTGCCAGTATGTCACCGGGACACTTTTAAAACTACAGATTCGCTGGGGCCCCCACTCCTGGACGTTGATTTGGTAGATCTGGGAGAGGTACGTGGGAATCTGTATGGAATTCTGCATGGTGTTCTGATCAGCCAAGTGTGGGAACTACTGTTCTAAGTTGTGTTAGGAGTAGTTTTTTGGTTAGATGAAAGATAAAAAGTGAGAGTGAATACTTTTTTGCACTTACAGTTTAATATAATTTAATTATTTTCCTAAAGAAATTGAGCTACTAAGTGCACTGTGTTCTCATGTTTCACTTTTTAATATTAAAAAAGTTTTAAAACTGAATATAATACCAAAAGCAATTGATTTTCAGTTATACCATCGTTTAATTCAAAGCCACTTACTATAACTTTGACAACTGACGATTGCAGGAAAACAAAACCATCTGCCCCAGGAGCTTTGAAAGGCTCGCCCTATGCAAAATCACAAAATGGGCAAAGTTTGTCCCCTAGCCTTGGTCATTTTTCATGGTGTTCTTCATCAATAATTGGCTAATGCTTTCTAGAAGCCCTCAGTAGACGTTTTTCCCCATTTTCCCTCTACTGTATGCTCCCTCTGACTTCTCTCTGACACTCTGATTTCTTTAAAATAATAATAATCCTATATTATTTAGCTAGAGATCTTAATGGGCTAATGTTATAATGGCCAAATAACACAAACATATCTTTACAAAAAATGGGCAGGGGAGGGACTTAATTCAAATGGCTCTTGAATAGTAAGAAGATGTTTGGGGCAGATTTGGCCTGTGGCCCTGGCAATGACAGTATCTTATGCATGTATTGAGCCCTGAATCATTAGGATCTCTGCATTTACTATGCACGATGCAAGGAATTACACACTAATAAGACTTTCTAACTATGTTCAAAGAAATTAAAAGCCATTCAATAAGTAATCGAGAGGAATACCATCAAAATAATTCAGCGCCGTCAGAATGTGTGGATTGCCTGACCACAAGAAATGTTCCCTCACAAAGGGTGGCACTGACAATTGCACAAAAGCATTTCCACTTTCCCCAAATTCCACAGGGGACATTAACGTGGTCCTTCAGAAGCCAGAAGTTGGTTCAACTCATTTATTGGAAGGTTCTTTAAGAAGAAATCACTACTCTACCCTTAGGTCCATACTGTGGGACGAGTAGCAAGCTCCGGTGCTGATTGCTCTCGATGTTTAGGAGAACAACACCTGTCATCCCCAGTCTCACACCCAAGGACACACACACCTGAAAGATCACAGGGCCATGCTGATTCCCAGCCTGCTGGAAGTGAGGTGGCCCAAATAACTGAAAGCTACGAGAGCTATTTGACCCTCATATCTAGCGGTTTGAATAATGTCAGCCTTACAGAAAGTGGTGGCGAGGAAAACGGAAGCTACCTCTTCCTATAACACTGCTGGCCCCTCCCCAACCACCTCCCTCTGTGCTCTGGGCACCTGTGCATGACTCCAGTGAGGGCTTTGCCATGACAGTGTTGATCTGTCTGTCTCCAGGGTTGGAAAACAGGCTTCTTGAGGGCAGGAAATGGATTTTACTTGGTCTCACTTTGTAGGGTGGATGGAGCACAGTAGGATAGGAAAGGAAAAATTTTACTGCTACCCTCCCAGGAATCTCTGGCTGGAGCCTGAGAATTAAATTGACATGAGACAGATGAATGGGAGAAAAGCACATAGATTTGTTTAATATGTTTTACAGGAAACAGATGACTTCATAAGGAAGTGAAGACCCCAAAAAGTGGCAAAACCTAAGTACATGCATATAAGGTTGAAAAAAGAGAGGCAGTTGTAGAAAAGAAACTGAAGTACAGTGGTACCTCGGTTTTCGAACATAATCCATGAGTTCTGAAATGTTAAAAAACAGCCGACAGCTTGGCCTCAGGATCTTGCACTCAGCGGAAGCCCTGTGACATGTTCGACTTCTGAGTTGTGTTCGAAAACCTAAGCATTTACTTCTGGGTCTACGGCATTCATAAACCAAAATGTTCGTCAATGGAGATGTTCGAAAACCGAGGTACCACTGTATGTGGGGAGACTAAAGGATGTTAAGAGTTATTTACCAACGTCCATTGTATAGATTTTTCTTGGCCTCAACTCCCGTCTCTGGTGATAAGAACGGTCCTTCCCTCCTGGTAAAGGGAGGGCATCATTCATGTGCGGGTTTTATCTCCTGCTTTCAGGAAGAAAAGGGGAGGTCAGAGAGCCCTTGTTGCATCTACTGTTTTTCAAGTGCCTTCAGCTCAAAATAATCCATATGCCCAGGTGGAATAATTGCGGGGGAGGCATATTGTGCCATCCCTCAGTACCAAGTATATTAAAGAGTTAGCTACTGGTGATTAGTGAGCACATAAAGATCTGCGCTGTGTTCTCTATTAGCCATTGTCTTATCAAATTTTTTTCTTTTGAAAAAAAGATAAAATGTTTAGTGATGCACTTAGTCACTAAAACCCTAGTGTGAATTATTACAGTTGGTGATTCTGTCCAGACTAAAAGCACTGAGGGACCTAAAAATATGGTAGAGGAGACGGAACCAAAAGTCAGAGTAAAGCGTAATACTCCGTGTTTCCCTGAAAATAAGACCTAGCCGGACAATCAGCTCTAATGTCTCTTTTGGAGAAAAAATTAATATAAGGCCCGGTATTATATTGCATTATATTATATTATATTATATTATATTATATTATATTATATTACATTGACCCAGTCTTATATTATAGTAAAATAAGACTCGGTCTTATATTAATTTTTGTTCTAAAAGACGCATTAGAGCTGACTGTCTGGCTCTTATTTTCAGGGAAATACAGTATCTAAGCAAGAAAAAAACCTTTATCGTCTTAAGATCAGTGACTGGAGTCTGTGAATTAAACTGACAAAAGACAGAGTAAGAGGGGAACAGATTTATTATCTATGTACACAGGGAGCTTCACAGAAAAGAAAGGAAAACCCCAAATACGTGGTTAGACCCAGGGCCTTATGAACCATTTTAACAAAGAATAATAAAGACTATACAGAGGAAAAGTGGGGGTGGGGTAAGTTTTAGGAAGATGACTAAGAAGTATATGGTAAATAAGGGGTATTTAGTAGGTTTGTTATATAGTCTCAAGTCATCTGAGGTGATAAAAGTTATCTCAAGAGACATGCAAAAGAGAATAACTTTACAAACGAAAATTTCCTTTACAAATGTAAATTTCCTTTACAAAAGAGAAATTTATGCCCTGGTTTTAGGCAGAAGAGGGGAAGGCAGAGACTTCCTCCTGTTTCTGCTGTTTCTTAATTGCCTTTAGCTCAAAATAACCCTCATGCCAAAATGGCATATTTCAGAATGGCATATCCTGATCTCCTTCATATGCAAAGGTGAATAGCATGCTGACCTTACCCGAAAGAATTTATGCAAAAATGAGTTCATTAAATTTCCCTGGATTTGATATTCTAGAAGAAAGAACGATGGGGCAGAGCAGGGAGCTCTCTATTTCAGTTATGAGGTACTTGCTATGGTTTAATCAAAATAATATCAAACTGAATTAAGTTTATATAGGAATGCCTCATTATCCCATCCTGAAAAATATGACGCATAGTAAGTTTAGTCCTTTCCCCAAAACGGATTAGCTAATTTTGGGATGACAGGAACTATAAATCCATTATTTTTAATGGGAAAAATAAGGTGTTCCCAGTGTCTGAAACTTCCAGCCAATTTCCACAAACATCACTAAAACACCCTTAGACATCTACATAATAATGCATGAAGGAGTCCAGCATGCTACAAAGCATTTAAACACCAATTATCTAATTATTTGACACTTAATGAACTCATTAGTGGGTATTTGGATGCAGTACTTGATGGTGGTGTACAGAATGAGATGTGAATTACATTTTTCCTTCTGCACTGCCATAAACATAGGGTGTAATCTAAATAAACAATGAAGTGATATGTTCAAGATATTTAAAAGTTCAAATAAGACTCAGAAAATAAAATAACCAAGACAATTGTTTTGGAATGGCTACTGCTTGAAGAGTTGCCTGGGTGAGGTTTGATGGCAAGAGGCAGAGTCCATCTGTGGTCACTTGCTTTTCGGAAGTGAGAGAAGAGAAGGTGAGAAAGAGTAAAGAAGGCATGCATCATCACGTGAAGATTTTGTCCTAAGGTACACTCTTCTAGACTCCTTGTACACACCCCATTTCCTCAGTGGCTTGCTCACTATCTTAAAAGACATTTCACTTAATAGTAAGGAGACGATGAGAGCAATAACACACAATAGGTTTCATCAATGCAAAAACCTGATTCTGTTCAGATGAAAGGAATCTTGCTCAGACTTTAGGACAGCTTAACTTTTGCTGGCTTGCATGTGGCATGATTACAGCAAGTTGTAATTCAGATAATGAACCTCTTCATGCAGGAACTTCTTAATTCAGGAAACAGGGGTTTGTGAAATTGAAACCAATTTATGTGATAAAAGGAAAAGCAGATACAGCCAAGTGCCTAGAAGCTACAACATTCAAAGTTTTAAGAGGGTTTGAAATAGAATAACATCCAGGGAGCTACAATTCTTCAGTCTTTATACTGCACCATCACTCTAATATTAATACTTTGTTTTAATCCTCTGAAGTTGTTTAGGAAAAGTAAATGCAACGGTTATCTGGAAAAACCAACTTGACCTCTATTTTTAAACTCTTGCTCAAGATTTAGCTATTAACCATAAACACTGAGCTGTATCAACTGGTACAGTGTACGTAATGAACAAGGCTTACATATACCTGTGCAGGACAATGTTTTCCATCTTCTGGGACTCACCTTCCTCCACTCCCTACAAGGAGAACCATGCCCCGCCTCATTTGGACGGGTCTGTAAATCCCACCCCCTGGCTACCCTGTTCACCACAGGGAGGTCCATGACCAAGCCCCACACAACTACAGTGACAGTTGGAATGACTGCTGGCTTTAGCCATTGGTCTAGGAGTGAGCGCCTGCCCAAAGGTGAGTCTTTCTGAGCCTTTCTTTTCCAGCGGTTCCTCACACTGAAGGTGAGAGAAAGAGTTCCCTTTCCTTTGGCACCACTAAGCCTTCCTCAGAGATTGCCCTTTAACACTGGAGCTGCCTGGAGCTATTACCATACAAGAAGCCGTCTGAAGTGACCGAGGATGAGTGATGACAACAAAAGAAGCCAAGACTTAAGGCCGAGAAATGGAAGAGACCGTCCTGATACTTCCAGTTCTAAATCCAGGTGACTCTGAGGTCAACCCCACTCTTTCTTTCCCTATATCAAGAGCCACCAAATTCCCCTTTTTAGGCAAATGTTTTTGAGATCAGTTTCTGTCACTGCAACCGAATGAATTCTGACCAATATACCTGTATGTCCAACAGGATTGGCTAAGCAAACTACAGTGTACACATAGGCTCAAAATTGTGTGGGGATTAAAATGATCTTACCCAAGTATAACTTTTAATAAAAATTACATGAATGGATGTCATGCAAAGACGATCTGATATGTAAAGTAAAAAACACGCTAGTTACAAAACAATATTCACAGCATCAATTAATTACATTAAAAGTAGTGATAACATTCTATTGGTGATTTTCTTTGTTGTGGTGTTGAGACAGATGATTTTTTTGAATCACTTTCCATATTTTATAATTTTTACTTTTATAAGAAGAAAAATGATACTGAAAACCAAGGCTTTGGGCCAATCTTTTTACAGGCCGACATACAAATTAAAACCTAGTCACCCACCGATTTCACTTCAGATTTTATCATGCCCCTTTATTTCCAAATAAGCTTCCTTTAACATGATAAAATCCCATCCTTTTTTTTTCTCCAAGCATTGGGACTTTAAAAGATGACATTTATAAAGATGGTAAATAATCAGCACCTTCTGCCAGTGCAGTTTATGGCTCTTTGGCCAGTGCCGCAATGCACAAAAGAAACATTTGATCTAAATGAAGTCACGCCATAACTTTCCAATTATTTTTCTCCATAGTAACACATATAAAATATGAAAAATGTTTATTCAAGTTTTTTTCCTTCTCTTTCATAACGATTTCAAAAAGCCTTAAGTGTGTTTTATGCCTCCTTAAAACTTTCACCCTGTAGATGGGGTTCATTTTACCGCTGAAGTCTGAGGCTTTGCACCAATAACCTGACTATTATTGCATTCCTGATGAAAAGTACTAATAGCTTAAAATGTTTCTTTATTGAATTTTTTTGCTCCATGAACATGACTCTGAAAGCTTTGGAAAGCATTTCTAAAATAATGTCATATGAAAAGTCAGCCTTTTATTAGACTGCAGACCACAGAAGAACCCCATGGACTTTTTTTTCTAATATAATTTAACCCCTTCCTTCAAGAACTGAAGAGTTGGAGTGGTTTAATAGGTCGATTTAGAGGCTTCTATGCCTCCAGTAATCCTCCTTTCATCAAAACAATGGCTATAATTAATATTTATGATTTTGCCTTTCACCTCACAGGACTTCACAAATGGTTATCACAGGACTCCTGACATTCACTAAAGGACTGCTTAGCCCAGTAGAGACATTTACAGTCTCCTCAAGTATACTCCATAAGGACGTGGCTACAAAGGAGGGTTGGTGGTGACAGGACCAATTCAACTCCCCTTTCCCAAAAGAGTGACTCAGGAATGGGCCCTCAGTCCTTCCATACTGATACGCCAAAGCCTGCATGGCCATTTCACGTCTTCCCAGGGATGTCCCACTATGATGTCATACAGGGGGAGGCAAATTACAGCCCAGGCCTCTGACCTCTCTCCTGCCCCCTCCCTACCCTCTAACCCCACGGTGAATGATCTTTTACATTTTTACAAGGATTGTTTAAAAAAAAAAAAGAAGATGTGACAGAGATTGTACATAGCCTGCAAAGTCCAAACTATTTATTTTCTGGTCCTTTACAGAAAAAGTTTGCCACTCCTTTAGAATCTAAGACACAATGACAAAAGTCCAACTGTAAAACTTTTGCAATTCGTGCTATAAACACTGTCTAACACTCATGAGAGTGTCATTCAGGCACTTAGGCATACTGTACACATAAATACACTGCGCGCAAGCACATTTCAGGTATCACCACCATTTTTCAGTCAACACATTGTTCTGGACTGAAAGGATGCAGCCCTGACAGAGGCCAAGTGCATGTACCAACACGCACATCTGAACACTACGCACACATGGGCTATTCATTAACCACTGGGATCGTTAAGTACTCCTGCTGGACTAGACGGCACTGAAAGGGAAGGGTGAAAAGGAACAGACAACCCAGCTGCTGGAGCACATGTGGGGAGACCTACAGGCAAAATGGAGCCCATTCAGGTTATGATCGAACCAAACAGATCACCAGCAAAATAGCAGCAGGACCGCCCAGCTCTACACCTTTCGTCTAGCTTTTCAGCTAGTTTTATCAGCTGTTTATGTCATAGGTATTCACAAGCCCTACCTATCCTTACCACCAATGACGGTAACATTATCAGCTTCCTAACATAGAAGTAACAAATTCTGTGTGTCTGGAGGGAAGACATTGTGCTAAATTTTCTACATGTATTATGTGCTTTAAGCTTCCAGTAAGACAGACATTGCTATCCTCATTTTACAAAGACTCTGAGTGGCACACCCCACATAATGGAAACCATCTGAAGTAAATTTAGTGAGTCTTATGGGAAGAGTCTCTATTCACGTCAATCTTCCTGCCAAGTTCATTGGACACAGATCCCACGTGGCAGATGTTTCCACCCAGAATCCAGAATCCTATTGGACACTGAATCTGACAAAATTTAGAAATTGTTCTTTGTTATTCCTATCTTCGGAATGGACAGTCAAAAAATTACTCAACCACACAAATGTGCCCCATGTGGAGAGGATGCTATCTGCATCATGGTTTAAAAGCCTGTTCTCCTCTAAACCCTCCAGTGGAGACCCAAGCACTGGCTAAAGGTGAATGGAAGTCAGAAGAAATTAACTAAACTAAACCCAGGGCCAGAACCAAACTCCTGGGACTGTTCACACATTTTGAAAAGGGACCTAAGACCAGTAGTTTGTGGGTCTGAATGAATGCCCCCTGACCTCTCCACCTTCTCTTGTTTCTCCTACCCAGAAATACATCAACGTTCACACACACATATGCCATGCCTCTGGACAACACTGGCCATTTTGAAAGTGTGGTCCATTTCTTACTCTGGCACGTTGTCAATCTTTGTGTTTCTCTAAGCCCAAACGTGACATCGATGGTGTTTGGCCTGTTTTCAGCTCCTACTGGATAACTTTTCAGTTTTTGTGGGGAATTCATGCAGAGAGTAAGAGCCCCTTCAGTAACATGGGAGATATTGGGGTCTGCTCCCAAATTCCTATTTAATCCATAGCTTAGCTAATCAAGGAAACTAAGAGCAGCGTGAATTCTTGACTCGTAGAATTAAAGCTGCGTGACTTGAGAAAAAACAAATTTAAAAGAAAAAGAAATTTTCCCCCATCCTCTTTTCTGGACATGAGGTTGGTTCAAAGAAAACTTCTAACATGGGCAGAGCTTGCTTTGACAGCCACATATCCTCCATCCTTCAAGCCTGTCCCACTTCCTGATCCTAGACGTTGCCTCCTTCGTCCATCGCTGCTCTGAGGCCACCATGCCAGCCACGTGTTCCATTCTCTCTCCACAAGTCCTGAGCTCCTTAGGTGTAGAGACCAAGTCTTATTCACCTTTGCATCCCCAAAACCTTCCATAGTCATTGCCACACAATGAAGTTTACGTCCATTTCTACTCTCCACCATCAAAATTGCCATTCCTTCAGTGCTGCTAGTCATTTACCTACATATAATGGAAGCTGAGAACATTACACTTAAGTCGTTTTGTACTAGAAATGGCATTAACACTTTAAATTCATTATCTGATTTAATTCTTTTCTCCCCACTACTTTTCGTTATACAACATTTTAAACCTACTGCAAAAGTAGAGATAACAACATTGCCATACCCAATAGTACCCAGCCTCCCACAACCATCAACCCCTGTCCGATAAGTTTCATCCATACCCCTTATTCACCCCACTCCCCTGCCCAGTGGGTTATTTAAAACAAAAGTCTAGATACTACAGCATCTCACCTATATTTAATGATCTCCCTCTCTCTCTCTCTCTTTTTGTTTTGTTTACATCAAGCATTTATTTGTAAGTTAACTGTGGAACTGGTTCTTTCAACCCAACTGTTATGAATTTCTAAATATAAATAGTGCCTCAGTCTTTCTTCCGTCATGAAGGATTAAGCCATAAAATAAATACAATTAAGTTATATTTAATCACCTCACAAGTAACAGGGATAAAGAAAGATTTTGCTTTATGTAAACTACTTAAATCTGAGGTATTTGACATTACTTTCCCATTGCTCTCATGGCTATTACAGTTTTAAGGCTATTATACAAATATGCATATTTTTTAAGATAGGAAAAGAAACAAATATAACAAAATGGATAATACTATGTTTTACATACAAAGTTTTCATTTTGTGTTAAATGCTTTATTTTAATCTTACAGCCTAATCATTCTCTGGTGGGGAATCTGCACACTGAATATTAAATTACATGGTGATAAATATAATATTCAAAGAGACAAAAATAAAAAGGCACAGAACAATCATCTTTTAATATGACAGATTTAAAAAAAAACCTTTCACATGCTCAATCAGCAGAATTGAAGTCCAAATTAAATTACGTAATTTTTATATTTAAAATTCTTAAGCTTTGAAAGTTAGTTTTAAAAGCCAACAACTGAATATTATCGACATGCTGTATTTCAAATTATAAATACATAGTAACCACTTATATTCACTCCCTAATTTTTTTTAAGAAAGGTTCTGTCATCCTGATTTTGCAAAAGAATTTTCTCAGGTGAGTAAATCACTCATCATCATGTAACTTCTAAGTGACGGAAACAGATTTGAACCCAGGCTGAATCAGGTAAAAATACCTTTTTCTACATATTAGTGACTCCCCAACCTTCCAAGAGACATGTGCTTTCTTAAAATATGATGTTTTACTAATCTAAAGAAATCTCTGACTTGGTGGATCTACTTTCTCTACCCAGGTCCGTTTCTTAACCCCATCCCACTTCTGAACCCACACATTTTCCAGGAACCCCAAGTTTTTCACCAAGAACACAACTGTGACCGGAGTCAAGAGCTCGGACAGTGGCCGTGGTGGCCGTCTATTATGAGTATTTCCTGACTGAGATGACTTGTACACATTCAATCCCATAGGTAGGAAGAAAAACGAATCCCTCATTAAACAGCTGTAACCAAAGAGGATTCAAGGGCCTAGGATTCACAGTCAAAACTACAGTTTAAGCAAATCATCATAGCTGAGAACCCTAGGGGAGAAAAAGTCATCACAAAGAAACTAATGTCTTTTAAAGATTAGATGTATTTATGCATCTGATCTGAAGTCCATCACCTCAAAGCATCCATGGTTAAATTATGAATCTTAGAGTGGCTCAAAGGCCGAATATTGGTAACAAGCCAAATGCACCGACAGTAGAACGGATTAAAATCTGTGGCATATTTAGACTGTGAAATATTGTACAACTACCCACAATAAAATGGATAGATCTTACATAATGTTGAGCAAAAACAACAAATCAGAAGAACAATTCATTATAATATTCTTGATAGAAAGTTTCAGGTAAAACTACACAATGATAGAACGAGAGAAAAGGAGGGAATCACCCTAGAATTACAATAGTGGTTACCTACCTATGGCAGGAAGATTGCAATTCCATGAAGACGCATGGGAGGTAGGGGTTGGGCGTGGGGGTGGATTTTCACGTGTTGGTAATGTTCTATGTCTTGAGTTGCATGGTGATGACATAGAAGTTCATTTTTTCACCATTTGGTAATCATACATATGCACTATGTTCTTTTATGAAAGTCATCTTATATTTCACAATGTAAAATGTTTAATTTTTAAATTGCAAGATTTCCCCCATAATTTGATTGTATAAAGCTGCATGAAGGAAAGAAAAAGAATGACGTTACTAAAAATACTCCTAAGGCAAAGATAAGGAAATGTGCCTCTATTCTCTCCTTTAGATTCGAAGTTGCACTGAGGCCCATGGTTGCAATTCTTAACCCACAGTTGATGTTAGATAAATATTTGATGATGTTGAGGGCTTAAGCAATGATTTATGTAAACATCAGCAGCTGCTGCACAGAACATATTCTCATGGCCCAATTTTAAATTGACCAGAGGGATCTTACCGTGTAAAATATAAGAAAGTCTCATTAACTTGTCAAGTTGACAGAGTTTGGGAGCTTGTTTTGTTGTTACGAACCCAGTGATTGCAAAATAAGCATTCTCATATATGGTCAGTAGGTCTGTAAATTAGCACAACATGTAAGAATTGCAATTTGGCAATATTCATCAAAAGCCTTCAAAATAACATCTTTTGACTCAGCAATTGCACTTCTAAGAATTAATCCTAAAGAAGTAGTCGTGGAGTTTGTATGCAAAGATTTAGCTATAAGGATATTTGGAATAGCATTGGTCAGAAGAGAAAAAAAATGGGAAGCAACATAAATATCCAGTAACAGGGGAGTTGTTAAACAGACTGTGGTTCCCCTTCGGTGGAATTCTGTGCAGCCATTAAAGCTATATGGCAGAGGACTATTTTAAAACATGAAAATATGTCCATAATATACTGGTATTCTAAAAATCTGGTTACAAAATTCTATGTACAATTTAATATAGGTAGGTAGATAGATAGATAGACAGATAGATATAGAACCAAACCACTCCAAAACTTAGCAGCTTAAAACAACTATTGTGTGTTCCCTCTCTCTCTCTCTGTCTCTCTCTCTCTCATCTGTGTGTTACCGGACATGTCTGGGCTAAGGTGAGCTGTTCTTAGGTTAGTCTCATTTAGAGATTATTGTAGGGTGACCCTCACCCCGCTTCGCCCAGCACTTTTCCAGTGTTAGCACTCCACGTGCAGGAAACTCCTCTGAGTCCTGGGCAAACTGTTAGTCTCAGACTAGTTGCCATAGATGTACACTCAAAATGACAACAGTGACCCTAGGCAGTGGGATATGGGTGAAATGTATTTTCTTTTATTTCCCTTTTCTACATTACATCTTATCTATGCATGCTTCTAAAACACAACTTTTTAACTAAAACTTCATTACCTATATTTTCAATAATTTATAACCCTTTTAGTTCAGCACCGGGCAGAAGCTAACTTTTGTACGACATATAAAGAAATTTAGTGATATCAATACGATTGTCTGGAAGGCGTTTCAAACCTTGCAGTAGGGGTCAGTGGTTCCCATCCTGCTTTCCTGCCCCACCCAGCTGCAGGTATAACACACGCCCATCAGTGACCTGGTTCACCTGGCAGCGATTCTAAACCAGGTGCTAAGGGAGGAGAACTGTTGGGTTTAAAAAGCCCCTGAAGTAAGCCCAATGTGTTTGGCTCATGTCTGTTTAAGAATAATTAAATGTGTCAAAAAAAAAAAAATCCAACCGTGTACATTTGAAGGTCTAATGGGGTTTAGTAAGCCATTCATGAATCGGGCAGTGTCCCATCTAGCAAGGAGAAGGGTGCCCGGGGGATTGGAACAGTTTTTATATGAAGAAGGGCGTGGCAAGGGTTTTAGTAGCAAAATAAAAGAAAGGATTATTTTTAGACCAGGACATCTTGTTTTGGAGAGGAAAGGGAAAGGCAAGGGTTTTATCATGCAGATTGCCTCTTCTTCCTGTGGGGGAAATAAAGAGGGCCCACGTGACAAATTACCTCATTGTTGGTGATCAGAAAATTCCAGACAGCTTGATTAAGATGACATTTCTGGTGAACTTGGAAACTGCAGTTAAATCATGTATTAGTAAGTCTAGGCTTGGTATGATGAGTTTTAGCACAAGTGGTGCCATTTTGGGCCTGTGATTTTTCCCTTTAACAAAGCTTTTATTTATTTATTTATTTATTTTTACAGTCGAGTTTATTTATTCAAAACATATTTTTAAACTACTTTAAACAGGTTTTCCTATTCCATTCCGAAGTTACCTTTATTGGTTTCAATTTATGAAATCTTACTTCACATGCTAGCACATTCATTCTAAGACCTCACATCCTACAATACAAGTCCATTAAAAACTAGTGTCATATTTGAGGGATGTGGGCTGACCTTGGTGAGGACTTCAGATGTTTTATGTAGTCTAACATCCTTGTTATATACATTCTTCTTTCACCAGTTTGAAATGATTCTGTTTTCGCTATTCATTAGTTAAGTAGCCACAGGCTAAACTTATTTCCTTTCTAGAATGAATGTTCTCATAAGTTTAATCAGTCCAGAGTTAAGATAATAAACTTAGCTGACATTCTCCTCTCTTAGCAAACAAACTTCAGCCTTGTTTTTCCTCTCTCTCTAAATTACGCACACGCACACACACACACGATTTTCTTTTCTGGGAACTTGACTTTCTGCATAAGAGATTTCTGCCATAGGAGAGTTCCCCAATGTCCCTAAAAGCATTAAGAGGTTAACAGTAAGCTGTGATGGAGATGGAGAGAGAAACAGACATCATATTCTGGTTCTACCAGTGCACTAATCATTTTACAGTACGTGAACGATTTGGTGCTAAAGCCACAGCCTATTCAGAATCAGCTATTTCTCTTCCTATGCCATAAAGCCATGTAAGTTCCTGTACACTGATAACTTTTAAAAATAACAGCCAAGTTTTCCTTACTAACCAGTCTGTGTAATTTTTACTGGTGTGGCAAAAACACATTCAGCATTACACAATGGGATATTCTCTTCTCTGAGGTTCAGGAAAGAATTTCATTCCAGCTGCATCATTAGCTTCATTTGGGGTTATACCCTAGTTGCCTGGGCAATAGAAGATTAAATTAGGAAAAGGATATTTGCTTAAGTAGCATTTGACCCTCCCTCCTGGAGTTACCTTGTCATGTCTTAACAGATTTAATTTGCACTAATACTGAGAACAGGTCCTGGCCCTCTGGAAAGCAGCAAACATGGGGGCTGTATCTCATTCAGCCCGAGTTCTGGCAGGACAGGCCGCCATTGCTCAGGCTTTGCCCCTTAGCCTGCTGAGGTCTTTACTTCGAATCCCCTACAGTTTGCTAGGGCTGTAACTAGGTCTAAGGAAGAAGAAACCAGTACCTTCAACAAATCAAGGAGCACTTTTTCTTTGTTTCACAAAAGCCTGATTAGCTCTCAAGGAATTAGCCTCACCCCTTTTCAAAGGCAGAGCTGACACAATGGAGGGGAGGAGGACTGAGCCCTAAAACACTGAACCATTTTATGAAGCTTATCTCAGATGCCCTTAAACTTTGTGTAACACATGGGAATCGCACGTAAATAGAACAAATGTGGACTGTGAAGGGTGACAGAAAGTCAGTGGGGAGAAAAGTAAAATGTTGGTTTTCTTTATATAAGACTTTCAGTTCAGTTTTACTTTCTTTGATTGAGCTTTGATGTCTTCAGATATTTCCAGACGCATGTATGCCTGTCGTATAAGCTCATATATAACCTTTCAGTTGAACAAGATCATACAGGTCAGCTAAATCAGTATTTCCCAAATACTAGTGCACGCCAGAATCACCGAGGTGACCTGGATCAAAATACAGATGGTTCCCAGGCGAGTCTGTGGCACCCAACATTTGGGACTTGCTCATCTAGTCCCAGTTCCTATCTCACACAGGCACCTTTATACAGTTTCTGACAGCGCATTCATCATTGGCTCTAGTGGACACGTTCAAGTGATGTGAAATAATATTGGACAGTTGGTAAATAATAGAGGTTCACAAAGTGCCCTAACAGGCAAAATATGCCTTTCTTACTATGTATGTAGATGTCTAATGTCTGCATAGGACCTTCCGCATATGACTAAATAGAAAATTATTATTTAAATGAATAGGAAATGTATAAACTGTTTTCAGTTTTAGTTTCAAAGCAAATCTGTTGTTATATGAGAACTTCTTCCCAGATTAGAGTCTGCTAAGCATGCTGGATAAATAGCAAGATTTGTGAGAATCACCCATACTTTTATTTACCACGTGTTTTTAATCAATTTGGGTATTCTAACTTACGTAAATTAGTCTAACAGTAGAATCCTAGACAATTTGATTCTGTTCCAGTTATTCTTCCCACCTGTTGATAATGGGGAGCATTGGTTCTTTAATTCTGACACGGATTTATATTATTCAATCGAATATAGATAATTCTTGACTATCTTAAGCCTTGTATGAATTCTAAAAATTATGAGAATTAGTTTTTTAGTGTAAATTAAAAATTGTTTATTTTAATCAATGTGAATTTAAGCACATGAAATGAGTGCAGGTATTTTGTGGTTACTACATGCTGATCTGACAAACCTTGCTAGTCATTTCAGCAGAGAGCCCATCTGTGAATCTATGAACTGGAACTTTTCATTGCCTTCTAGGCTACCTGGCTGCCATGCATTTATTCCCAAACACCAGCAAGCCCCCCAGTTGTAATGCTGCTGTGCAGATATTCAGAAGCCACATATATACCTTGAGAAGGACATGCTTACACGGTGCTGACACTTTCCTTTTTGTTGCTTTGTTTTGGAATAAATACTTTTTACTAAACCCCTATGAGACTCACACCTGGCTTTTCCAGGGATTCGGTTATATTGCAGATTAAAACACGGCCCCTGTGTAGGCGCTGGTGTAAAGCGAGTTCTCTCACTGTGCCAAGAACAGGGGTGTTTTCTCATCTCCGGACAATGGGTTACAATGGGATTTTACTGTCTCAGCACTAGCTACTTAACAGCACAAGTCCTGGTTAAGCACAGGCTTAGAGCTGAACCTGATTTTCCTGACCATTAGCTCTCTGGGTTTCCCTGTATAGCTGGGGACCTAGATGCCTGCAAAAGAGCGATGTATTTTTTTATATCAAATCCATATAGGAAAAAGAGTCTATTAGCACAAACCACCTCAGATTTTTACTACCACCAGGTGTTGCCTCTGTCAACCCATCTCCCGTCCTCCAATGTAATCTGCACAATGACAGCTAAGTATGATCAACTAAGCTCTGCTAATTGCATGCAAAACAGGAATTTGGGTCCCTAACTTCACACCATACAGAAAAAATTAACCCAAAGTGGATCGTAGACCTAAATGAAAGATCAAAAATTATAAAATGCTTCAAAGAAAACTGAGGAGTAAATCTTTGTGAACTTGGGTTAAGCAACGATTTCTTAGATATGACACCAAAAGCAAAAGCCATCAAAGAGAAGACGGGTAAGTCAGACTAAATCAAAAGGAAAAATATTTGTGCTTCAAAGGACACCATCAAGAAAGTGAAAAGGCAAATCGCAGACTGGGAGAAAATATTTGACAAATCATATATGTGATAGGGAACTTACACTCAGAATATATAAAGAATTCTTACAATTCAGTAATTAAAAGGCAAATTACCCAATTTCAAAACTAGGCAAAGGATTTGAATAGCTATTTCTCTAAAGAAGATAAGTGAGTGGCCAAGGAATATGTGGAAAGATGCTGAACCTCATTACACATTAGGGAAAATCAAGTCAAAACCATTATGAGATACTACTTCTTGGATAAGATGGCTATAATCAAAAAGACAATAGCAAATGTTGGCAAAGATGTTGAAAAATCGGAACACTCATACATCATTAGTGGGAATGTGATTGGTGCCGCTGCTTTGGAAAACAATTCTGCAATTTCTCAAAATGAGACACATAGAGTTACCATATGACCAAGTAATTTCACGCAGAAGTATACACTGTACTCAAGAGAAATTAAAACACAGAACTACACAAAGACTTGTACACTAATGCTCACAGTAGTTTTATTCATAATAGCCAAAAAGTAGAAATAATCCAAATATCCTTTAAATGGATGAATGGATAAACGAAATCTGGTCATACATACAATGGAACATTATTTGGCCATAGAAAGGAATGAAGTACTGATGCCTGACACAGGCTACATCGAAAACAATATGCGATGTGAAGGCAGCCAGGCATACACACACAACCACATATTGGGTATGATTTATTGTAAATATTCAGCATAGGCAAATCTGTAGAAAGAAAGAGTACATTAGTGGTTGCCTAAGGCGGGGATGTAGGATGGGGCAGGTGGGGACAAGATGAGATGTGACTGATGATGGGTACAAAGTTTCTATTTGGGGTGATGAAAATGCCCTAAAATTTCATATGGTGATGGTTTCACAACTCCGTGCATATACTTAAAACCACTGAATTGTACACTTTAAATGGGTGAACTTAATGGTATGTAATTATGCCTCAATAAAGCTGTTAAAAAATACAGAGTGACCATGTCATTTATCATCCAAACTGAGACACTTTTGAAAGTGCTAAAAATGTTACACCAGACAGGATCCCAGGACACCAGGTGTAAACCTAGACTGTCCCAGGCAAATGGGGATGTAGCCTCAGTCTAGGTTTTAAAAACGGCCTGGAAATAGCATGTATCGAGGGGATAGAGAGAAGAATAGGCTAGAAAAGTCATACGAGACCAGACTGTGGAGAGCCTTCACTGTCATCCTGAAGGATGTGTCTGAGGCAACAGATAACTCTAGCAACGGAGTAAAGAACTGACAGGAGAAGTATAAACAAAAACTGGGCTTAAAACCAGTGGAGAACACGTTTCCATAGGCAAGATTAACGGGGTAAACATCTAAATTAGGACATGGGCTGTAGGGATGACAAGAAACGGACAGATTTCAGAAATATTTCGGGTTAGAAAGTCTCAAGGCTTTTGCTAAAGGGAGTTCCCAAAACAAAAACAAAAACAAAAAAAGAATCTTCAGTAATAGCAGCATCCCTGAAATAAGCATAGAGCTTTCCACAGTCATTCTGTCGTGTTTCGTCCCCCACCAACTTGGCACATGTGCTGGGCCGGTGCTGTGCATCCCAGGGCATCACCTTGTGTGCACTCACTGCTTTATGAAGTTGTTTAGTGTTTAAAAACTGCCCTGCACTCTCCATGTTTCTGCACAGGACGCTTGTTTCTCCTGTCAGAGAAATGGAGGAAAAGCAGGTCAACGGGAGTCCGAGTGGGTAAGTTAGGTTTTTTTATTTGTTTGTTGTTCTGTTTTGTTTTTCTTTGACAGTGGCTTACAACTCAATTGTCTCAAGCATTTAAAAAAATATACTGCACGTAAGTCAATGTGGGAGTGAATATCCACAGCTACATCCATTTTAATAAAATTAACCAGGTTTAAAAATTAAATGATTTCATGATAATATGAACCAAGTTTTGCCATCCTTACACACCATCAGTAACTTCACCTGAAATAAACTGCAGCTTTGGGCTCACGTAAGTAGCCTGTACAAACATAAGACATGCCTTACATCTGACCACCTGAGAACTTATTAATTGAAAGCCAGAGGATATGAGAAAAAATTATTAACTACTCCCCTGGCAGATAGGGATCAGGGGCTAGAGAACTAGAAAGAAATGGACTCAGAAGAGAAATCAATGAACCAAATCATCGCCTGGCTTCCAACAACCGGGCTACGGAATGAAATCTTTGCCCCAGAGGCTCATAAACCCCTTTGCTTAAATTAGAACGTTTAGACTCTATTCCCAGCAAAGAAAAGACACTAGGGACTTAAAATAAGCAAAGTAAAAAAAAAATTAAAATTAAAAAAAATGATTGTGATTTTCATCCCATAATACAAACCAGGGGATGGGAAAGGCTCCCCAAGGTCACAGGGCTTTCTTTATAATTGGAGTTTCCGGTAATCTGCAGCATCTTGCATTAGCATGAGATAAACAATAGGGGATTAATCATGGAAAATGCTTGAATGGTTTGTGTAAAATTTATGGATGTTCAAAAGGTCCCGCACCATCAAGTTTCAGACAAACTGAGCTAACGTGGTATTTCACTGTTACCAGTTGAATGTATAAGAAAAGTTTGTGAAAATGAGATGATGGCCAGCTGTTTTTCATCTCCACCAAGAAAACAGGCTGAATTTGTTCTTACATACTAGGTTTGGACAAAAGGGAGAAACTTCCATCCATAAGTGGCCCATGAAAGACATTGCCCATCTTCATGAGAGAGTTTTAAAAGACAGATATGAGAGCTCTCTGGTTGGATCATCGATTCACGAGAAGGGAAGAGCATACAATGACATGAGAAACGTGCGTCTATGAATTCTGGCATAAGCAAGTAGAGTGATGAGCTTACAGTGTGGCTAGCACTTGCTGCCCAGGTTTGATGTGGTTTTTCTACTTTCTGGTTACTCTTAAATTAGCTACTAACCCACTTCATGGTGAGAAAACCAACATGAGGAAGAGTTCTGTCTTCAAAGTAACTTTTGAGATTATTACTCCAATTAGAACTCGAACTGGATCTTTGTATTGAAAGTCAATAAAACATTCAATACCAAAATGTATTTAGGAAAATAAATATGGATGAAGCCCAAAGAGTATTCTGGGGAAAAAGTGGCTGAAAGAGTCTAGGCTTGTGTTACTGATGCAGGGATGGATACTTAAATCAAGAGGACGAAATGGAAAACTGGAACGATGTCCAATTGTTTGTAAGAACGTGACATGTGACAAAATAAACTCTTCCCACAAAGGAGTAAGGAAGGATTTTTTAACATATTGTTGAAGTAGATACCATGTTTCCCCAAAAATAAGACCTAGCCAGACAATCAGCTCTAATGCATCTTTTAGAGCAAAAATTAATATAAGACCTGGTCTTATTTAACTATAATATAAGATCGGGTACAATATAATATAATATAACATAATATAATATAATACCAGGTCTTATATTAATTTTTGCTCCAAAAGACGCATTATTGCTGATTGGCCAGCTAGGTCTTATTTTCGAGGAAACACGGTAGTAAGGAAAAAGTTAGTTTAGATCCATACCTTATCCCACATAATTCATCTTTAGATGAATTTATACATTCATTCAACAATCAACATGGAGGGCCAAAACTACACCAGGTATGAAAAAACGAAAGATGCAGCTTCTGTCTTTAAGGTGCTCCCAGTATCATGGGGAGAAGGGTAAGTAGACAGAAAATTACCATGTAGCTTGACTGGCAGAGGGAGGTTCAAACTGCCCTTTCCACTGAGGTTGAATGGATAAGCAGTTTTGCCAGGCAATGGGAGAACAGTAGTTGAGGACAGATTATTCCAAGATTCCAAGCAGTCTGACTAGAGCACAAAGTGGTAAGGAGGACAGAAGCCAGAAGAGAGGAGAGGGTGCAGCTGGAGGCTGAGGCTGGGGGAAAGGCAGCAGACAAACCACAGAGGGCCTGTCTGGTCTATGAATTTTGAATTGTATCTTCAGACCTAAGGGGCTCCGTGGAAGGATTTTCGGAGAAGGAAGGGGCGTGATCGGATGTGTGGTTTAGAGAGCTCTGTTCGCGATGTGGCAGAAGTTTTGAGCAGAGGAGGGCAAGCTCAGCTGGTGGGTGAGGCAGTTTCTCTGGGGAGGGAGGGAGAAGAGCCTTGAATTCCAGCAGAACAGCGGGAGGGAGATGAGGCAGGCAGTCGTCCAGGGAGGAATCCTGATAGGCCTGATTACTTGAGCGTTTTTGTTTTTCCACACCTCTAGCATTTTGATCTGAGTCAGGTGGAGGTACCTACCATTCATCAGAAAAGGAAATTCAAGAGGGAGGGAGCCTTGGGTGTAAAAGGTGATAAACACAATTTTAGACATGCTGAGTTTGAAAAGCTTGTGGAACATCCAAGGGGAGAGGCCCATTTACAAACCCATTTTTGTGCATTTGGGAGTCATCTAGAAAATGACTTGTAGTCATGTGTATATTATGTTCATTTAAATATAAATATATAAAGAATGTCTACTATGTTCTGAACTCTGTTCTAGGTTCTGGGGATATAGCCATACTCAAAACAGAAAGGCTCCCCCACCCCAGCCCCCACCACGAAATTCTAATGGTGTAAGAGGGGCAAGGGTGGGCAAACATACAAATATCAGTTATATGTAATAGTTATGATAATTTCTGTGAAGAAAAATAAACTAAATTAAGAGATTGGAGAGGGACTGAGTACAAGTAAAGGACCAGGACAGGGGAGGCAAGTGAGGTGCTCAGGGCACCAAATACAAGGAGGTACACCTTCTCACGTACCGACCCTGAACTGGCCTCATTTAATTTTGTGCCTGGATACTTTGCTTGCCTCACCCCAGTCCTGGCCCTGACTGGATACCTGCTATCTTCTATGGAGAACCAGGAAAGATTTCATTTGAAAAGTGACATTTGAGTAGAGACCTAAATAAACAACGCAGGTATCCCTATATCTGGGGACGGAACATTCTATGCAGAGACAACTCTATATGCAAAGGCCCTGAGGCAAGAGGGTATATCATGTATTCAAGAAAGATCTCCAAGAAATCTCAACAATGGATAATGTACAGAAGAGATGAGAGCCAAAGACAGAACTCCCAAGAAAGCACAGATTAAGGGATGAGCAAAGGGTCAGAGCCTATGAAGAAGACTAAGAAGGTCAGGCCTAAGAGAGGAGAAACATCAGGAGGGCGTCTTATCACCAGCGTCAAGGGAGGAGCTCTCCAAACAAGACACTGTCAGTACTGCAACCACTGCAGAGGTCAGGTAAGAGACCACAAAAATCTTTTAAACTTGGCATGTAGGAATCTGTCCTGCCTTTGGGGAAAACAGTTTCAGACTTAGAGAACTATCCAAAACAAAGTTCACACCCGAATGGAAGTGTTGGTGCACTCTTCTTTCTGGTATGGAAGGTCACCTTGATTATTTTGGGCAAACCCAAGCAAAGCAGAAACTAAAAACAACAGTTCAATTTGAACAGCTTCAACCCAGACATGAGAGTCTTACAGGGACTGATTCCTAACTAAAGCCTCAGAATTCCCATCCCAGCTGGCCAAACCCTCCCCTATCTACAGGGTCAGTGCTAAAGTGGCTTTTCCGATGGGAACACACAGTCTCATTCTCTGATCTCTAGCAGAGGCGCAGGTTGGTCCCGTATAACACTCTGACCATATGTGGATCCTGAGCCTTCTTCACCAACAGAATGGGGATGAAACCTTATCCCGGGCTGGTGAATGGGCACCATTTATTCCCCGTGAGTAAGCAGGAGGCTGCGGTTCAACTCAAACCAAAATTCTCTGCTAGGTGGGGTACTTTCCTTTTACTGAATCCCAATGCTTTAGGAAATTTGTGGCTTCACAGTTTCATCACCAAAATTCACTTACCAACCAAAACGAAATGACAAATCAGTGAGTGCACGGACTTTCACGGTTTAATCAGAATCA
Source organism: Rhinolophus ferrumequinum (assembly GCF_004115265.2). Lineage (NCBI taxonomy): Eukaryota > Metazoa > Chordata > Mammalia > Chiroptera > Rhinolophidae > Rhinolophus > Rhinolophus ferrumequinum. The sequence goes on along the minus strand of NC_046301.1, from coordinate 5,766,221 downwards.
GAAAGGGAGACCATCTCGCTGCAGTAAAGAAGTCCCAACAAAAGCCTCATTATATAAAATCAAAAGAAAGCTAAGAAACTGAATATGCTCAAGCTCATACCTGCCCATGGAAGAATAATAATAATAATAATAATAATAATAGTAACAGTAATAATAATGTTGTATTCCATTTTTCACCATTTGGAAGGAAAACATAACATTTTAAAACTCCAAGCATAGCTCTCTTTTCTTTAAGTTTTGAATTTCTAAACAAATTTGTTTATTGAACAAGATTTAAAAATGTAAAAACACTGATCCTCCCACCCCCATGTTTTTCACTAATTTCTCACAAGATACCTTGAAATCAGCCTAGACAGATGTCGCTGCCAAATATATGAATTATAAGCCACACCTGCTAGCTGACACCTGATTCTGGCTCTTTCTTGCTCTAAGAGGAATTCATAGTTAGGGGTCAATTTATGGACTTGTGGGTGTGAGGAAAGAATGTACATGGACAAGAAACGGAAGAGGCTGCACTTGGCCACATAGAAAGCCTCTCAGTGGTAGCCTAGGTAGTAATTAATTCACAGATCCAGGTGTTTTGTGTATGATCTTGGAGCATGTCAGGACAACTTAAGGACAAAGCGACTGCAGCCACGTGGCAGGTAAAAGACAGTGCCTTTTAAGAAAAATAGAAACAGATTGTGAGCATTTCACATAGTCAAATGTTTGCATTAGAACTGGAAACCAAACAGACATCTGTCTCTTTATATGTGTATTAACATGCCCAAGATTGAAACACCTCAAGATTAAAATACTTCAATCTATTTCTAAACCTACCTTCTAAACCCCAAGACAATAATCTGCGTCCTGTGTAAGCTGTGCTGAAGTTGGGAAATCATCTGATTTTTACCAGACAGTTGTCCATTCAGATTCTTCCTTGGATTACTATGGCTAGGAGAGTCCTGCGTGACCATGACTGACATGTTTTAAACAAAAGCTGAGACAAGGAAAGTAGGTCACATGTGTGGAGAGTTGGTAGACTTCATTTCAGACTGACTTGGGGTGTGTTCTAATATTCCAAGGTGGCCCCAGCCCCACGGAAAGTGGAGCCCTGGATATTGCCAGGATAGTCAGAAAATCCATCTTGTGAACTGTCAACGTGCTCAAGGGATTATGGGCAGTCTTCCACCTTTCTGAGATATTGCAAGCATACGTGGACATTCCACAGCTGCTGCTGAACTTACTCTAAATTACAGCTGTGGCAGCAGAAACACGTGTGCAGCCCGAGCCTCCACATCCTTCACTATGGGAACCCAAGTGGGTCCTTTACTGCTGCGTGGCCCAAGAGGTCACTGAAAGCAGCAGGGGACCCAGTGGACAGGATGTTTTCCCTTTTCCACTAGTTGCACGTGAAGCATCACAGACCTCTGAATTTGTTGTTTAATGTGAAAAATGAAAGGGAAGGGACCTCTGAAAAAGGGATCTTGCAAGACTTTTGAACCAATTCCTCGGTTGCTCCACCTAAGCTCCAAGGGGTCCCCACTGTTAATGATGGCTTACCAAACGTAGCCAACTGACCTCCAGCAATTACATTTGAAAAAAAAAACAATTGCAGAGATGCCTGGGCTGGCCTGACCGGACCCATTGGCATGTGGGGGGCTCTCCTGGACAGTGCGACAAGGGGGAATAGCAACAGTTATAAGAGAGGACGACCTGAAGTAAATGAAAAAGCGCATTTCCATATTTTGAAACAAAGGGGTTCTGCACCATCTGTCCCTGTCTGGGTGCACCCGCCCCCCACTGAGAGGATTTGCGAGGGATTCGGGTGCACCTTACAGATTAAATAGTCACTCGGCTGCCTAAGCCCGGGGGCCCAGACAATGGCCGTGCGGAGCCCCTTCCTCCTTCCTTCCTGTCGGCTGTTCCGCCTGGCTACACACACTCAATGCGCGCCGCTCCCCGGTGGCCACAAGTGGACTTGACCGGAGCGAAAACCAACAAAGGCAGATTCTGGTGGGAGCTGCGGAAGTGCTGGGCACTGAGTCAACAAGCGGGTCTCATTGAAATGCAAATGCAGGGCCGGGGCGGCGCCCCCTCCTGTCCCTTAACTTCTCACCCCGGAGCCCCGAGCCCAGCTGTGCAGGCTGCACCGCCCCGGGCACCGCAGATCCAGCCCGCCTGCCCACGCAGGCACCCCGGCTGGCCGTCAGCTCTGCTACCGCTCTACTTGGTGTAAATCACCATCTCATCGCCGTGTCGTCATCCTCACTCTCCCCTGGACCTACGAAGGTGTCCCTAGCCTTCCACGCAGGACCCCATTACTGGCCAAGGAACAGAAACATTCACTCCACTGCTGAGTTTAAAGCAAACAAACAAAAAAAGTGCCGAAGTTCCACAGTGGTGGTTAGCTTTTTTTCCCCCCGGAAGTATTTACTCATTCAGCCTTAAGTATTTACTCACTTAAATTCTGTTCTCTTTCTTTTATCCAGAAAGAACCAGACTTCAATTCTTTCAGGTGCTAGATATTTTTAGCTTAGAAGGAAGTTCTGGCTGATGCTCTGTAGATGCTTAAGTAAAAACAAATCCCATTGGCATTTGGTTCCTGCCCACCCTCGCTCTTCGTTTTACTCTGACAAGATAGCATTATCAGCTTGGTGTTTATTGTGCGCTTTCCCTAAGGTTTAAAGGCCAGGCACGCACTGAACAAACGCCTAAACTTAACAGTGCGAATAAAGGTATTTTCTTTACAGAAATTAAAAGCCAATTCAATTTTTTAAAAGTAAACTATGAGTTACTTGCAATAATTTAAGAATAAAACTAAACAGTATTTAAAGGTCACCTAAACCTATAAGATGACTTTCTACAAGATACATATTTGGCTGTTTTTCAAACTATTAGAAAGTAACCATTGATACAACTATAACAAATATAATTAAGTAAATAAACGTATTTATTTAAAATTCCTTAATTATGTAAGTTTAACAGTCTGTCCATATTTGAACATATAACAGGTGTGTAATTCCCTTAACTATAGGTTATTTTGCTAAAAAGCAACTAAAAGAATATTTACACTCTACCATCTTTGATTTTGCATGAGAATTTTAAAATTATGTGGTAAAGTAAAGTAGAATTTCAGTTAAAAAGAAAAAAGAAATTTCATAGTTGACAGTTTAAAGTTAGAATATTTCACACTCTTTAAGGAAGTCTCTCCTGTCCTTTTTTTCTTTTTCTTTTCTATTTATTTATTTATTTATTTATTGGTAGTGCCTCCTTATCCACCTACCCAACGCACTTGGCTATGACCGTCATCAATGGGGAAGAGTTGGCCAAAGGGAAGAGGTAACATCAGAGTACGAGTTTGTTAATCCAATCATATGAACAGCTGGATGCAGCCATGTCTGCACCAATCCCCTTTTCAGTTCTGTGACCAGTAAATTCCTTCTTTTGAGTAAGCCATTTTAATGATTTTTCTGTCCTTAGAGATCCAAAAGAATCTTGACCAGTACGTTGCCACAGTGGGAAGAGGTAAATCTCACAGTAGCTGATATTTATGTAACTGAATTTATTTGGGGTTTTACTGTGAGTGCAGTTCATACTTCTTTCAGTAGCAGGTTAATCAGTATACATCTACCGTATGAACAGCATTCCACGTCCTCTGCCTTTTCACCTTCAATATATAATACGTTAAAATAAAATACATGAATGGATTTTTGTTTACTTTGGGGGGTTGAAAACTTCTCCCTTGGCAGTGGGCACTCCCTTGGCAGTTGTTTAGTACAGAGTACTAAATGGGGGGCTTAGGTGGGAAGGTTTAAAACTACCCAAGGGGCGAATGCTCTTAACATGTGTAATTTTGATTGTAAGTAGAAAACATATAACACATAGAAATTGGTTTTAAAAAATCTTGTCACACCTATTGAGAAGTTTAATAAGTTTGGAACTACATTAATAAGAGACCGAATAGATGGTGAGAACTTAGAATTCTAACGGTAGTCACTGAAGAACAACCAGAAAAACTTCACTAAGAAAGCTATAGGAAACCAAACTCATTTCTCATCTGATAACCAAAGTGCCGATTTGCTCTTTATTCCCAGAAATGGGTGATAGAAGAAACATTTTTCAGGGATGCCGTAAAAAGAATTCTGCCTTGCAGTTAGACTGTTTTCTAGGTTCCTTTTAACTTTCGTATCCTGATTTTATGATTCTAACTTTTTAGATGCAACAGATATAAACTTGCCCCAAAATTAATTTCAATCTGATCATCTCTTTAGGATGTTGTTACCCCTCCCACACTTATCATTCATTCCTGATTATCATTATATCTTTACCATTATATTTGAATTGTGTTTACTTGAACCTGAAAAAAATTAAATATTATTTTCAGTAAAGTATAACCATCTGACTTGTTTCCAATTTTGGCTAAGTTCCTGTTGCTGTTTTTATTTGAAAATCTAAGAACAGAGGATTTGGATGAATGAAAATTAAGAGAAACTGCAGTTTATTTTTTCTAGTTCCTGTTGTTTGTTATTCTTGGCTGTACTATTGTCATACCTTAGAAGTCTGGAAAAAAATGCCATTAGTTCTTTGTTTTGTAAATATTGACTTCTTTTCCTTCCTTGCTGTAATGTTTGACACATCTGCTTTCTATTTTTATATTTTATTCTAGTACATTGTCAATAGCTCCTCTCTTCCTTTAAAATTCCTAGTCTTTAAGAAGAAATGCCCCACAGTGAATCCGGCCTCCTTGACTCCCACCTGTACTGCCTGTGCTACCTGCTGAGTTTAACCAAATGGAGAAAAGGGTCCCAGGCATGACAGCTCCTTTAACGAGTGTGAACGAAAACTGTAAGTTGAGTACCTCAGCAATATATAACCTCCTTGTAGCTTGACTTCCTGTGCTATAAACGCCAGAAGACTGAACTCCACATTTCCCTGACTCCCTTGCAGCTTAAGGGTCCGAATGAGATCTCGCTCCTGCCAAGCAGACATAAATATTCAAAACTCAAAGATGGAAATGAACAATGTGAGCAGTGAACATGTAGAGGGAGATAAGATCTCCTAGATGGAAGAAACTTCCTATTCTTCCAGGGCAGCTGTGGGAGAGTTTCTGGAGTCTGGTTCCTATAGTTATAGGTTCCAAACGACAGAATGTAACACCAAGAATGTTTTCTTCAAAACACCCTTTTGTGACTTAGCAGTCTCAAGGCTGCTCTGTTCCTAGCTGTGTATCAACCACCCAAGCCTGGTCCTCTGGCCCAGATTCTCTAAACTACCTAGTACCTGCTTAAACCAACTAGAGTGAATTCTGATAGATAAAGTAAATGGTAACAGAGATGGCTTTTTCAAGTGAAAAGGATAGAAGTCTGAGACGGGTTGTCTGACTTGGTTGGATTTGAAGGTACTGAGGAGCTGTGATCAGGGGATGGGGCACAATGTGACAGTTGCCTGAACACCAGAAGCACCAGAATGCTTACTGAGGGCTAGGTTTTAATGACCAAGTGCAGTCACCGTGGAAAACAGTTTGACAGTTCCTCAAAAAGTTGAACGTAAAAGTACCATATGATCCAACAATTCGTTCCACTCCTAGGTACAAACCCAAAAGAACTCAAAGTAGGACTCAAACAGATACTCGTACACCATTGTTCATAGCTGCATTCATGATAGCTAAAACGTTTTAAAAAACAACCCACGTGTCCATCAACATATGAATGGTTATATACATACACTGGAATATTAGTCAGCCATAAAAAGGAATGAAATTCTGATACTTGCTACAACATACATGAACCTTGAAAACACTACGTTAAGTAAATAAGCCAGACACAAAAGGACAAATATTATATGATTCCACTTACGTACAGAATCTAGAACATGCAAATTGAAAAAGACAGAAAGTAGAAGAGAAGTCACTTAGGGTAACTGTTGGAGGATGAAATGGGAAGTTATTGCTTACTGGGTACAGAGTTTCTATTCGGGGTGATGAAAAAGTTCTGGAAATAGACAGTGATGATGGTTATACAACATTACACTTAATGTTGTACTTAATGCCACTGAACTGTACACTTACAAATGGTTAAAATGGTAAATTTTGTGTTATGTATAGTTCACCACAATTAAAAAGAACACCCCCAAACGACTACAGCAACCCCACATACGCAGAATCACCAACAGCTCTGACATCTCCAGCATGAAAATTATGATTGCATCACCAGAAAAAGAGCCCAACCAATTCACGTGCTAGATGAAATCACGGCGAAAACAGAAAGGGTAGTCGAGGGAAGAAATTATAAATGTCTGTAATGAACGTGTGACAAGATGCAAAAGAAGAGAATGGTTTAACGTCATTATTTTCTTTCTACATTTTTTTTTTATCCATCTCCCTTTCCCCATTATCATAAATAGGGCTCATTAGTGATATCGATTTTATAATTTAGTCCCTAGGATATAGGATAAGCAAATGATACTGTTGACTGAACTAAAATCGAAATCAACCTCATGGAGAGTAGGTGCAGTGATTGACATTTTCCCGCCCCCCTTTGGGGAGAGTGCGTCTGTGGGAGGAACCATTGTACTATGTCCGTCAGAAGCATGTCGCTCTTGCTATTATTGTTGGATGTTTAGCTATTGGAGGGTAAAGGGGTGTTGAATAGTACAGGGAGAGACTGGGGCAGATATTGTAAGTTGTCTCACCCAACTCACACCTGTTCAAACCCTCTTCCACCTTAACTTTCTGTACTATTGAGGCTGGAAAGCTCAATACTACATTTGCAAGACTCCCTTTAATGACAGTTATTCTAAGCAGTCACACCCACCTGAGATTTGGATGTAGAAGTGAGCAGTGAGAGGTGCTGGCCAGACACACAGAGATCAGTTCTCCTGGCAAGGACAGTGGCAGGTCTGGTTCTCCTGGCATCTCCCCCTGGTTAAGCTTCCCCAGGAAGCAGACTCTGAAATGGAGGTTAGCATGCCAGAAGTTTCTGAGGGTGCTCTCAGCATCAGCATCCATGGAGGAAGGGAACAAAGCAGGATTGGGCAGAAGGCAGAGCAGGGCTGCCTTCAGTGTCATCTAAGGCCTCAGCGGACCCTACGGAAGCTTTGAAACTGGAATGGTCCTGAGCTGAGGCAGGGAGACCAGGCGTCTTCAGTCAGGGCAAGGGCTCTGCTGAGTGGAGGGCAGTTCCCAGGCAGGTGGACAGCATGTCTGTCAGCACATCCAGCGAGTGGGGGAATAAGTCGTTCGGTCCTGAAGGCACATCATAACCTCCGCTAGAGCGTAGCCCTGGCCTTTGGTGGCTTCCCATCTACATTGCCCCTAAGGATGCCTTGTATTAATCATGCTCTTTGTGGGTGAAGGCCCAGCTCCACCTTGACCTTGCCACTCCATCATACTTGCAACCAGCCTGCTTTCAATTTGTTCAGCATCACCACTTGGACTCTACTACTTTAAACCCTGCCATCCTTGTTGCTCTCAGAGAGGCCAGTTCTATAAAGCCATCTCCTATCATTAAGCCTCCCCAATAGCAGAAAAATGTCACCCAGTGTCTCAGTGACGCAAGTGTCCCCTCATCAGTGTGCAACTGTATGGAGCATATAAAATGTGTTATTTTTGTGGATTGAGGTTTGCAAAACTAGTTGTTTACTAGTAAGGACAGGACTATGGCCACACATGTGTGAGACTGGTAAGAGTGAAGTAAAATACATGTTTTTGTGTGAAACTGAGAATAACAAAATTGAGTGATATACGCATTTACCAAGCAGCTTCTGGTTATCACCTAAGAGGTAAACAACTCCTGGCAAACAACTTCTGGTTATCATCTAAGAAGTAAACAAGTCCAAGGAAAAGAGGATAAAAGCAGGACTCCAGAGCACTGCTGTGAGCAGTCTGACTGGGCGCTCTGGCTAAGACGCTCTACAAGGGGCAAGCCATGAAACTCCGAGACACTCCGAAACTCCTCCTTGCAAGACCAGCTCGCCTCAGACCCCGCGTGGGCCCAGGCACCACTCCCAGACCAGGGACCTTCACCACCTCAATTGACTCTGGGACTTGGTTCGTTATTAAATTCGATTCTATTCTGTATAACCTTCTGTGCTTACCAGAGCATTGGCTGCTGGAGGGACATTGGCTCCCAAATAAAGCTGTGTTACTCTATCTGAATCTGTGGGCCAGGACTTCGTTCCCCATTTGCGTCATGAGTACCACGCAGGGACGTAGGGCCCTGCCAAGGGGTTAATGTCCCCTTGACTGTCAGGAAGAGACTGAAGTGTGGCGACTGCCTTACCAAAACAGTAACCAATTGTTTTGGTAAATGTAATGACCTCCAGGCTCTCCCACGGAACGTGCTGTGATGGTCAGATTTATGTGTCAGTTCGACGAGGCTGCAGTCCCCATTGATTCAATCAAACACTAATCTTGGGTGTCACTGTGCACACTGAATGGAAGAAGGCAGCCACAGGCCAGAAGGTGTGCTTGTTTGGAATTAAACAGTATCACCATGTTGGGAGGTATAGCAAGAAGCGAAGGTAGATACTCAAAAGGACATACACATCTTCACTATTGATCTCAAGGATACATGAAAGGGAACATTACAGATCTATAGAGATGTTTTCATTTTAAGAGAAACATATGAATAACTAAATTTGAAAACTTAGACACAAGTCACATGGCTGTAACTGAAAAGAGGTAGAAATGTGAGGAAGTACGTGAATATTCAGAGGGTCATAAATGTCCCGGACAAGACTAGAAAGGAAAAAAGTAAACTGTCATTGTTTCAAATGATGACTATCCACATGGAAAATGTAAAAGAGGTTATACACCATTCAATTGATACAGAATATACTATTAGAACTGACATGTTGGTAAAGTTCCTTGCAGCAATGTACAAAAACTGATTTTATTCCTAGACACCAATAATAAACAGTCAAGACATAATTTTTTAAACACGACTTAAGAGACTTTGTAATAAATGTCACAAGAGATGAGGAAGACCTACATGAGAAATTTTTAAAACTTCATTGAAAGACATAAAGTAGGAACTGATTTTAAAAATATATCTATGTCTGGACACTTACTTGTCTCATTAAGGAGACCACCTCAGGGATGATGTAGATGCCTGATCACTGCACTGTACACCTGAAGCTGAACAATAATGAATGTCAACTACAAGTTTATATACATATATAGTTATAAGAGGCGGAGTACAGCATTAGGAATAGAGACGGTGGAAATATAATGGCTGTGTGCGATGTCAGAGGGGTAGTGGATGGGGGAGGGGGTTATCACTGCATGAGGGTTATAAATGATAAATGTCTAACTATTACATTGTTTTGTGCACCTGAAACTGATTTAAAAAATGTTAAAATATATATACATAAAATAAACATAAAATTTTACATATATATAATGTTCATAGAAAGGAACACCTAACATCAGAAATAGATTAATTTTCCCCAGATTAATTTTTAAATTCCATGCAATTGAAATTTTTAAAAATCACAATAGATCTTTCTTTTTTTTTTTTGACATACATGTATTTAACTTGTCAAGCTGATCCTAAAATTCATATGGAAGAAGAAAGATCCAAGAGAAACATTTTTTGAGTCAAAGAACAAGAACTATGTGGTTGCAAGGTAACAAAAAGAAAATTATTTACAGTGCCTTAAATTAATTGGGTATGATTCATAACACATAACTAAAGTGTATTTGCTTAGAAAAAGAAGAGATGAAAATATGCTAACCAAAGCCCTGGAATCTGGATCTCTCTGCCAGTAATTTCTTCATCTAAATTAATAAACTTACACTGTGATTACACATCAGTCTCTCTGAGCTTGACTAACGTGAGTCAGCTCCTACAAAAGGACCCATTTCCAGCACAGTGGTAAAGTGAAGTTTCTGACCCTACATGTTCAGATTATCATGAAGTCATGAAGCAAACGCCATCTTGGGAGGCCACTTGACAGACAAACATGTGACCTTCTTCTCCTTGTCCACAGTTGACGCCCTCCATTCGAAGCTAATTCCCTTTGTGCCAATTCCATATCTATTCACTATCCTTCTGATCTGAAATACAGCTTCTCGTATCAATCTTTATTAAGTAAAATTATTTCTCCACCCTATATGACACTCTCCAAAAAATGGTGTATGATGTGCTAGACATAAAATTGCTCTCAAGCAGAAGGTGGGGTGGGTCTTTACACACATTGCAGAAAAAAAGACTCCACAAGGGAGTTAAGTGATCTTTGCCATGCCAGAGTATGTTGTAGATTTCACAAGAGCACATGGTACTATGCTTTGCCTAGAGTGGCACCCAGTATTCTCATTAATTGGTTGTCACAGCAAATAAAATAAAACCAACATAGCAATCCATACTTTTTGGAGATTATAATTCCCCAGAAACATTTCCTCACTATATTACTCCCACCATATGCTCAGAAGAGACAAAGTAAGTCAAGCCAAATTAATAGCTGAAGTGGTTCAAGATGGGTGAACGAGACAGGCCGCTCTGTGATACGAGGGCCTACTCAGAAACACTGCTCCTGTTTCTACGCTGATTTTTTTCAGAATAATTATCAGCCATCATAACACGACACTGAGAGAAATTAAATGCACGTTGGTCTGAAGCAAGGAGAAGATGTGGGAGACGGAATAAGTTCCTTTCTTCTTTCACAGTCAAAAAATCAAGGAAAACTGTGGTTTGATGCTCCAGGACACTACCCTGGTGGTACGGGGCGGGGGGAGCGCGTGTCCCCTTGCTCTTCTTGCTGCTGTGACAGACTTTCTTCCTTAAAGACACTACATAAATCTCTATCGGAGGGAGAAGTTACATCCACAGAGGAGGAAAGGGGAAAAAAGAACACCCCTTCACAAATGACAGGGAGAAGTTCTGAGTTTTCAGCAGAGTTTGTGAAGACGGAAGCAGGAGGCAGCTGGGTAAGAATATGAAACATATCGTCCCCAGATAGATTTCCCATCTTCATGCTGTGGCTGGGATCCATCTGTTTACTATTGGATGCAACCCAGGCTGGGGCAAAATGTGTCATTAATAGCATTGGGGAGGTTGAATAGCGGGAGGGAAAATGGTGAGCTACAGATAGGTCCCCAGAATTAGCTGTCTTCTAACTGGGCACGTTTGACGAGTTTAGAGACTGCTACATGATTCGTAATCCAGTCTTATCGATCCCGATACCAAAACTGCTTCTAACCGGGGAAAATCAAATACAGAGAGAGGACGTGATTTGGGAGCGGTTTCTGTGGAAAGACAGCCAAAAGGATGAGAAACTTAGCTCTTGGCCATATTTCACCTTCTGATGGTCTCAACTGTGATAAAAACACAAGAGAAGAATAAGAAACTGTAAACCTCATTTATTTTTGCAAACAACAGGGAAGAAGAATTGACTGGTATAATTCACTATATGATGTGCTTTTCAGGAAGATGTGGCCTTTTGACATGCTCCCCAAAAGGTAACCTTGAACGAACCTACATTTATTCTATTTATAAACTTCACCCCTTGGGTCATTCTCCTGAGAGGTAAACAACCACTCTACTCACACATCAATCAGTGCATTCGATATAGTTTAATCTGAACAATTGAAGCTAAAATATTTATTCTCCTGAATTTGTGATGGGGTTTAATTTTTTTTTTTGCATGCACCTTTTTTGCAAAGCATCATGCTACTCAGGGAAAACTTCTCTGAGAAGAAAACTTTTAAGTGGTGATCAGAAAGATACCAGATATAATGGAATACTAGTCTGATACGTTAATTGATACGTTTCATCTCTTAGTTTCTGTTACCTTTTAACCCTGCCTCCTTCAGGCAGTTAGACAGGAGGAGTCCAGCCCTCAAAGGGGGTCCACTTTACTAGAACTCTGAGAACTAAAGCGCCAAGACTTAGATCCCAGGTATTCAACAACAGAACCAAGGAATATATGACCAATCTCTATGTAGCCTTACCTACATAAGTGAGAATCACATGCAAAACTAAAACATTTGGTCCATCTGCTTCGCCTGGATCCCCTGACTTTGTATGCAATTCTGAACTGTGGCCCACGTTTGTCCAGCTACTATTCACATGGTGCATACTCTCCTGTACAAGACTTGCAAGGACTAAAAACATAAACAGGCTACCTCCCTGTCCTCCAAGAGCTTCAGACCTCATAGAGGAGGTAATACATATATGCTGATAAGTCTAATACAAGCACTATGTGACAACACTGCCAGAAAGGCGCCACTCAATCTCAGATGCACCTCCATACACCTGTGTCCATCAGGGCATCAGATGTTAGCACTATTTTTTGAGGGGTTACTTGTATGAGAACGGCCTCTCCTGTTGGAATATGCAGGAATCAGTCTGTCGCTACACAACAATGATCCCAGCACGCAGCACAGAGCCCGGCTATTGAAAGCATATTGGAATGAATGAATAAAGGAAGGGATGAACTCATGCCAGAGTCCATTTTGGTTCTGTAATTGTATCAAATTGTATTTTTCTGCAAGAGTTTAGAGAAGAAGGCCTTGTGTGCTGGAGTGGCTCCTGCCAAGTTGGCACCACCACACCAACCCCTCTGAGCCTGGGGACTGCCCGGAATCCTGTTGCAGGGTTTCAGGAGAGGACTGGGTAGATGTGGAAGGTGAAGCTGAACCTCTGGTTCTCTGGAGGCATTTGGACACCAACACACGGGCACGCCTTTGAGAAACATCCCCTTTGCCCAGCAGCTGAGATGTTAGGGAGACCTTCTCAGAGATTCTCAGGGAGTGCAGCAGCTTGCACACAGGCTTCTGAAAACTACTCCAAGTGCGTTGGGCTGTGGGCTCTATGTCAACTACTCTGACCTTTGGGGCAGCCGTGTGGCCCTGAGGGGAAGTTTTACGACCTCTGAACCTGTACACGCTTTCTCCCTCTCCCTGCCCGCTCATCCCAAAGTTGTATAAGTTCCTGATTCTGAATTCAACTCTTTCTCTCTAGAACACAAAGAGTGGCTTCTATTTTCCTGACTTTGCTACTCAGTGAGAGAGTGTGGGTTTGCCCTGCCCCACACAGGACCAGTGTCCGTCTCTGGGACATTCCATCTCAGTGATTTCAGATTCACTTTTCCTTCATACAAAAGGGAACCAGTCCACGTGGAGAAAAGACTTTTGATTGTCACATAAGGCAATTGATTTTCGGTCAGTTGTCCTTTAAGATATCAGGCTGGTTTCTGCTTGTTGAGTAGACAGTCTGACTTCTGAATAATAATGCATTTGAATTTCATGGTGATAGTTTTGTGGAGCGTCTCCAATAACTTCAAATGACTCCATACCTCTTAGCAGGTATGTTTTGATTCCCATTTACAGGTGGAAAAGCTGAGACATGTAAGAGCCAGGAATAGCTCTGTCTGATAGATCACGTTCCTTACTTTGGAATAACATATATAAAGCAATTATCATTTGAGTCAGAAAGTTTCAAAAACAATGGCACTTTTTTTTACAGCCAGCCTCATGAATGTTCTAAGGGTCCACACTTTGAAACTTAATTCAAACTTAAAAATACAAGCCTCGCATATTCAAGTAATTCATTTTAACCCTCAGGAACATTTTATTGTATTTTCCTGAACATTTTTCACTCAAACTTTCCACTTCTGGCATTTCCCAGTGTCTGCCAAGTCTGCTCAGACTGATCAGGGTGCAGTAGTAGCAACAGCAACGAAAGGACTTCCCCCCGTGGATTTATGGACCCAGCTCTGCAGTCAGGGTGTGGGACGGAGCGCCAGGGCGGTATCCGCACAGAGTAATGCGCCACCGAGAGCCTGACCTTCCTGGAGCTCACGCTGGCGTCTTTCATTTGGGAACTGCCATGCTGACGACAGACGGCTGCTGCCTCCCTCACCTCACCAGGCTGCACAGTTTCCCATGTATACAGTTCGCTGAGCATCCCTGTGACATCCAAGTCCCCAAACTGCTGTGCCATGCCCCGTGCATTCACCTTCTTCCCTCTTTATTATCCTGTAGCACGGCCCACTCCCACCCCAACAGGCAGCAGGGAAAGGAAAAGGGATCTAACATTTAGTGAGACACACAACACAGGCAGACGTTCCTGAATGTGTTCACAGGGTGTCAGAGGGGCATCAGATGACCTGCTTCCCGATGAGAAGCCTGGTGACATGAGTCTCAGATTCCTCTTCTGTCGTCATTAATGCCAATTCTCAGAGCAGCAGTGAGTGTTCACACACAGTGACTGGCACAGGGTAACAAGCACAAGAGCAGAAGGAAAGGAAAGGAGCTTGGCTCTGCCACTTACTCACTGTGTGACTTGGGCCAAAGCCCTGCACTGCTCTTCCCAAGTAGCAGTGTCCCCAGCTACACACACATCGTAATAGCCCCCAAACTCCAGTAGATAAACTCCCACCTTGCAACTGCAGAATCACAAGCACCCCCTGTGCCATAAAGATATATGTATTTCACATGCGCACGCCCAATGTGAGAACACATTGTGGAAACTCCCAATCACAGGCTATTGCTGCACTTTTAAACAATTAGATAGACTCATGAGAGGAATGAGGAATGGCATTGTGAAACCTGGGTGTATGGGAGGGTCAGAGAAGGACGGAGGGCAAACCGTCAGCTCTGCTATCAGGTGGAATTTACACAGGTCATCAGGTTTCTGAGCATGGAAGGGAAAGAAGTTTCTATTGGACTCCGTTCAACAGGACGTGAGCCGGAATGACTGCTTTGGTCTTATGATATAAAGAGAAGTTATATAAGTTGAACAAATGCTCCTCTCTTTCAGGAATGTCTTACACAAGCTGCACAAACTGTCAGAAGCCCTGGGGAAAGAGCTCGTGGTAAAGATGTTTGTCCAGCGCTCAGCTGATAGGCACGCATTGCAGACTGCTCCCTGGAACTTACCATCCCCTCACCTGCCCCCAGCTCACGCACACAACGTCACAGCAGAGCCACTAAAAGGGACCACATCAGAGTGGAGGCCTCGCTACCCTCCTGCCCTCCCGAGTCCCCACCAGCAGGTCGGCCTGCCCTGAGCCACTCTGGTGCTGAACACAGCGCTCCTCTGACCAAAGCCACACTGTTGCAAGCCCCGCTGGAAAAGCACGACAGGAGGTACCACAGGAATGGATGCCCCCTGCAACACAAATAGGGCGGCAATGACCTAATCATTCGTACCCCGAATGCTATGACCCTTTACAACTTTCCCCGGGATGCAGTTGGGCTGAAGGGATGAGAAGAGCAAGAGAAAAAAGTCACTCTTTCCCAGTCAGTCAACGTTGTGTCTCCCTAAGCATTGGATCTTCCTTTACTGAAAATCACTACTGCTTATGCTTCAGGTGAAATCCAAATTTCCCCTTCCCGCTGGTTTTAGTGCGACAAGACGATTCAACACATTCAACATTTTTCACGTTCTAAAAGTCAGAAAGGAATACCGCCGTTCCCTCCCGAATGCTGTCCAGGACCTATCTGCACACGTGTGATTTGAAGATTGGATTAATTAGGTTAACGGAGGGCTTATTGATTTAACTCTTCCCTCCTCCTTCAAAGAGGCTATTGTTTCTGACTTGTGTGTCTGGGGAAACGGGCCACGTGAAGAGAAGAACAACAATAATAAACCACGTGTGCTGAGCGCTCACTATGTGCCCAGCTCACTATGCACCATCCTGAGCACCTGCATTTAGGAAGTGGTTTGGTGCTCACAGTATTGGGGCTGGCCCGACACTTCCTTCCTGTGCACGTCCCACAGCTGGTGGGTCACACACAGTCCTTCTCCCCCCGCCCGATGTGTCCCCTCCTCGGCTGGCATCTGTGGCCATTGTTCGCAGGGACTTCCACCACCTCTTCTTGGCGTCACCGGATGTCATGCCTCTGCGCGTAAGCAAAGGCTCCACAGCCTCGGTTTCCAGGCTCTTCTATTTTTATGAGTCGACACAGATGTCCCTTTCTGGGAGTTGTTTTTCAGGGTGTTTGTACCTTTCTCTCTTCCTGGGCTGTTGTCCTTCATTCTCTAGTACAGTGTGATGAATGGGTTTTTGGACCTCTGGCTAACTGCTCCAGGTCGCACTTCACAAAGGTGGGGTGTGTGTGTGTGTGTGTGTGTGTGTGTGTGTGTCTCTGTGTGTGTGTGTGTGTGTGTGTGTGTTCTCCAAATGAAGCTATGACAGAGGCTGCTACCATGTATAAAAGCACAGGCTTTGGAACAAAACAGACCTGGGTCAGAATCCCAGCTCTTTCTGGCATCTTTGGGCTCCTAGAAAGATTAATACTTAATTCCCTTAAGCCTCAGTGTCCTTATCAGTAAAATGGGAATAATGATAATGCCTATCTCAAAACCATGTTGTGAAAATTAAATATAGTTTTATATAATATAGAGTTATCAACACTTGGAAAATGCTAGCGACGGTTACTGCTGGTTTTCACACTTTCACTGTGCAAACACCACCATCATCATCCTCAGTCACTAACAGCACTGCTATTTGGCCTGGCTCCCATGGGTTTCCCAGGGAGGCCACTTGTTTGCACAACGAGAACGCCACAAGAATCTCTATTGTCTATAATAGTTGTTAGGGGTCTGTCCCCCCAAATTCATATGTTGAAGTTCTAACCCTGGTACGTCAGAATGTGACTGTACTTGGAGGTGGGTCTTTAAAGAGGTGATGAAGTTAAAATGAGGTCATTGATGGGAGCCCTAGTCCTATATGACTGGTGTCCTAAGAAGAAAAGGAGGTTAGGAACCAGATAAACACAGTGGGGAGACCATGTGAAGACACGAGGAGTAGAAGACGGCCATGCAAGTCAAGGACAGAGGCCTCAGAAGGAACCAACACGGCCAACACATGGACCTTGGACTTCTGGCCTCTACAATTATGAGAAAATACATTTCTGTTGTTTAAGCCACCCAATCCGCATGGCAGCCTTCACAAACTAATACAATTGTCATTTTTATTATTAAACTGGTGATTAATTCATGATTGAATTAATCATGATCCTTGGTTCAAGGTACATTGCCATCATTGGGCTGTGAATGTTCAGCTTATATTTAGTTGTTTACTTACTTTTAATAATGTAATAAACATCTGTTGAACCCATCTCCTCATACAAAAATAAGACCAGAAAAGAACTCACACCTATGCTCACATTCTCCCACCAACATTACCCCTAAATGTCCATCGATTTGAAAGTATAGTACAGTATACCTAGATAGTGGAATACTACACAGCAGTGAAAGTGAAAGAATTCACGTTGTAATCATTAACATACATAAATCACAAACACATAGATCCTCTGGGGAAAGAGGGAAGATGGACATAGGATTGAGGTGGATACAGAAAGGGTTTCAATTGTATTGGTAATATCTTGTTTCTTATGCAGAATGCTAAAATGCTAGAATGCAAATATTTAATGTATTATTTGTATTTTTCTATATGCCTAATTATTTCATAAGAACGCATTTTATAAAATAATTTTTAAATTACTTTTTCTGTCACTGTAGTGTCATCCTGAATTATTAAAGATAAAGAAGGAAGAGGTGCTGTGTCCTGGGGGGGACCCCAGTGTTCACTGCCATCCCCACCTCCATGTCCCCTTTCTGAACAATTAGGAGGATGCTGTAACTCTGGTATCTGTGACATCCCTGACCTTGAACTTCACCATGACCTTCCTGGTGGATCCACAGCCATGCTGTTCTAGAAGTTGTATTTCAAATCCTTATAGTTAGTCAGCAGTTGGCTGTATGTAACTATGTGAAACCTCAGGGTCTCTGTAACCACCATGACAGACATGCGGCAAATAAAGCAGAAACTAGCGCTGCTCTAAGAGTTGTACCTCATTGTAAACCAAGTCAACAAAAAGTAAATTCTGCCTCATTGAAAGCTTTAATGACATACCACAAATGCTCATTCAAATATGCCTGATCAAGCTAATAAAAACCAATTGAGTTTTTATTCTTTTAAAGAACAAAACAACACTGCACTGTATCGCAGCAAAAGCTCAGAGAGACCTGAGGTCACATCCAGTCTGATGCAGACACGCTGCTTTACTGTGGTAAAATACCTAACCTGTGTAAGTTCCAAAGGCCTCTTCTTAATATAGGAACAGTGACCACCACTCAGCAGGGGGTGATCAGACTCGCAGGAAACAAGCATGTAAGCCCCTTGCACCGAGCAGCCACATGGCACGTTCCCAACACCTAGAAATCCATCCTTCTCCCGCTGACAGTTAAATTATCCAAGATAAACAAGAAATTTGAAAGAAACCCCCTGGTTGTTGCTGCAACTCTTCCTGGGATCCCCTTAAAGTCTTCAATATCCCGGCAAAGGCAGGAAATAAATGGGAAGGAACAAAATGGGGAAAGGGTTCACGACAAATACATGAAGTTCTTTTTGCTGCAGGTTCGTAATCCTTCGTAAGGTACAGGTCACAGCGAATTGACAGGACGGAAGCAGATTCAAGAGACATTTTAAAAATTGGTAAAATGCCAAATAACGGAAGATTGCAATAAATAAAGATATTTAATCTGATAAAAGAGATGCCTGATGTGGTTGTATTAGTGTCGTTACATTTCCCTTTAAGGAGGAGAACGTTGAAAAATGTTCTTACAGTTTTGAAGAGGACATGGATTCCAATTAAATCAGGGAGACTTCAGTTAAACTTAAGGAAAAAACATTCTTGACCATCAGAGTTAAAAACAACACTATGAATAATTGTGGAATTTCCATCCCTGGAGAGCTTCAAATGGATTATTATTTATCCTGGATATTTTGGAGTACCTTTGCTAGACAAACAAATCCTTCTCGAAGCCTATGATTAAAAATATATATCTATAAATCTGCTGTGCACATGTTTATGGATATCTGTGGATGACATAATCTTCAAATAGGGTACTTTGAATTTTTATCAAAATTCTAACTCTAAATATACAGTTTTAGATCCTACTCTTTTTTCTTACGCAATATTAGATCAAAAGCACTTTCCCATGTTACTTAACATGTTAAATCTATGAAAATACAAGATTCCCTCATTATTTGGCTGTTGCAGACTTTTCTTTACCACAAACAACTGTGATGAATATCCTTGAACATAAACACTTTGGAAACTCTTTTTCCTGTCACCCTTCAGATACCACACACCAAGTTGCCCGTCAATAAGAGCTACCTGTTCACTCCCAGTTGCTCTGAGTATTAGCATTTAAAACCTTTTTGCCCTTAAGTTTAGCAGGAAAATAGTATCCCGCTGTTATTTTAATACGCATGTCTTTGACTAGTAGTGAGGCTAATCATTTCTTCAATAAGTTCTTTCACAACCCTGGTTCGCCCTGGAAACCTTCCCTGACAGCCAACCTCCTCGAGAATCCTCTCTCTACTCATTGTCTATGAAGAGTCTCTGAGGCAATAGTCCCAATTCAAACCTACTTGTCAAAAATCAAAGTTAGGCAGTAATTTATTAAGATTCGAAACCCTTCATACTAAGCCCATACTAGTTACTTATATTAGGTTTCTCAGTTCTCTTTAGAAACATAAAAATCCTGGGAGAAGAGGGGAGCGGAGCTGGCTTCCTAAACCGACCCATTTTCACAGTGAGGTCTAAAACTTTCCCTGAAACAATGAGAAAATAATTTGATGAGAAGTTCTTCAGCATCAGAAGTCCTATATCTTACCCAATTGCAACCATTACGCTATATCTATATTCCAATCACAGCACTCCTTTATTCAAGAAAGAATGAGCTTAGTCTTTATCGAGTCTGATCTCAACCCAAGGAAAAACACATGCAAATTGTAAGCCATTCTTTTATCCTCTAATAATACTCTATGAGAGTTCGTCAAAGTATGTTATTTTTCTTTGATGTCAGTAAATTGAAACACTCATCTTTAAACAAAAATATTGAATTACTTTTTCTTTATTAAATAATATTTCTAAGACAATTGACGAGGACACCAGCAAAAATAACCTAGGTAATATATTACTTATATTAGAATATGTTAAAAAAAAGAATTTTGAAAATTCAAATCCTAAATGGAGTACAAATATTTAATAATAAAAAATGTATTATCATCAGCATTATTAAACCCTAGACATCAAACATGAACTATAATGAACAAATTTCTGCCATCTCCTGGTCATTCGTTCTTAAATAAACATCAAGTTAAGGAGCCTCTCTCTCTACTCAATATAAAGACTACAGGGGCTTCCAGCCATGATGGAGTAACTGGAACCAAAATAGCCCTCCCTCCCAACAAAACAGGTATAAAACTGAACAAAAATAAATGTTTTCAGGAAATGGTTAACAGGCAGTGTAAGACGGTGATCTATGAAGGAATAGAAACTCATAATGTGAGTATTGCCCAGTTCTCTGCCTGAGGAACATTTCCTGACCAAGGTGCAGAGAAAGAAAGTCCAAGCAGAGCTTGGTATTCTGTCTAAACTGAGTAGGTGGAGATTAGAATTCAGGGCAGCTAGAATATCTGAAACCTTCAGGGCAAGATAACTGGAGAAGAGGGAGCTTTGCAGAAACAGGGCCCTGGCCATCTGTGTGGGAGTCTCCAATGAGTCCATGGGTGAAGGCTGTGTTGTTCACACACAGGATGAGACCACTCAAGGCTCACCAGATTGCAGTTGCTCAAGGGTTGAGAAAAGAACAGAGATATTAAAATTTGAAAACTGATGACGGATGTTAAAACTCCAGCCCTGCCAGAGGGGAGAGATCTAATGAACATGCCATTAACACCTTTGGAATTCATCTGAGACACTGTAAGTCCTTGACTTAGTAAAACCTACTAGTGTTTCCCTGAAAATAAAACCTAACCAGAAAATAAGCCCTAGCCTGATTTTTCAGGATGACATCCCCTGAACATAAGCCTTAATTCATCTTTTGGAGCAAAAATGAATATAAGACCTGGTCTTATTTTCGGGGAAAAACAGCATAAACCTGCTCTAACAAGCCTAAGATTTGGCCCAGACAAGATCTGTAGAGAAGACAGATTTTAGAGATTAAGTTTCACCAAATTAGAGGAGCTTGGAATATACCTTAAGTTTTCCAAAGATACAAGTTCAACGTAATTGACCAAAACAGAACTGCCTGCTAATACAAGAATTAACATTCTTTATGGGAAGATAACAGAATCCAGAGTCTTTACAATCATGTTAATAATTATACTAAATGTAAATGGACTAAACACCCCAATTTAAAAGCAAACAGCGTCAGACCAGATAAAAATGCAAAATTCAACTACATGTCATGTATAAGATACATGCTAAATATAGAGAAACAGACAACTTGGACATAAAAGGAGGTTAAAAACATACCATGCAAATAGTGAGTATAAGAAAGCTAGAGTAGCTATATTAATATCAGACACAATAGACTTCAAGAAAAAGATTATTATAAGAAATAAAGGAAAACATTATATAATAGTAAAAGAAACTTGTCAAAAAGACATAGCAATTCTAAATATAATATACTTAATAACAGAATATCAAAATTCATTGAATCTGTCAGAAAAACATACCAATCCACATAGCCAAAGATTTTAATACTCCTTTTTCAGTGTACTTAATAGAACACATATAAAAAAAATCATGGTGGATGTAGATTATCTAAATAACACAAAATCAAATTAACTTAATTAACAGTTATTGAACACTATACCCAACAACTGCTAAATACACATTTGTTTTCCAGAGCACATAGAATAGGCACCCTATTCTACATGCTCAGAATAGACCATGTGCTGAGCTATAACACACAATTCAATGAATTTCAAAGGGTTTAAATCTTATAGCATATGTTTTCTGACCACAATGGAAAAGAAATAACACTGGGTCATTAATGTGAGCAGGTAATGAAAAAACATTCAAGATGATTATGTCTAGGAAAAACATACCATCAAGATTAGAATAAGTAATAGAAAGAATTCCTGAGGAATCAGAAAACTAAAAAGATTCGGAAGACTTAGAAAAAGAAAAGTGACAGTAAACAGAAAGAGAGAGGTTCTATGAAGGAGATACAACAGCCATTATTTTTATTCTTCTCAAAGTGGTCCTAGTAGTGAGACATTTGAAGGCAATATAGGTCAGTGGATCCTCTAGATTCTTCAGGAAAACACTTTTTTAGAATATCTTTGAAGTTTTGTTAGTGTTCCCGAACCTTTATGTGCATATGGCAGACCTGGAACTCTTGTTAAACTGCAGAGTCCTATTTAATACATCTGGGGTGGGGCCCGTGATTCTGCATTCCTAAAAAAGTCCCAGGTGATGCTGACCCTACTAATCTGTATATCACATTTTCTGTCTCAAGTTTTAGAAGAGACCATGTCATAACGGTCTGCCCATCTAATCATGTAAAAAAAATTAAATCACATGGTCAAAGCCAAGAGTGTTTTCCCATGCCACAGTGCTTTTATCATGAATTACAAGCTGATTTTATAAAACACATAAAAACATTTTAATGTACTTGAATATTTAAAGTGATTTTACCACAAACAAGAAAAAAAATAGGGCAGAAGTGGGGAAAAATGAGATGCAACTATTGGTTAAACAAGAACAAAGCAGGAAGCTGGATAGAGAGGCCCTTTACTTCCTCTGTCTTGATATGGGGACAACACTGTCTACCATATTTTCCAGAAAAGAGTGATGTGATAGACTTTGGGTTCATCAAGTGGCAAATACAATGTCACTAAAAATTCTTAAAATTTGCTGTCATGAACTATGTTACGTCAAACACTTTTTGACAAAATTGTAAACCAGATGTGACCATAAGAGAAAAAAATCTGTAACTATCTCCGGGAGAGCAATCTGAAGGCCACCAGACTCCTTGAGGACTTGATGACAAGCTGAGTGAGACAACGAAAGAAAGATCCTTTCAAGCTATGGCAAAACAAAATGAAGTGTATGGTACAAAAAGTTCTTTGGTCAGTAAAAGACTGAGCCAATGGGCCCTGCTTGTTTCTTCATGTCATTTGCCATGGAATTAGAAACTGAATCCTAAAGTAATTCAACACGCCCACTGGATTCTTCCCTTCAGTCATGGATTTATTCAACCAATGTGTGATAACACCTAGTGGTTGCAGCCATGGTATTCCTACAACAGCTTTTATCTAAAAAGAGTTCATGTTCCCTAGAAATCACTCTTTTGTAAGTAAAGTGATTTTATTTTAATTTTTAACTTTTATTTGGAAATAAATTCAGACTAGAAGTTGCAATAGTACAAAGAGCACCCATATGCCCTTTAGCCAGATTCTACTGTTGTTAACATTTTGCCCCATTTTTGTTGCCATTCTGAACCATTTGAGACCAACTTGATTACATCATGGCCCTTTACCCCAGATGCTTCAGTGTGTATTTCCTAATAATAAGGGTACTCTCTTACATAACCACAGTACAGTTATCAACTTCAGTAAATTTATCGTGGATGCAATACTTCTATCTAACCTACCATCTGCATTCCAAATTGGTCACTTGCCCCAGTAATGATTTTAATAACATTGCTTCTTTCAGAACTGAATCCAGTGTAAGGTCAGGTATTGCATTTAGTGGTCACATCCCTTTAGTGTCCATTGATTTGGAAAATTCCCTTGGCCTTTCTTTGTCTTTTATGACACTGACATTTCTGAAGAATTCATTCTCTCTCTTTTTTTAAATAGAATGTTCCTCATTTAGAGTTGTCCCATCTTCCCTCATGATTAAATTCAGATTTTGCATTCCTGGCAGGAATTCTATAGAAGTGATGTTATGTCCTTCCCAAGGTATCATATCCAAAAAGGATGATACTTTTTAAGTTAAAAAACATTTTTTTCATAGCATCTGAGACTAAATGTTCAACTTTTAAAATAAGCTCCTGTTAATTTAATATGCTTTTTCTAAGTTAAGAAAAATGTTTTTGCTACATAAAAGAATTTTTTATGTTTAAAACAAGCAAGCCGTCCAACATTTTATGCATATATTTTCTGAGCTTTTCTGTGATCTTGTTTCATGATCAAGCATTCAATAGCTGTAGGGTATTCAATGGCTTACAGTAGCTGTAGGAGGAAAACATCCAGAATCATCTCTATAATATTCATCAAGTCATTTCAATGGAGTTTTCCAAAGGTGTCTTCTTTTTAAAATAGATTCTCAATTAAGACCTTCAAAATGAAAATATTTGCACTTGCCGCAGGTCACTTGCTTATTTAATCATAACCTCACGAAATTAAATGAGCCATTTAGGTGTTGTTGCAACAGACAATAACACTTATCTCTGAATTGACACTAAAACTACCATTAAGTCTGACATGATTTCATGAGACGTAGGACTGGTTTACTACACGTCTGTATTACAGATGAATTCTAGAGAAAAAGTGCATCCTGACAGCTGGTTTCAGTTCATCGTACTTTTTCTTAAAGAACATTTGTTTTCAATTTGTCTATAAATAATGGAAGAAAACACAGCTGAGGGGCCCAGTGTGATTTTTATGGAAGGTTCATTTTTGGAAATCTGATAAGCTTATAACCACATATGTTTAAAATTATTCTAGTATAAAATTCAGAAACTTGGGGTGAGGGAATACTACTTGTCAAGCAACTCAATGTTTATTTTATCTATCTATTACTTAGCATTATTTGTCAAACATTTTGTGTTTTTAGAAATTTTAGAAAAAAATTTAAATACACATTAAACTTGACAATGCTCATTACAAACCTTTAGCATGTAGATGTTATTTATTGATCATACGTTAAGGTTGTAAGTTCATAGGCAAATAGAAATGATAAATATGTGTGTTAATGATGTAGAATGAGAGAATTATGTATGTGCACACAGACCTATTGGAAGTACAGCAACACATTTGCACATGTGGGCATACTGGATAGGGTATGTTGTTAAGAGGATCTGTCTTACAGTCTTCTTCTAGAAGGGTACAAACTTAGCAATACAAAACAAACAAACAAGACATTTTAAGAGGTCCTGAAGATAAAAGATACTTCTCTGTTAGGCAATGATCTGGCCAACAGAATTTAATTTCATGTGTACTATAAATTCTCTAATAGATAACAGTTGACCAAATCCTATTTATGTCAGACATATGCTCTCTTTGAAAATCCAGCATGTGAATTCCAGTTGGAAAGAAGATTGTTATATGTATTAATCATTCTGTAAGGTAGTGTGAGCAACTCAAACCACAGTTTTCTTAAATTAGAATGAACTGAATTTTAATCACTGGATGAGACATTTAAGAACAGTTGATAAGAATTGAAACTATAGCTTCAGAAGTTCTAGAGAATTATTCTTTAACATAAACTTTTATTACTATTATGCCTCCTATAGCCCAGTCTATAAAGATAAACTTTGACAGACCACAGTGACAAAATAGAAACCTCATATTCATGTTCCAAACGGAATCTAAATTTCTCCGAATCATCTCTGAATAATATATTTAGGACTGGAAGAAGCCAAGAGTCATTTTGTGGTCTCTATCTATTGTTGTAAGAAAGTAAACATAAGATAGAAGCTCTCCCACTGAACCTCCAATTCTTTGGGCATACAGATGTAAAGATAGTGCAATTAAAATCTTAGATAAACATGGCATGCTTCACTATTCTTTTAGTAAAGAATTACTTTCTGGTCAAAGGGTACAAACTTCCAGCTATGAATTAAGTAAGTTCTGGGGCTCTATTATTGAGCATGGTGTCTGTATTAACACTGTAAAGTTGCTGAGAAAGTAAATCTTAAATATTCTCACCACACACAAAAAAATTGTACTTATGTGAGGAGATGGATGTGTGAACTAACCTTATTCTGGGAATCATTTTGCAATAAATATGTGTATCAAATCTTCATGTTATACATCTTAAAGTTATACAATGTTATATGTCAATTATCTCACTAACGCTGGAAAACAAACAGATAAATAAGAATTACTTTACAACGGTCATCAGATTACATTCCTTTTTAAAAGATTTCTGAAATACCGTTTCTAAAGCCAAAGGGGTAGAAACTGGTCAGGACTGAGAGAAAGGAGAACTCTGACAAGTCACAGACTGAGCCTTGCTGTTATTTATGGAAAGACATACGAAGTCACCCTTTGTCATAGTAGTTTGTTTGTTATTTTTTTCGGGTTTTGAAACTTTTTTGCCAAAGAACCACCAAGATACAAATGAGTAAGAAACAGCATTTCCTTCTGGACACAATTGAGAGACAGGTGCTGGATAAAAGGGAATTTATCCAACTGCCAAGGAAGGACGCACTTCAGATTTGTTAAACATTACTCATATTTCTCAACAAACACAAAGAAGCTGTTTGTACCGTAAAATAAAAAATATCAGAATTTGGAGCATGGCAAAGCAGTTGGGAATATGGACTTAGGAGCCAACCATCAAATTCTATATTTGCCATTCATTTGCTGTGTATCCTTGGGAATTTAAATTTTGGGGCTCAGTTTCCTAAACTGTATAAGGGGGATCACGATCATACTTATCTAAGGTCATTATGATGAATAAATTAATCAGCACTTAGAAGTACTTAGAACAATGCCTGGAACAAATACTCAAAAGTATTTGTTATTATTTTTGGTCCTAGAGCAACACAATATAAGGAACACATTTGCCAAAGTCTTGTTTCACCAAAGATTGGCTATTTGATTTCTTGCAGTTAGTCTGATCCCGGCATGTCTAGTCGGCCCAATTTTCTTTCATGAAGAGCACTATGATTATTAATCAAATCACTGTTTGGCATAATAGGCAAAGCACGCAACGCTAACACAGTGTTGGCTTTAGTTAGCACACATGTCCATTTGGACCTGTTTCCATATTGTTTTCTGTTGACCAGTCCACCAGCAGTTCCTGGGTGCTGTATCAGGCCTTCACACTTGGCAAAGCACGCTGAGGAAACATTTCAGAGGCTTCTAATCTTGCTAGAGAGACTAGGTTAATGACCTGGAATAATGAATGAATTGCCTTTCCACACCAACCTTCGTCACACCCACCTCACTTAGACTTCCTCGACCACACCAGGTACGAAGCCTGGATTCCCGCAGCTTTTGGCTTCCTCTATTTTTCTCAGTTATGGACTTCACTGCCTTGACTTTCAGCAAGCTCAAGTTCGCTCATCCTTACTAGACTTTTGCTGCTGCTCAATAATGTTTTTCTTCATCTGTAGAATACTTTACACATTTCCTACAACTGCTCTAAAAATGGGGTATATGGAAGGAAATAGAGGTTTGCAATCAAGAAACTTGGACTTTAATATGAGAATATTAAAAATGGGAATAATGACGGTTGTATAGTGCTGTTGTAGAGTGTAAAAGGAAGTGTATGTACAGGGTCTACCCAAGGCCTCCTCCGAGAAGACACTCAATGGGTTCTGCCAGCTCTCCCACTCAGTGTCCTCTTGGAAACCACTTCACTGACAAGTGGAAACCATCTTGCCTGAGTGGCTCTTCCTTGGATTTAAGCTTTTCAAACTATCTCTACATTCCTGTCTTCCTTTCCCTCCTGCATCGGAGGAAGACACTCGTCTCCTGTCCAGAGTCAACCCTTCCACTCCTTCCCTATGGATTTAGCAGTGTTATGGGCTACTCGCCATGTGCCAGGAACAAAGTACTAGTGATTCAGAAATGAAAGACCTGGGCGCTGCCCTGAGAAGCTCACAGTGAGTTGGGTGAGACGGACGAACAAACATGTATACAACATGTACCACAACACAGAGGTACATGTGGAGCTACCAGAGCCAAAGAGAACCAAAAACACAGCCGGCAACGCAAAGAGATTTCTTGTCCTTCCATCCGATTATATCCAAAAGACAAAACCACCTAGAAATGAAGATTTGCCTTCTAGTGTCCACTCACTTGAACACTGTCTAAGAAAACATCAGATTTTCCAGTGTCACGAGGCACTGGTGACCGGCATCTGTGGGCACAAATGGACACCTTAGCCCTTCCAGGCTTAGACGGCCAGCTCCACCCACCACTGAACATTGCATTCTGATGCATTCAGCAGTGGAACCCATGTCTACCTCCATCCTGTCCCAGAGAGACAGACAGACAGACAGAGAGACCTGTAGGGACAAACTTGAAGTCACCTCAAACATTACATTCTTTCAGTTACTCCTATGAAGGAAATAGTCCTTCATTCTTCCCTGCTTTCTTAACCCCATGCAGCTTTCTCTGTCCAGTCCTTCACTTCTCCTGGCTTTGGATTCTCTGACTCCGAACAGCAACCTGCCCGTCCCCTCCAATGTCCTTCACGTGAGCTGGGTGCCCCGCCCACCTCCATTCTCTTCTTTCCATTTACCACCCAAGTTCATAGTTTTCATGATTATTGCCTCTGTTTTCACACAACACGTTCTCTCCTGAATGATTTGTAACATGACTGCTGGCCCTATGCTTTTAAAAGCCAGCTCTGGTCTTTGCAAATTTGGGTTTTGCTTGTGCCCCCCTTCTTTCTGCCAATGTCTCCTCTTTTTCCTTTAGAAGACAATTACCGCCTGGCACCCATCTACCTCTCATATTTTTCCTTGCTTTTCCCTTCTCTTTCTCATTCAGAAATATGAGTACTTTTCAAAAACCTACTCCTTATGGAATGATCTTACTCATTCCAAAGGTGTTAACTAGCACTCATTTAACACGATTCCTAAATCTACATTTCTAGCCACAATTCTCTCTGGAACCCAAATCCTGCATCCCAAACTACCCATGTGACATTTTCAATAAAATGAACTGCAATCATTTCAAACATAAAACCCCAGATTCTTCTCATGGATGCTCTGCTTCTGCTAGTCGTCATACTTGAAATCTTAAAGTCATTTTAATATATGTATGCACCCTCATACACATTTAATTTCTAAATGCTACAAGCACTTCCTTTTCAGCGTCTGTCATATCTGTCTCCACTTTTCTCATCGCCTTCCCTGAATCAAGGCCTTTACACACACCTTGATTATAGCAGCTGCATCCTAACCAATGTCTCTGCCTCAACGAGTCCACCCTGCCCAGTCTATGCTACACACTTGCAGCCAATGAGTCTTCCTAAATGATAATATCACTACCCTGCCCACACATCTTCCACGGCTTCCCAAAACCTAAAGGACAAACAGCTATGAGCTGATAATCAGGGCTAGTTTCAAGCAAATCCTAATCTAGTTTTCAGATTCATCTCTCACAATCCTCCTGCCAGTCAAACTGTTGCAGTAGCTATGTTCCAAAACACTTTTGGGTCTTGGTCACTGCTCCTGAAAGAAGACACATGCTCCCTTGCCCCTTCTCTTCTAACCAAGAGTCCCCATTTCTTCGAGGCTTATGGCAAGCCCCACCTCCTCCTGGACTCTTTCCCACTCCAGTGCTTTCTGAAGACTGAATCTTAGCACTTTCCATCTCCACCACTTACCTCCTAACCAGTTTGGTTACTCCTCGTGATCCATTACATTTGTATGTTGGACTCTTGGGTTTGGAGGTATTTGGGGAAGAGTGTCATGTTGTCTGTTAGGAAGATTGTTTTTGTGGTGGTACGTACGCAGAAGGGATTGAGTGAGGATGGGAGCTGCAGGCACTGAAAGCAGTTAGTCAACTAACTGCTGTGTCAAGATACGAGGTGAAGAGGGAAGAGTAGAGACACATTTACTGGAGAACTCCATCCTAAACTGGAGTTCAGAGCATGGCACAAAATAAAAGATAAAATGCGATTGTAGTACTAGTTTGGATAACACCATTAAGGCTTCATTTCACCAGAAAATGTGGAAATTATCGTGATTTTAGAAAAAATAGTGAGAACATTAATATGTCCAGAAAAGTTGTTCACTTGGGTTTATTTTGGTGAAGGTGTTTTCAGGAAAAACTGTTGACGCTGAACTTCATAGTTTCAGCAGAGTTTCACTGGGAATTCCTCTTTTCCCCTTTTGGTTAGCTTTAAAACAAATACAATCTAATCGCAAATTACATATTCAAATTTGGTTAGGATCCCACGAGAAATTTTCTGCTAATACCCTAATAATTCCCGTGATGGGAAATTATGACTGGCAAACAGAGCTGATTTTTACAGAACATTGGATGACAATAAGCATGAGATACAATCCTTTTACTATTCAAATGATCTACATTCATTTACTGCTTAATTCAGCTCCACTAAGCATAATTATTCAAAATTCTACTTTGGGAAACAGGCAAACAGAGCCCGGTCTCTATGGTAATTTGGACTTCCTCGGTTACATTTCCCACCGTTCTTTCATGTTCATAGTTTTTTCCTCCGACAGGTGAAAAGTCAAGGACACTGATTTGAGCATCCGGTATTCGTAAGAGCTGATCTTTTATTATAGCCTCTATCTTATCAAATCGAAAAGTTCAAGGGTATGTTAGCCCTGATATTTGTAGCAATGAAATGCTATCAATGTTCCTGCACGGCTTTTCTTTTCCTTTTTCAGGTTTGCTCATTTTTGTGTTTGTTTTCTCATGGTTTCAAAACTGACTCTACCAAATTCCCAAGACTGGAATTATTTTCTGTCACTGCAGTCATTGAAGCATAGTATTGTTTTGTTTGCCATCCGGAACATCCTCCAGTTCTAGGCAGAGAGGAGAAGAGGAGAAGAAAGGGGGAGCAGGAGAAGAAAGAGGGAGCAGGTGCAGAGGTTCTATTCACGAGGGCACTGACCCTCAGCAGGGCTTTAAAATAGGATTAGACACCCAAACAAGAAAAAGGTCACACTTGACATTTCCACTGGAAATACCAATGCAAATAGAGCTGATCTTAAAGACATTTTTCACACACACAGACAGACAAACACATACACAATGTTAGACAGGCTTAAGAGAAAAATGGTAAGTTTCCATGAATATTTCCGTGAATGCTCAAAAACACAACTACTGGAAATAGGGCCCAATGATAACAGCAAACATGATTCAGAAAGCTCATCTGAGAAATGATTTCTCTTTTACTTATTATTTTTAAGGGTTCATTTTTTACTTTCTCATGGGAAGAAAAGAATGGAATTGATGGGGAAAAATTACATAAATATTTGGAAATTTTGATTATGCTATATTCCAACTCATTTATTTTTTAAATTCAGTCTCTAATGATATCAACCTTCTTTGTACCTGCAATTTATCCCGTAGTATGCAGCATAACTGATGACAGAGTAATGGTAACACTTTTTCTCTCAATTGTCTAGTCATCTTTAAAAGTAGCCACCCAAACCATCTAACACCAAAGTGAAATTTGGAGGCACCTAGATGAGGTGCCTCCAAATTTTATTATAAACAAATATTTTATTTTATGCCTCAAGTTGCTTCAAGATTCATATATGCCTATTGAAGATTTCCAAATTGTTCACACAAAAGGAGATTGTACCTTGAACTCATCGCATAGTTCTGAGAAGGACTCATGACCAGTCCAGCTCTAAAAATGTCCACCTTCACTGGTGCAACTGAGACATGTATGCCCATTAATAATGTCCCCTCAAGTCAGCCAAACCAACATAGGCTTGTACCCTATACAAAGAATTTGGGAGGAATAAATAAATTTTGGAGGCTATATGTATGCAGCCACCCCAAAGGCAGTCCAAGAAAAACATACCTGCTGCGCAGACTCCTATTGTCACATATTAGATACAGGAGGTTCATTTATATACAAACTGTTAAGTTTCTGGAACATTTAACTACGAAAAACATTTAAGTCAATTCTACCACAGAGAAACTAAAACCCTTTAAGCAAAGAATTGTCCTGACCTGGTTATAGTGTGACATGGGGAGTCAGTAGGGGTGAGTCAGTAGGTCCAAATTCCACTCTTGTCCAATGACCACGGGTTTTGAAATTGTCTCTCAAACTTATATGATGTAATTCGCAGTCCTGTATTAGTCAACGTCACATAAGGCTGCCACAGTGTCTAAATGGTGTTGAGATTACGTGGGTTAACAAACTGAGCTCAACTGAAAGCAAAAGCAGAAAAAGAAAATGACAACCTTCCCATTGGAAATGTATAATTCCATTAAGTGACCTGAAAAATAAATTTAAGGACAATCATAAAAACCTAAGTTAGCTCCTAGGGATCAGGGACCCCATATCTCAAACCGAGAGAGCGCCCATAAACTGAAGCGGCACCCACAAAGTTTGCCTGGGACGTGACTTACCACATTCTCATCTCACAAGTTAAGTGTAATAATCTAAATTGCCCTTTTATCCTTAATGAAATCCAAGAACCTGTCATAGAGGAAAATATTTTTTATTAAAAATCAGCTTTAAGGTCACAGTTTCAATCAAGATTGTTTTTAAACCACGTACGAGCCACGATATTAAGAATCTATGGGCATTAGGGAAATGGAGACCTTGAAGACCGAGAAACTGAATAAGCTGATCTGGGAAAGTGTCTTTGTTGCAATTGTTGGGATTTGCCAGTTGAGAGAAAGAATTTGTGTGAATTATCTTTAAAAATATTCTAATAGCAATATCTAATTTTCCCTTTGGATGCTTGCCAAAATCAGCTCATCTATTTATGTGGCTATTACCACTGGGATCCATTAAATATTTAGCTGAAGATACAATATTAAACTGAAATGTGATCTGGGAACGGTTGATGATCATATTTTATAAAACAGTTAAAGCAAAAATTCATAATTCCGAGAATGTCATTTATTTCTTTTTCACTAAAGAGCTATAGGACTTTAAGAGAAAATGTAAAATGTGCTTTGCAAAATAAGGTGAGAGACCAGAAAAAAGGAGATCAGATCACTTACAACTCTTGGATTGCATGGAAAGGGAAGAAAAAATTTTTAACTTAAATATGATGTTTGATTGTTTTTCCAATTATAAAAGCAGTAATGCTGATTATGTAAAATTTGGAAAATACAAAACTTAAAATCTTAACCTCTGTAAGTAACCACTGTTTCAGGGTTTTTATGCATATGTGTACATGTATAAATAAACATAAATACTTATTTTTAAAGAGGATTATACTGTTTATATAATCCCATGTATTTTCCAATCCATCTCTAGTTATTTGCTTGGCGTCGATTTTCAGAGGAGAAATTACTGAGTTAAAATAGATATATATTCATTGTGTCTTGCTCTCGAAAGCAGTTACTTTCTAAAAGGGTCATCTGTGTATACTACCACAAGGAATGTATTTATCTTGCTAATATCAATATTAAGTATTTTATATACTTGGATATACAATGTATACATATTATATACATATATTTTCATATATATACACATATTTTCAAAGACATATCATTATTGCTTTATTTTATGATTCTTTGATTACTAATGACGTGGAAATTTTTTGTTGGTTGAGTAGTTATGATTCTCTTTTGATTTGCAATAGCCCTTAATTTTTTTTCATAACTAACCTATGACAGCAATGCTTTTTGCAAATATTTTTTTTCATTTTATCATTTTACTTATGCTTTTTAAACAAATTTTCTTTTGTAATTTAATCCACTGTATTGGCTACATTGTTTTTTGCTTATAAAGTTCATCTTCATCTCAAAGTTAAATACATATATTTTCTTCTAGGATTTTTGGTAGTTTTAATCCATCTAACACTTGTTATAATGTGTAGCAAAAGAATGAAACTTTCCTTTCTTTCTCCAGATTCTTGGTTTGGTCTCCCAACCAACTTATCTTTTATCCAAGACTTTATTTTTACATCATGAAAAATAAAAATGAGGAGCTTCACATTTTAAAAATTGAGGACATTTTAAAAAATGGTAAAAATGAGGAACTTTTCCAGAGCTCTCTATTCTACCTTTGGCTTCTTTGTCTATTCTTGTTTTGGCACCTTAGTGAGATTTTCTTTATGGCACAATATAATAATCAGTTTATTAACATATTTCACATACATTTAAAAAGAAGTGTATTCTTTGTCTGAATTATACAAATTTCAATAATGAGCTGTCACTTCAACTTTGTTATTCAGATTTTCTGTGCGTATATATTACCTGCTCGATTTGTCAAAAGCTGGGGGGTGAGGAGAGCAAAGTGTATCACTTTCCACAATAATTATATGTGTGTCTACTGTTCTATGTAGTTCTAATATTTTTTTATTTTATAGACTGATCTTGATTTCTATTATAGTACATACCTATATAAGTCAGTTTATGCAGGTTTATGACTTGTTTTTCCACAGTGTAAGTTATACTTTTTGTCAGTGTAACATGACCCAAAACACCCATTTTTATTGTTTATTCTACTCCATAGGTTTTTAGTGCTTTTAAACTCCTCCCAGATTCTGACAATAGAATGGCTATTAATTTTATTTCTTAGTGTTGCTAGAGGTTTTATTTCATTTTGGGCCTTTGGATACATTTTTCATGGGAATCCAGAAAAGGCTAAGTCAGGTTTAATTTAAAACAGAAACTATCCCAGAACAAAACATACTGAACGCCCACAGTCTACCAATCTCTGTGCTGAGCACTTGGCGTACATTCACTCATTTAAACGTCACAATAATTTCATTAGATGAACAGGCCCCCTTCTCACCTCTGCAGGTAGGGGCCAGAGTACAAATGGAGGGCTCTTCCTTTCCCACGCCCAGTTGTGTCCCACTCCACACGCATCTCCCACGGGTGTGTGGACACTGCAGCTCCCATGTCCCAGCTCCATCTAATTCCACCTCCCTCAGCTGTCCCCTTCCCTTGATGGCAGCATTATAGCACTATTGTCTACCGGAGAGGACACGCTTGAGAAGGAGTCCTGTGCTTCCCTGAAGGCTGGTTTTGGTCCAGAATTCTGGGGTCCAGGGTACCCAGAATACAGGGAGGCACAGGCTCTGGGACAGTGGCCATGTCCCCTTAGACCCTCAGACTTTCAGCCGTATGAGAAAGGTGAGGTCAGAGAAAGGGCAG